>NW_026056783.1:600000-1023247 GCF_023758085.1 Alternaria hordeiaustralica | reverse complement strand
GCCCGCGGCGCTGGTTCTTCTCTTTCCCTCTCCCCCCCTTCTCTTTCTCCGAGATGGGCGCTGGCGGCGTTTGTTAAGGATATGATAACCCGACTCGACTCTTCGTTCCCATCTATATCCAAGTTTTTTTGTGTGGTTTAGTAGGATTGCGAATTCTATTTTCATTTTTTGAAGCTTGCTTTCTGGTTGTTGTGCAGTTGTAAATCGTGATTGTTGGATACTGTGATTACCGTGTGATCGGAGAAACCATCTGCATTGCGATTATGCATATAGTTTTATCACCGCGCAACAGTCCCACTCATGTACAGTCCAGCGTACACGTATTACAGCAAATTTAGCCGCAGTAGAGGGGAAAGCATGAGGAAATCGCATACTGCTTAAGATATTGCAAAGCGTGGTAATGTAATGTTTGCATTTGTAGGCAAGCGAATCAACTAATCTAAAACCACTTTTTTGACTTGAGGCCCGCATTATGCCACCATAGCCATGCAATCTGGACATTCTCGTCACCCAGTTCCGGTGATTGCCATGTGTTCAGCCACGTCTACATCATGCTGCTCCACGAACCCAGTCGTTGTGACTCTCCAATCTTCATCTCAATGATTCAACTCTCCAGGTCTGTCATATCGCCACGTGGTTACTTCATGCTCTTCAAGTCGATAGTTTTCTCTTCTTCGTTCTCAACGCCAACACGTTCGTCCCTCCTATTTTCTGGGCAATCCCATCGTCCATCTGCAAGGCCACCGTCTCCTTTGTTTCCTTCTCTTTCTTGATCTCAGCGGCAGCGAGACGTCGCTGCAAGAACTCCACCTTGGCTTCAGATTGTTGCAACTCTATCGCCTGTCGCTCGCGCTTCCGCCGGTCAATCCTCCATAGAACGTCTTTCATGGGAAAAGCACCGGGTCCCGTCGCTTTGAGCGCCTCCCTCCGCTCATCTATCGTGTAATCGTCGAATCCCGGCATTACGTGTCCATCATGGCTCGTCTTGAGCTTCTTCACGATTGGCAGCGGCATGCCTGCAGGGTCCATGGGGCGAATCTTCCATTTCGGATCGAGTTTCCTCCACGCCTCTAGCTCTTCTTTTGTGATGTGCGGAGTCTGTTTCAAATTGCCCTGCTCGTCGTAGTTCCATGGGTAAACGGCAAAACGATGCGTGGGTTCCGGTGCGACACGTTGGATGAGCTCGTCTCCTTCTTTGATCATTTGAGCCTGTGGCCGGGCAGTACGAGCTCTTGCAAAGGTCGCATGAGTTCGGGTTGGGCAGGCTCTATCATTGGCATGTGCCCACGTTAAGGGGTTTGTATGATCATGAAAGAAGTAGTCGTATTTGTCTTCGGCTAAGATGACCGTGTTGAGGTCCGGGAGCTCGGAGAAGTCGGGTATATACTCAGAAGTAGACGCAGTGGGGCGGAATAACTTTGTTGGAGGGGTCGACATGGTAGACGCGGGGGCCGGATCGCCGGTAGGTGTTGTCAAGGATGGACCCATGGATCGGACTTGACTTGGAGGTGATAAGGGAGGATGGTTGATCAACGTGAAGTGTTGCTTGGGGGGAATTATATTCAGATTGGTGGTGAGAAGAGGAGTGGAGGATGTAGGAGGATCGATGGCCGGCTTTTATACAAGAGACTAGCAGCCGTAGAAAGGCTCGGGTGAGAGTCGCGTGGGTGAGAGAGCGAACCTGGGGGGACTGTGGATCTAGCCTCCCCCACGTTCTCGCGCAAGTACATCGAACGCAAGAGCGGCATCAGGTGGCCCTTGTCAAAGCTATTCTCGTTGCCTGGTTAGGCATCGGGGTGAGCAAGTTGGCATACCAATCCCCATGTCTCAACAAGCTTCGACGACTACTTCAAGGTCTGTGGTGCAACAAAGAGTTGAGTGTATGCCCAGTTATCGGATAGGATATACGGTGACGATTGATCCATCGCCATTGTGTGTAAGTGTCTGATCTTGCAGCATGTCCCACTCATTGGAGTTCTGTATGGCGTCCAGCGCTTATATGATGAACATGCTGGTGCAGAAACTGCGGGCGCAACACACTGGAGTGGCTCTATTCATGATACTGCATGCCAATCACATAGAGTTACAGCTTCATAGGGTATAATTCAGACTATGAGCAGGTTGTTAAGCAGTCCAAGTGTAACTTCCTCATGAAGTGTAGCCGCGTGTATGCAGCAAAATACAATATGAAGTCTACGGTCACTCACAATCTTCCTTTCGCAACTGCCCCACTACTACCGTCATGTAGTCACTTGACATTCTTCTCTAACCACTCTTCCCACTGCTCCGCCGTCCACGAACTGCTAATCTCATTGTTCACAACCCCATCGAACACAACTGTAGGGGTAACATGCACACCCGTCAGTCGATTCGCTTTCACTTGCACCTTGACATCATCCGTAACTCCGTTTCCTGAGTTCAACGCCCCGTCTTCACCAGGCTTATCGCTTATCTCCAACAGTGCATAAACCTTGCCTTCATCAACACCCACGGACCCGGCGATCTTGGCCAGTCGCTTGTACGTCGCGTTCCTTGTTTCGTTAACCAGACTTACGTCGAAGAAGTCTTTCTGCTGGGCAAATAGCTTCTGTGAGAAGTCCCAGAATTTAGAACTGTCGACCTTTTGTACGGCGTAGGCGGCTTCGTGGACGAGGGTGGAGGACGGGTGCCAGGGTTGGATTTGTTGCCGGAAGATGGTTACGACGCGGTCGGAGTATTTCTCGAGAAGTGTCTTGCGGAGAGGGGTCTCGTAGATTGTCTTGAACATCTTGGCCGAGAAGGGGCATACGTAGTCGAGGTCTGGGATTTGACTGTTAGTCTGATGGAGGCCTTGGGATGGGTCGGGAAGTTGTATTCCAGCAGTCGAGGATGAAACACTTACAGAGCTCGAGTGTGTGGGTGGCCTTGGGCTGAATAGCATTGGAGGCCAGCTTTTGGCCAGCGAATTTGGGTGCAAGAGCCATGGCGATGGTTGATCTAAGGTTGTGCTGGAGGTCCGGTGAAGAGGTGGATGCTCAATTGATGTAGAGCTGTGCTATATATATGATGGAGATGAACAGATGGCGTGACAATCGGCAGCTTCGGAGTAGATGAAGATGGTACCAGAACACGATCGCTGACATATAAGGATGCCATCGGAGCTTTGGATATGACGAAAGCGGGGCCGGATGTCGCGCATGCCAGGACACGGGCCGCTGGCAACCATCTCTAGTAGCGCCGACCCGACGGCAAGAAATAAGCAGTTTACATCCAGATGTGCCTGTGTTTCTTTGTAATCTAATGATGCCGCTGTTGGATCGTAAATGTTGTCTGATGAGAGATGAAGCGCGGTCAGGGATAGCTCGCGCCTCCCCCACCGCGCTCCACAACAGCTGTCGCGCCAACTCCGCTCACTCCCGAGCCACGAGCTTCATGCAACACCGCGTCATAAGTCGCGTCCAGTAGGCGCTATAACTTAGACATCCACAGTCCTTATCCACACATCACCTTAGTGATTGCCCATCATCCAGAGATGCCCGAACCTAGCTCAACAGACGACGACCTCCTTGCCCGCCTCAATGCGCTCAAGACATCCTCCGTCAGCCTGGATACCAACTATAGCGCTTCGATAGCACCTAGGAATCCTCCTAAACCCACCGATGACCTCGCCGCTCGCTTCGCACGTCTTGGTAGCGCGTCTCCCTCAGGCTCGCCACAGCCGTCGCGTACAACGTCCACAAACAATGCCGGCGCACCGGTCGCAGCACCAGGGGCACCGAGCTACCTGGAAGGGATAGCCCAAGGCGTGGGAGGCTCGAATGTAGAGTTTAACGAGGAAGATGAAAAGAGCCTAGAAGAGTTACTGGGTGAACTAAACGGCGCCGTCGGCGATCGGAAGGATTGGGATGTATCCAAGGAGGAACAACAAGATGTTGGAAAGCTGTTGAAAGACATGCGCAAGATACTCCCGGAAGTGGTGAATAATAGGGCACAAGGGCCGCAGAGAGGGCGTACAAAATCTGAGCAGCCATCGAAGGAGGAGTTGACGGACTGGGAGAGCATTGAAATCAATGTTGGAAGTGGGGAGGCTGGTAGAGCCAGGGAAGACACAGACAGTGGAGATGACGAAGACGAAGGCAGTAAGAAGAGAACCGAAGATGACGATGCAGATGATGTGATTGCGAGAGTCATGGCAGAACTGGAAATTAGCAAGAAATACGATCCCCCTTCTCCTCCGTCAGAAGACGACATGTCAGAATCAGGAGACCAGAAGAATGCATCAACGGCAGATACCACAGACGGCGGCTTCACACTGCCTTCCGCACCGAATACCCTCCCTGAAGACGACTTCGCGAGCAGTCAAGCCATCGAAGCTGCATTCACCGCACGCCTGGCCGCTCTAGCAGCACCTTCACCATCACATACAGATTCTCTCGGCCTGCCTTCCGCCCCTTCGTTCGCACCCAGAAATAAGCCGCCGGTATCTACGAATCTACAAAAGCAGGTCGATGGGGAGATTGACACATGGTGTATCATTTGTCAAGACGATGCGACACTGAAATGCCTGGGCTGTGACGGTGATTTATATTGCCAGAATTGTTGGATGGAAGGGCACCGAGGGGAGTCTGCTGGGTTCGAGGAGAAGAGACATAAAGCCGTCTTGTATAAAAAGAAGAAAAAACAACAGGCCGCAGCTTGAAAGTCTCAAATCGGACCCGCAATATGTTGTGCTTGTGCGATTGAAGATGGAACCCAAGACAGGTATGGGTGGCATTGCGTAGTGTCTCAAAGTCGACAATGCGAAAACAGGGATACGCGATAGGATGTGTCCGAAGATCCCTCGACGGTAACCCTCGCTCTTGGAGACACATGGAGCCTCTGGTCCGCGCCGAAGAAGAGTGGAAAGATTTTCTCGAGCAAAACGCGACAAGCCCCTTATACACCCCGTGGGGATGGGCGAACGGGCCTCACCTTTAAGAAGCTTCAGTCTCTCCGGCGCATGTGTAGCGGAACCAGGAGCAGAGCACACGATAGTACAACACCTGAAAGCATGGAGCTGTATTGACTCAAACGTTCTGCCACTCGGTTTTCTCGGAGCTAGCAATAATAAGCTGTTCCGAATACACTTCAAGCCGGCCTATGGGAATAAACCTCGCGAAGACAAGACAACTAGCCGTTCTTGCTCGAATGAAGCGCCAGTTCCAAGCCAATCAATATTATTCGCATCCTACAAAGAATACTTAGGGTAGGGGTATACCTTAGCTTAGTAATTGTCTGGTTATTAGGGTTTGATAGTATTATACGTATACAGCAAGCTACGACTCGATTCGCTACCATCTAAACACTTCTTGGATTCACTGGCGATTGGAAGAAGCGACGTTGTCTGGCCGCACCTTCCAGGTTCATTCTCCAGGGCTCTCCCCTCCACTCAAACAACGCTAGCGGATGTTAGTCTGTGCCACCACCTCCCTCAGTCAGAATCAATACATTGACCACATCTCCTCGACCACACTATCTCTGTTACGAGACTTCGAATTCAACAACACTTTTGCCGATTTCCCCAATCTTCTCGCAACCACAACGTGAACTCGAAACCTTGTAATGACGAAACCTGGAAGTCGTGGCTCCGACATGTAACACAACACTCTCTTGTCTGTCTACCTGCCAGCTAACCGACCCTTCCAGTACTTTGCGCAACGCCGAATCGTCACCTCTTCTGCGTCTTCCAGCTGAGCTTCGGAACCAAATCTACGGGTGCGCAGATCCCTGCCCATCACAATACAAACGGCCTATGCTAACATCTTGTGCCTCAATTAGATACGTACTAAGCGGTCGTGTTTACAAAATCCAGGGCGACGGTCGCATCAACGGACACCCGCTCAGTCTACTACTCACTTGCATTCAAACCTATCATGAGACCGCCAAGTCACCATTTCTCGGACTGAACCTCTTCTCTTTCAACTCTCTCCTCGAGTTCCAGATGTTCAAAATGCGACTCTCGCCCTCACAGCTCGATGAGATCCAGACCGTACAGCTCAATGCATGGGGATACACTTTGCCATGGTACTTGAGTACGAAGCCGGAAACCATCTGTGGTTCTCTTTATCTAGGCGGGCTGCACGGATTACGAACTGTTTGTGTTGGAAAGCCACTGATATCATGGGAAGATCGAGCACGTGAAATGCAGCAGTGTCATGAATTTCGTGCGCTTTTGGAAACACTCAGGGTCTATTTGATCGGTAAGACTATCATGGTTGGGGATACCGTGGTGTCGTAGCTATGGCTGTCCAGTGCAGGATGAGGCAAACTATAGCTGTCGATGATGGGGATGGGAAGAAGTGGGATATATTTGGGTGGCTGAGTTAACATGTTCGGATATTGACGTAGACTGATCTCGTTGCACACGTCCAGATGATGCGGTCTCAAGGCGCGGACACTTGCTCCCGAGGTCGTTACTTCAGCGTGGCTTCCGAACTTTTAGCTCGGGAAACACCGTGGGCGGCAGCTGGGGCAGGTGAGCGAGCGGCCTACTTGAGGCTAGCGTAATAGACCCTGGCCTTCTCTCTTAGTAGTCCTGATCGTGTGAAATACCTTTTGCTGCCCACGTCTTTCCCCGTGCTATACCACTTCGACACTCTGAGTAGCCAACAATGACGGATACGGAACGCACGACTGACGCACGCTTGCTCATGTAAGTACCGAGACACTGCACCGCAAGTGTGTAAGAGCCATTCACCATGCCAAGCTAACATCAACAGATACATGCGCAACACTGCCGAGTCCCCACTTTTGCGCCTACCGGGAGAGATCAGAAACCACATCTACGAACACGTCCTCGGACAACGCACATACGCCCTTTGGGTATATTCCTTCAAAGCCACATACACGCATCGAAATGACCTCGCTCTCCTGCGCGTCTGCCGCAAGGTCTATGACGAAGCAAAGCTCCTTCCCTTTTCGCTCAACACATTCTGCTTCCCCCATTTTCTCAAGTCATACCACACTCTCATGCTCGGGCTTGATGCGACGGAACGTCAGATCATCCGCACGGTTCGCATAACGTTCTATTTAAGAGAAGCTGAGAGCCTTGTTGCGGATCTGCATGAGTGCAGGCTTGACTCATTGTCGCAAGTTTTCCCTGCAGTGCAGTCTGTACATCTGCATGTGGGCTGCGGGGATTTCGATCCGACGAGATTGGAACAGGCAGTGATGAGTATTGGAAAGCGGGTACAGCGCGGTCTGAACGAGGGTGTTGACCTGGAAATCACTCGTGCTAAATATTGATTAGAGCACTGTGGTGGGAAGCATCATCAGCCGTGTTCAGACAAGAGCAGGTTACCGAGGATCCGCGAAGAAGTTTTCTTTTTGCGTCATGACGCCGTCTTGATACTGACTATGCATTGGAGTCAGATGGTAACCAAAGGCTACCCAAAGTCCGTCTTCACAGCTTTCGAGACTGAACTGTTTTATGTAGCGCAAGGGGCATGTGTGTTAGCTTCCACGCATGCTGACAATGGGCTGATTCCAACAAGAGACCCAAGTTCCGAAGCACAGCCATATCCATACTGCGCAACCTAGACTACTGAACACCCCCACCTTCATTTCACGGCATGCCTAACCACACCCTCAGCGACCCATTTCCCCTCAAACTTCTCTTCCAGCACCCTCAGCTTACTGAAGAAAACATCGTCATCCACGTACGCCCCCTTCAGCCACCGCTCGCCCTTTGTAGCGTCGAAAGCCTTCCTAGCATGCAACACCCGCCTATTATCGAAGATGACACACTCGCCCTCATTCAACCTATACTCGTACAAATTCTCCTCCGCACTAAGCAGCTTCTCGTACGCATGCGAAGCAGCAATAAAGGAGCGAAGCGACGTGGAATTACCGCTGCCGATACGCGCTTCGAACGGGCCCTGGAAAGGTGGTGACCAGTTTATGCGGCGGATGGCGAGGTTGGCAGGGTCACTATAGTTAGGGTAAGCGAAGGTTTCAATCACTGGCCGGGTGAAGTGGTAATGGTAGGTCGGGTGGTGGTAGTGGTATGTTACGGGAAATGTACACAGCGTTCTGAAGTGCCCCTCTGACTGCCGCCGAAGTTGGTGTGCTGCGGCGAAGGAATCAGAGAAGAAGGATTCGCCACCTGGGGTACGGGCTCGCAGGGAGTGCAGGAGTTGCAGATGCGGTGGGTTGGATGTGTATAGCAAGTCCATGTGGAGACCGAGGTAGTCGGGTGTGTAGGCTATGTTTTCGGCCTTGGGTTTTGAGCGGACGTTCCATGTTCGGCCATAGAAAGTGTCTTTGAGGGTACCGATACGGGAGGCGAGAGCTACGACGGATTCCTCGGATTCGGGCACGTTCTTGACGAATAGGAGGCCGTAGCGGTTCAGGTGTGTGAGGGCTTCGAAGAGGGTTTCGTCTTGGGACATGTAGGTGTCGTAGTCGAGCCACTTGTTATCTTTTACGATCCTGTTCTTGTCCCAGAACACTCTGTCGTCGTGTCGCACTCCGCCACGTAGCTCAATCTCTGTGTTGAATGCGCGGCGTAGCCAGTCGATAGAGTGCCGTGTGCGGTGCTCCGGATCGAAGCCTTTGACGTCTGTCTTCCATTGAAGCTCGATAGAGACTCCCTTCTCTTCATCCACTACTGTCTTGCAGCTACCTTCTAGATCTTCGGGTATATCTGACGTCTGGAAGCGCTTGTTTTTGCTGTCAGGGTCCATGCATTTCGTACACGTGCAGCTGTCGCGAAGGAACGCAGCGTCGAAGATCTTGGGCTCTCCATCGATGTTCACCGCGATTCTCTTCGCTGGGCTACCGTCAAGCTGACCAACGTTGGATTCATCATGAACGAGAAGTTCCTGCTCTTTTGAATGCCTCAGCTCTTGCTCCTGTTGCTGTTGCAGCTGTTCCTGGCGTTTGGTTGGCCGAAAAGGGCCATGTGTAGCGGGGCTCCAATCAGCATGCTCGGCCGGCTTAGGTGATCGCCAGAACGAGTTGAAGAAGAAACGCCGTCTCTGAACAGCAAGCGTAGTCCTGCGGGAAGTAGTGACTTGCGATCTCAGACTCCGTAGCGGTATTCTGGTGGTGATGGTGAAAGACATGGTCGGCCGCAGCTGTTGGCAGTGACGGGACACGGCGGGGTTCCTTGCTTTTCAACGTCAGGGAGCGAGCGTGGTGGAAACAATCAACCCGTAAACCGAGGTCTCTACTACCCTTTGCCCGGCACGTTTGCAATTACAGGTGTCCTACCGAGCATCGGCAGTGGGTAGCTAATTACGCGCGCGAACATAGCACGTGTCTCAATCGACGCGCTGGGCGCATGTCTGAGGGTGTCGCACAGCTGAAGCATGAGGTAGGAGCTTGTCTATCTTCACCGTTTACCGAAGCGATATGCTGGCAGAGGCAGAGCTGATATGACTGATAGGGCTCCCAGCGACAGGTCGTCGTCGCAGGTGCGGTGGCAGGCCTGGTGTCGCGGTATGTTCAATCTCCCATGTTTGCGCACATGGCTGACATTGCGACAGCTTCGTGATCGCTCCCCTCGACGTCATAAAGATCCGCCTGCAACTCCAAATCCACTCGCTCTCCGACCCGTTCAGCGTGCGCAATGTCCAAGGGCCCGTCTACAAAGGAACAGTGGGCACCCTCAAACAGATTCTTCGCGAAGAGGGTGTCACGGGGCTATGGAAGGGCAACATACCGGCGGAGCTCATGTACTTGACGTACGGTAGCGCCCAGTTCTCTGCCTACACGTACATATCGCATTGGCTAGAGACCATTCCGCTGCCATATACGCTTCCCAGCTCAGTCGCCAATTTCCTCAGTGGAGCCAGCGCGGGTGCCGCTGCGACGACGGCGACATACCCGCTCGATCTTCTTCGCACGCGGTTCGCTGCCCAAGGCAAAGATCGCGTCTATACCTCCATCATCGCGTCTGTCAAGCACATCGCGCAGCATGAAGGACCCAGAGGCTTCTTTCGCGGTCTCGGCGCAGGCGTGAGCCAGATTGTGCCGTACATGGGCCTCTTCTTCGCTAGCTACGAAAGCTTGAAGCCTATAACCGCCTCTTCTCCCATACCACTGCCACTCGGAAGCTCAGATGCCGTCGCCGGTGTCATCGCGAGCGTTCTCTCCAAAACCGCCGTCTACCCGCTCGATACCACGCGCAAGCGACTACAAGTCCAAGGGCCAATGCGCGAGCGATACGTTCACCGGAACATACCGACATATACCGGCGTCATCAGTACCATTGCGCATATATGGAAGCATGAAGGCAGACGAGGCATGTACCGCGGATTGACCGTCAGTCTTCTGAAAGCTGCGCCAGCCAGTGCTGTTACAATGTGGACATACGAGCGGGCCATGGGCCTCATGCTCGCTTTTGACGAAAAGCACAAAGACGATTGAACATCGGGATTATAATATGCATGGGTCGGCGTTGAGATACCAAATACTCCTTCTTCATAGACTCCAGTTCTCATATCAAGATATATTACAACCCAACCTCTTCGCGGGATTAGGTTAGATTCCCAAATTCACCCTCTCTGCCCGTCCACGTTACCTTCATCATCGGCTGCTCTAGGAAATCCTCGACACCCCTCTTCGTCGTCGCTTCGCCCCACCCTCTCCGTCGCAATGTCTGCTGCAGTATGAAGGCCAGATCTACGTTGTTTACAGCTATCCCCAATGTCTCGCCTTTAGATCCTGGTATTACAAACTCTAAGTGTAGTCGTGGAGCGTCGCGGGCGGTCATGTAGAATGGTGTCCACAACGGTCCTGGTGGTGGACGCTGAAGTAGCTGTAGGCGGGCGTGGGAGACATCTCTAGTGACAGATGAATCATGAAGGGGTGGCGACGGATTGGCCTGAAAGCTTGAATGGTTGGCACGCCTGGTATCCAAGTCGGGACACTCGTTGTGTAACTTTTCTTCCAACTTGGCGAGTTCTTCTTGCATCTTGATGTTTTGGTTGCTGAGTAGCCAGTTCGTGTGGCTTAGTTCTTTGATGTTTTCTTGCTTCTCACGGACGAGAGCCTCGAGAGCTGCTAGACGCGCGTTTGTGGACATTCTGCTTTGAGACAGACCAGAAAGTCAGGGGTGGGGGGACGCGGCTTGTTGTCCTCAAAGAGAGGGCTGAACTGTCGCAGAAATTACGATGGTGCTGGCTTCGCATCTTGCATACTGGATCTATATACGGTCTACGACAGGATTGAGCATTGAAGAAGTGTGTGTGGGAAAGTGAACTTCCAGTGTGATTGATATGAGGACGTAGCTCGTGTCCTATCACCCAAGCTAGTAATGAACGTTCCAGCATGAAGTCGAGCATCCCAATCTGGAATAAAGTCCTCGTGGAAGGGCTGGCAGACGACGGAGAAGAGGATGTGATCTATAATCGTCTTCAAGGTATTCACTGCTAACACTTTAGCAGCAAACCCGCTCGCCTTCCCTTCCCATGCTAAATAATCCATGATGACAGTGATCTCATGAGTCAGAGGGCATACGCACATTTCCCTCGATCCCACACTGAGCCTGCCTATCAGCGACGAATCCGCACGCACCGAACTATGAGATACATTCCAGTTGTCTACGAACTAAAGCAAATTGCCTGATGATACTGTACTGATTGTAGGTTTTTCTAGGCTGCGGAGCAGCGAATGAGCATAATGGGTGGCATTACGCGAGGTGTACCAAGCCTGGGGACGGCTTCCAGGTGCAGTCAATACTGGTAAATCATGCTGTGTCTCGTGTCAACATTCACACCTACTTCACGACATATCATCTACCTACGAACATGGGGAGCTGTCCATAGAAACCATAAACTCTACTTCACCTTACGGGAATAAAGCTTAGACATGGTTATCTCGTATCGCGTTGGAGAGATTTTGAGGATTAGTCGGAATGAATTGTTCCTTGGGCCGCATTCCTCCGGTTCTAGTAATCATAGTATTTCACTCTCAAAAATGAGCACCTATCAGTGAATGAAGAGTGTTGCCTGCGTACAAAGCACTTCCTCTTAGTCACTGAATCAGAAGTTCCAATCCCCCACCCCACTATATATAACCTAGTTACCTTCGATACGGGCTGGTCTAGTTTCCTCCAGGTTTGCATTCTCTCTACCGATCCAGTTTGCGGGAAACTGGTACGACACATTGGACTTAGCTATACAATACAAAGACGTTATATCTTAATTAGCTGTAAACGAAATCTTCAACACCGTGGAGGATACCTTGTCACGTGGGACTTAGGCTTTAGAAGCAAGACGTCCAGCTATCAGTTCCAAGACTAACTGTCGCCGAGAGTATCACGGACAATATGTCGGACTACGATTGCATGTATGATCTCTCCAGTTGCTTATATCTCGACCATAGCTGACTATATATTAGCACTCAGCTCAATCAAGAGACCTCGCCCCTTCTTTGGCTCACTGCCGAGCTTCGGAACCGTATCTACAAGTTCACTCTACATCGAGGCACTGTATGCTTCGATCCTCCACCGAAATTGATCGGGAACACGGGATACCCTAATCCTTACCCCTCTAGCAACAGCGAAATGAGCCATTTAGCGCTTCTCTCAACATGTCGTCAAGTACATAGCGAGGCCTCAGTCCTCTACTTTGCGCTCAACACCTTCCACTTCAGATCCAGCAGCTCATTTGATAAATTCATCAGCACTCTTGCTCCGGAAAAACTCAATGCAGTCAAGTCTATCGGTATTGACGAAGAGCTTGCGGCGTATGTTGAGATGCGCGCTGAGTTTCCTGCCAACAACCACCGATCCTTGCAACTCGACGCATTAACCTCGCTGCAACATGTAACCATCTATGCAAGAGATGTACAGCCAAGGTCTCTGAAGCTCGACGTCATCGGGCTTCAGCTAAGAGAAGCAACCCGTAGACCGGGGTTGGAAGTCGCGTGGTTCGTCGTGCGAGCTATCTAACCTTTACAAGTGTGAAACTGATGGATATACTTAACGGCTGGGCATATAAACCTGCGTTCATGTCATACGAAGTATGAGCGCCTGTTCAAGGGTTTGTCTTCGGTGGAAAATAAGTAAAGTAAATTGTTCGGGCGCCTTCGTGGTTGGTTGTCGGTTTGTGCGACGCGTAGAAGATGTAAGATGAACTGGAAAGAGCGGAATATATACGTAGGTCTGAATACAAAGGTTTTGTCGTCATATGGTGGTGCTGTCATACTCAATGCTCTTTGTTCGCGTAGACAGCGATTGCTTATTAGTACATATGGTCTATCTAAACGAAATCCACCTCACAGTCTAGTAAATACCCCACTTGACATTCTGCTTGACCACGTTGCCTCTGCACTTCATCTCTCCCTTGGCACCGATTCTGCCGCCCCCACCGAACTTCTGGATGGCTTCATTGATGACGTCTATGACATCCTGACCACCGACTTCGAAGTCAATGTTGCCATTGAGATTGGTAGCTTCAACGCCGAAAGAACAACCACTTGCCTTGGCAATCGCGCGCTGCCTCAAGCCGGCGGTCTGGACTGTCCACTCAGTGTTGCCGTCACCCTGGATGTTCTTGATAATCTGGCGGCAGTCCTCGACCTTGGGGGATGCGTCGCTGCCTTGGTTCTCAAACGTCGTCTCGCCGCAATGGTCCTTGCCTGGTGGAAGGTCGCAGGGGTAGAATGTACTGGATCCCTTGCTGGAAGAATCCCAGGATTGAAACGCGCGTTCAGGACTGCACACGGGAAGTTGTATGAAGCCAGGAGCCGTAATGTCGCCGTCCAATAGGTTATTTTGGACACTTTTGTCGTCCACGTTTGGACCCTTGATAACGTTCTTCTTGCCGTTGTAGACGTAGGTGCGGACAGAGCCCTTGATCAAGTCTTCCTTGGTAACTCTTCCAAATGCGGCTCCATCCAGTGAGCCAAGCCCTGGTGGCGTCGAGAATTTGTTGTTTATAGTCTTAACATCGCATTGATTTGGGTTCGGCTTGTCAAAAACGCATCCCTGCTTCGAGGCATCTCCATCTGGGTGGACCAGATAATACTGTTTTCCGTCGATGCAGGCGCCTGTTGCTCTCATAGTGTCGTCGCTGAGGTAGTCGCTGAGCGCCTTGTCATCACCGCAACCGTAGCCGGAGTCCATCACGAAGGCGTATCTATTGGAGTTCCTCCACAGCGCGGGAATAGCGAATGCGAAGACAGATTTCTCAATGCTGTCTCTCAGCGCGGGCTTGCTAGCGTTCTGCCGCGGCCCTGATTGATCATCCGACTTCGGCGGTCTACCCGTGATAAGCTTTCCATCAGACATGGTATCCCAGAGCATAGCAATGGAAGGATCTGAGCCGTTGAAGAGAGTTTTCAGAGATTCCTTAGCTACATCGGCCCAGGCTTTGAACATTCGGGCCAGGGCATCCGCAAAGGCGTTCTGACCGTCTTCGTTCCATTCATCCGGTTTTGAGGGTTTCACATCTTTGGCGATAGTCGTGCTCTGTCCGATCAAGTTCATGGTGGTATCCTTGGCGTTGTCGAAAGCAGAACCACCCTTGAAGTAGGGTATGTTCTTGATGATGTTGTTGAAGAAGGGCCCAGCAATCGACAGAGTTCCAAGAGTGACCAGATCGATTAAAAGCAAAAGTATAGTGTCGTCCTCTTTCTTTATGGGCGCAAAAGTGTTCTGCTTTGCGATTAGCTTTTGTTCATGAAAATGCTCGTACCATGCTTCGCTTACCATAAGTTTACCCATGCTAAAACTCATGGTTGATGCAACATCAAGGATAGCGTCTTTATAGTCCATGTACATGTTGTGAATCGTGAGGATTGATTCGAAGATGAGAGACCCCGCGGCCCCTGAAAGTGGACCATCCAGACCCTTGGGGCACGAATCGCCTCCGGTTGACGCGCAATTGGAACTCAACGAAATATCTCCGCATTCCATTGTTGAGATTTTCAGGGTGTTGGTAATGGAGTTCGAAAACGTGAAGCTGCCGATGCCGTTCTCGTCCCTGTCTACGTCGTTGTCTCTCCAAATTCTGACGATGTCTTTCCAGGCACCGTCTGTATCTAGTCCCTTCCAACGTTCAGTGTGTGGGTAGTCGAATGGATACTCAATATATTTGTCCGTGCAATCGTGTGTAGTCCAGTCACCGTTCCGGGAGTCATCAGAGTAGGGGCTTTCTCCAGATTTGACCTTGAGCTTGAAATCTGCCCAGCTCTTTGCCGGTTTCGGGACATCGTTGAATGTTTGCAGGTCAGTAGCCCAGTCAGTCGTACCGCCTAATCCCCAAGCTGAGTACAGGGTTGATCGGGTCTGCTTCGTCTTGCTACTCATATAGCTAACCCATTGGGTGTCGTCGTAGACCAGAACATCGCTGTTGCTGCTGGTGTCCAGAAATTGCTGGACAACTCGGCCCGCTCTTTTCTGGCCTTCGATTATCTCAGCGATCTCAGCGTCGGCGATGTACCCGGCTGAGTTGGTGCACTTCCCCTTGGTGGCGTCTGAGTTCATTTGGCTACCAGTGTACAAGCAATCGGCGCCCCAACATCCCGCTTCAGCCATGTTGAAAGATCGCCCATAACTAGTGACACCAACAATGACCTTGTTGCCCGGAACACCAGCCTTGGTAATCATGGCTAGAGATTGTTTCGTCTCTGTCAAATTCACCTGACTACGTAGGCAGTTGCCTGAGTCGCATCCCTCTTGCGAATGTGCATTACCTGCATCCCATTGACCATGAAGGTCATACGTCATGTAGACAATGTAGTCCACGACTCTGCCGATGCTCTCAATGGGATATTGTTTCAGGTACCAGTACGAAGAAGGCGCACAGATGGAAACCGTCTTGGATGAAGGGAGAAGATTTCTTAGCACGGCAAGAAAGGCCAAGTAGTTAGGGCCGTCTGCCTTGCTAGCAGGGGGTATACCGGGGATGTCTGGGGCTCCTGGGTACTCCCAGTCGATGTCGACACCATCGAGGTCATGCATCTCGATGAAGAGTGCAATGTTGACAGCCATCTTCATGCGATTAGCAGATGTGACACCATCGCGAAATATCGAATATGTCGCAGGCTCAGTCGAGAAGGCCCAGCCACCAAAAGAAAGAATCTTTTTTGCTCCCTTGATGCGTTTGAATTCACCAAAGTTATACGTGGATAGCTTATCACCGACTTCTACCTCGAAGTTGGAAGTCAAGGTGCCAAAGGCGAAGTGGACGTGCGTGTATTGCGACGTGTCAATCTGGGACGCATCTTGAAACAGGCACTCTCGTGTCATGCCGTAACCCTCGAAGTAGGCAATCTTGATCCCACCGTTTCCATTGCCTCTGACAATGTCGGTACCACAATTCGATATGCAACCGTAAGTTCCGGGTTTAGCGGTTCCGGGGGCTCCAGTGTTCGTATCGACGCAGAACTCTTTGGTGATACCGCATTGACCCCAGATGTTGCAACAGGCATTCAGAGGACAGGGATTAAGATCAGCGATCTTTGTGCTAGTAGTCGGAGGCTTCGATCCTGGCTTCTGTGGTCCACATACCGCATTAGCGATTGGGGCAGGGAACGGTGGCGTGCCTGTGCTGAGACACATAATCGTATCGATAAACAAAAGTTTGCAGCCATTCCAGCCCCAGGTCTTCTTGTTGAAGTCTTCAAGGTCTTGCCTCGTGAGACTGTATTCGGCAGCAAGGTTGTCGCAGTTGTCGTTCGTCTTGACTTGGTACGCATGACACGAGCCATCCGTGTTGGGCTTAGGACTAAAGTCCGGCAGGCTTCCACTAGAGCAGCAAACACGTTGCTTAGGCTTCAACTTGGCGCAAAAGCTTGGCGCAGAGTTGTGCTTGGTGAAGTCGGTAGGCGATATGCCACACTTGGCAGCCAATGCCGCACAACTGTCCCCGGACTCGACCTGAACAACCTTGCACTCAGCACGTGAGTTTAGTGTGCTTCGATTGGTGTGGTACGCAATATGCCGAGAGTGTCGTTTTTGTGTTTGCGGACGCGTCGCGTTGTTGTGCATCGTTGCGTTGGCGGTGCCATTCATGGCCAAGAGCGGCATCACAAACGTCGCCTGACCGGAAAGTCTGGAAGACTCCGAGAATGGCAGGCATGTTGCGTTGGCCCATGTCTTGATTGCGTTTTGACTAGGGGTAAAGGTCGCATTGCTGGTGACCATGATGCCGAATATGTCTGCACTGTCATACTCAGGTCCGCAAAGCTGCATACCACTGCTGGGGGCCGACACGTTGGGATTCGCGAGACTGTCTTCGAAGATCCGCAAGGCAGATGACATGCCTTGGTTGAGGAGGTTCTCTCCGATGTAGAGGCCGACGATCCCTTGCCCCGATTGTCCGAACATGATCAGGGGTCGTTCTGTAGTACCATGTCCGTGATCAAGGTACTGACGCATCTGCCTGAGTACAGAACGCACACTTGAAGCTGCAAACCCGAAGTCTTCCTCCCACTATCCGAGCTCAAAGTGAACACTCGAAGGCTTAATGGGGCCAACCTTGGCCATTGAGGTTTCTGGTGGAAGCGTTGAGAAGTCTGGGCCAAACGACGAGCAAGCATGAATGCGGTGAGTCTCTGCTTGATTGTCGACATCGCTGTAGAGAGAGAAGTCATAGAAAACAGTTTCTGGGCAGGACTTGATCTGTCTAAAGTCTGGATAGACAGACCAGTTTCCTGAATTGGGTCCAGAAACACTGCATCGTTCCGGACAGGGGTCGCTTGGTACCGCCACAACCTCATATGTAAAACAGGAAACAAATAAGGCCCCGAATGATGCGGTAAGCCATGGAAAGGCGATCATCGTGGTGCGGCGCTTTGGAAGAAGTTTGGAAGAGTAGTTTGTGGTCCGCAATTGATAGGGAAGTAAGATGAGTCGTGTTTGGCGATAATGATTAGAATGAAAGCGCTGTGAGCGTTTTATTTATGCCCTCTTCGAAGCGTTTTTACTCTTTCATCCTCTCATGTTGAGAGAGTGGGCTAAGTCCGAGAACTACGAGACGGATCCCGGCAATCCCACCCATCTTGGCAGCTCAAAATTTGAGAAAGCACCTTCCCGATACTTCTTACCGATATGAAGAGCGATGATCATCCTTCCGGCAAATATGACCTGCTAAGCGGAGCTTAGTCTGGAACGTGGGTCTCCGTGTCGTCTAAGCGCTGGGTTTCTACGTTGAAGGCACGAAGGATCTGTAGGATGCTTTGATTCTGCCTAAAGCGCAAAGAAACTCCTTAGAAATATTGGGCCATCGAAACGAGTCAATCTACACGTTGGCAGGGTAGGGGATCGATCTCTACCGGTTCGATGCGTTATTCGCACGAATCGTTGACTATAGAATCTTTTACAATGGATATGGCAAACACAACTCTAATCAGGCGAGAATGATGGATCAAGTTCAGCTTTGTATTGATCTAGGAGGTACGATACTTGCGCGGTCCTCCACTATGGAAGAAAGCATGAGTTCGTTTCAATCAACTCATCAAACAAGGGAGCAGCTCATGCGAGAAGGTAGCTCAATGCTCCAATCGCAGCTATCAAACATGTTATACCCCCAACAAGGAGTTGCTGGGCGGCACTCTCATCTGCAGGGCAACTGATCTCTGGCTCTTGAGCCCTTCCAGCCTCAACCCACATTCTATACTCATCAGAGCAGAGGCTTGCCGTCAATGCCGCTGTAATGCTTGAAGCAGCGGTAGAATCGATATTGACTCGGCAGGGAGTGGGAGTGACGGTTGAATTGTCCAAGACTGCACACTGTTCGCCCACGCCGTAGGAGCCTCCGGTAACTTTCGTAGTATCCACAACATTGAAAGCTATTCCCTGATTTTCAGAGCAACTCTGGTTCTTTGTTGCGTCGACAAGATCAATACCCTGCGCAGTCTTCTTCGTAGTAAATGTGATGCCTGAGGTTTGCGATTGGCCCTTTTGATAATATATCTCCCGAAGAGGATCATATGTGCAATTAGACCAGATCAGGTTCCAGACTAAGCTCCATTTGCCCTCCGTGTTGAACTCGGTGTAGTGGCGATATACGAGCTCCGGGTCGGAGCTAGACGTGTTTGTCCAGTTGAGGGAACTACTCTCATAGTAGTCGCCGAAGCTTCCCTCGTCAACCTTTGAGCCGTTTGTCATATTCCAGACTTCGAATCCGAGCCGCAAACTAAGCGATGATGCGAGTTCGGGGTTTTGAACAGCAAAGACGATGGGCACATATGGCGCTGGTGCATATGTGTCGTTGCGCGGAAAGACCAGGTCCACTTCTACGACACCTGAGGTATCGCTGGCAGCCGCATCAACAGCTCCAAGCAAGGAAATTGATAACCAGGTGACCCAGGTAAGAAGCCGCATTCTGGGGGCGAGAGACGGCCGGAAGGTTGCCGGGAAAATGATAGTGAAGTAGGAATCGTAGCGTAAGGATGGATAGCTCCGTGAAGTTGAGAAGCCACAACGTAATGGAAGAAACTTGTTCAGTGGAGCGAATGTTGTATTGGAAGGATTTGCGCTTGATGGTAACACGGTAACAACGCGAAGAAAGCTTTATGCCTAGTAAAATAAGAATCGCGCGAGCGGGTAAAATAGTCTAGGTTCTGCAAGGAACTAAATCCAGCTCGTCAGGGGCAGGAACATATAGGCAGGTACAAAGAGCGTACTCTATGGCGGGGGTAGATGCCGTGACAGCCGCCCGGCCGTCTAGTAAGAGAAGAGGGTTGCGGGCACCGGCTGCTGCCGCGAAGCGCTAGAGCTTATGAGACCCTGCAGTAATGTCGTCTTGGTCTGCCAGGGCCCGCGACTTACGAGTCTTCAAATCCGCAAGATTATCTTGATTTGGACTCGCGCAAGAGACGGGAGGCAAAGCGGCGCGCACGTTGACATGAACGGCAAAAGTCAGTTGCCGATGTGGGGCAAGGAGCGCTTCGATATTGGTGACATTGTGAAGAAAGGTCTGTACGGGAAAACATGGAGAGGAGGATTCAGATCAACGTGAAGGATTGAAATGACGCTGTGAGGTGCCCTGTTCGATAGCGTTTGGTGGCCAATAGAGCGGCGTTGCCGTAGCGCTTGCGGCTGAATTGCCTTGTGCATCGGCTCCTATACCGGCTTGGCACCGGCGCATCTGTATGCTATTCCGTCGTACCCGAAGCGACCTTCTCCTTCTTGACCTCTCCGCTCATAGTCCGTTCCTGAAGCGCTTTGAGGGCTGTGCCACATGTGAGAATTGGCAGGGTCTCTTCTCGCAGATGGGATTGTTGCCTTCCCTCCATCAGCGTAGTGAGATGCTCTCTCGTAATGATGATCCAGGCCGCGGCCAGGTACCTAATGCCTGGCACTTCCTACGCTAGAAAACGGACAGATAAGCAAGAGGACAAGAGAGTTCAATGAGGAGTACTTATAGAGGCATGGCTTGGAGCTTGATAGAGTCTGCATCTTGCCGTGAAGACAACGGACCTCTTTCACTACACTTATTCCGACAGATTTCTTCCTCCTTAACGTGGAGAACATGCAAAGTCCCACTAGTATGCAGTTGCAACACGTATTCGCCGCATATCTTCTTGCGGAAACGGCGTTAGCAAGGCCCGCTCTTCACCGCCGAGCTGTTGATTGTGCATTCTCCACTACAGCCGATGACGGTGCGACCTGTGAAAGCTTTGCAGCTAGCTGGGCTTTATCTATCGACGAGCTCGAGCAGTTGAATCCCGGCATCATTTGCCCCAATCTCGACTCCAACAACGAGTACTGCGTAGTCGGCGACGTCACTGACGATCCAATTGCAACTACGACTTCCGCGTCTACCACAGCGTCTTCAACGACCACGCCGGCAACGACCTCCACTATCCCTTCCACAACTGTCACTTCTTCCCCGAGCACGAGTGCTCCTATCACAACCACTTGGGTCAGTAGCACCACTACGGCTGGCAATGGTGTTGCCACTCCCATGCCGACGCAACCTGGAATGGTCACCAACTGCAACAAGTTTCACTATGTAGCGCCGGGCGTGGTCTGCGGTCAGATTTTGAGCTACCAGAAGATTAGTCTTGCTGATTTTGCGAGATGGAATCCCACCGTCAACGATGACTGCTCCGGCTTGTGGGCTGACGTCAACGTTTGTGTCGGTGTTATCGGCGGAACCCCTCCTACTACCACCACTGTCAAGCCGTCTACCACAACATCCGTGGGAAACGGCATTCAGACACCCCAGCCGACCCAACCTGGCATGGTCACCAACTGCAACAAGTTTCACTACGTGGCATCAGGGGTGACGTGCGGCCAGATCACAAGTTACCAAAAGATCAGTCTTGCTGACTTTGTGAGATGGAACCCTACCGTTGGCAGTGACTGCCGTGCCATGCAAGCCGGTGTGAATGTCTGCGTAGGTGTCATCGGCGGTACACCCGCCACTACCACTACCCAGAAACCCACCACTACGACCTCTGCTGGTAACGGCATCCAGACCCCTCAACCCACCCAGCCCGGCATGGTCACGAACTGTAAAAAGTTCCACTACGTTGCTAAGGGGGTCACTTGCCAGCAGATTATCAGCTACCAGAAGATCACCTTGGCCAACTTCGTCAAGTGGAATACTGGTGTGGGATCGAACTGTCAAAGCATGTGGGCAGAGACCAACGTATGCGTTGGTGTGTGAAGGGATGTCGCGACATTCACATCCATGTACATGGTTAGCTAGCGAAGTAGACGACAGACATGAATATGTGTTGACCGATAATTGATAATTGTGTAATGTTCATATGGCCTCAAGAAATTCCCCAACGAGGTTCTCCGCCCAGCCCCCGTGCTCATCCATCTCCACTGTACTCTCTTTCTCCATCCGCTTCTTTGTGTTGCTAGTGCGTACCCCTTCTCTTGCGATCTCCTCTAGTATTTCTCTCCCTTCATCTTCCTCACTCAGTACCCAGGTAGCTTCGCAGCGAGGCTGAAAAGCAGGACTGTCCACGCAGCATCGTCCCTGCGGTCATCTGCCATCTAGATCTTGCGGACAAGCCTTCGTATATCGACGATAACCGTCACGGTGGCCATGTCGGTCATGCTGATACCCGCAATTGCTTTCTCTTCAAGCCTGCTCAGCCATACTAGAAGTTCTGCGTCTCAGCGTAGGAAGATAGATAATCATAAGGCGTCGATGTTGGTGATGTCAAATTCGTAAGACGTCTCGTGTCGAGTCTCGATGCTGCGCTGCACCTTAATGAAATCACCGTGGTGGCGCAACATAGCGGCTGGAACGCCCAAGCCTAGACCTTCGGGGTTTCGAAGCAAAAGAAGGATGCAGTATTGTTCTGCCTGTAGTGAATACTCGATCGCCCCCTGCTCTCCACACAGCCCTAATACCGACACTCTGATAGGCTGGCAGTGCCGAGGGTCAGAACGATTGATCTAGGTGGCGATGATTGCATTGCACAGTGGAGAAAAGCTTGAAAAGCATTGTGTGGCTTATATATGCCCTGAAGGTCGATGCTGATTGATGAACGCCGTCGGTGACCGTCGGTGGCCGAAAATGATGTACGTCCTCATACTATCAGGTAACCTAAAGCCCCAAATGTGGCCGCTAAGCCCACCAATCCTACACCGACCAGCTGCTCAGCCGCACTCTTGTCATCAGTGGGGCAAGAAGACCCAGGCTCTCGCGTCTGCTTGCAGTGAAGAGAAGTCATAGACGAGAAAATATCGGCAGCTGCGGCTGAGTCGAACTTGACCTGGCAAGGAGTTGGAGCTGGAGTGGTGGATGCCATAGATGCACAAGTCTTTCCATCATAATCCTCCCAGGTGATGAAATCAGGGACCGCCAGAGTATCGTCTACGTTGATAACAATCGCTTCGCTGTTTGTGCAATTTTGATTCGTCGTAGCGGGCACAGGATCCACGACTTTTCCTGAATTGTTGATAGTAAACATTGTGATGCGACTCGTCCCATTGCCGGTGATACCATCGCCGAGGAAGGCAAGAGAGTCCTCGGTACAGGTATTCCATCTCACTTGCCATGCGATCCTCCACCTGCCCTCTTTGTTGAAGCTGGTGAAGACTTTCAGCTCTCGATAAGGGTCGCTGCTGGAGTAGTTGGCCCATCTCAGGTCATAAAAGGTGGGGTAGCTGTGGACCTGGCTATCCAGGTCGAGGAATTCGATGGTCATCTGCGGATTCAGGAATGGCGCTAGCTCGGTATTCTGGATAGCGATTATGACTGGAAAGATTTCTGTAGGAGCATAGGTCTCATTACGAGGGAAGATAAGATCCAGCTCCATCGCGCCGCGGGCAGCGTTGGCAGCTCCCATGCAGGCGGCGAGGAGTAAGGCAATCTGCATGCTGATGCCAAGCATGGATGGCAGGAGGGTAATGGCGAGATGGAGTTGAGAGTGCTGCAGTATCGGAGAGATGGAGAGGGAACGTCATGACGGGAAAATATCAAAGGAGGATCAGGCTACAAACGGAAGAATGCATATAGTGAGTTGGGTGGCACAGTGATTATGCACGTGCATGTCTCTTACGCTAACGAGCCGTGCGAAGACGTTGGCGGTTAAGCTATCTTGGCGGCTCCTTGGCACCGGGTCCTTCACTCGCGTTGGACTAGCCTTCGAAGCCCTCCTCCTTTGTTTAGCACCTCCGCATCCGGAGCGTTTCTCAAGTGGTCTAAACAGTATTGCGATAATACCGAATAAAACGAGCCGCCTAAGGTTTCTATAGTTCGTGTCGCATTTGCTGCGTACATGCTTTTCGAACTTTACAAGTAAATAGCTCCTACCTAGACAATATTCTGCTGTCCTTCTGGTGCACGGTCTAATGGTGACCGCAACACACGCCAGTTGTACCATTGGTGAGAGATTGGAGAACACTGAGCATTATGTATCTTACATGTAGATGAGTAAGTAGATCGCTGGCATCCTGGATGCTTCGGCCTATGATTTGGTTGTATCCGCATGAAGAAGTCGCTGACTGTGTGGCGAACTCGCCTGTGAAGAAAGGAAAGCGCTCTCTGGAGAAAGGAAGCCACTTTCACGGTACCCACAGACCCCAGCTTTAGAGAGGTGACCCCGAATGGAAACACCACACCCACGTGCAGCAACAGTATAGACACCAAACTTGAGCAAAACTTCACGCATAAGAGTCTCTCCAGGTCCCAGACTGCATCTGCAGTAAGCTTGCTGCGCAGTGCAACTCAAGGAACTTCAACAACGAGATTGTCTGCCCAGTCGTCCACCTGATCTTCTTTATTCCTCACTCTACTTCCCTTGTCCCTTTGCTTCCTCGTCTTACTATCGCGTGTACCTTCTCTTACAACCTCCTCTAGTATTTCTCTCCCTTCGTCATCCTCGCTAATCAGCTTCGCAGCGAGACTGAAAAGCACAAGTAGCGTCCACGCAGCATCGTTCCCGCAATCGTGCAACTTTGTAGGTATCATACCGACCAGGCGACATAGCTTTTGAAGCGATACATTCCATCCAGGATCGTCAGCCTTGTACATCTCGCGAGCAAGCTTCTGCGTGTCGATGATCGCGGTCACGGTGGCTATGTCAGTTATGCTGATACCCGCCTTGTTCAACGAGAGAAGATCCGAAGGGATGTCGTGGCCAACAAGAATAATCGGCAGTCGCTGTTCGTTTGAGTCATTGACTTTCGATAAGTCATACAAAGGTAGCTTGCGCGCATTACAGCACGGCTCCCTATCTCCATTGACGTAGTGAGAAAAGATGTGGTTGAGGACGGCAGCGCGCTCGCTCCATCGCACATCGTGCACTTGGCCATGGAACAAGGCCTGCAATTGCTTTCTATTTACGCCTACTCGGCCGTACCGGAAGTCGAAAGTCTCTGTGTGGAGGGGCGGGTGAGTATGGTCCATCGGTGTTGAGAAGTGTGAAGTTGTGAGACTCCTCGTGTCGAGTGTGGATGCGCCGATAGCGCTGAAGCGCTTGGGGTTTCCGTGTGCGATATCGAAGGAAATGAATACGGGGTGTGCGTGAGAATTGGGGTTGTCGTGGTTGCTTGCCAAAAGCTGCTGGAACAGGCAGCGCACTTCTTCAAGTGAGATTGGGGGAGGAAACATGACTTTGAGAGTACTGATACTTGCTGTTACGGTCAATTCGGATGAGCTGGGATTGACTGTTGGGCAAACAATTGAGATGGACATCAATTACAATATATACTCTCCTTTGACTCACCACCTTTGTTTCAAAGACTCATCGCCGTACCGTGGATGTACATAGAGACGAACCAGCTCAGAATTTGTTAGCAAATTATAGTCATCGCCTACCTAACCACCCAAAGTACTATTAAAGTTATTGCAATCGGATCATTACGAGACGAGCGCGCAAACAAGAAGATGACTCACCACTTGGCCGCAGCCATACTTTGGTTCCCTTACCCTGGCTCTGTGGTAACCATGGGCGGGCGACAAACCAATCACGGCTTGCGCACTTCGCATTTGGAAAGTGACTCTCATTTGAGTCATGTGTAGAAAGTGCAAATGTACAAAGACAGACAACCTCGATAATTCCGTGTCTTACTACGACACAACACCTTTCGATTGAGATTATCTCTGATATCATATCCATCATAAGGGTCATAAGCCCATACCGAATAAAAACGCCATCTATCCATATGTGCTCATAAAAGCTACTTTTCTCCACCCGGTACACACTCACGGCACTCGAGCAAGATTTACTGAGCAGTCGGCGCAGCATTGTTGGAGACCTTTCCGTTCGTGATCTTAGGACCAACAACGGCCTCCTCAAGCGCACGCTTAACATCGGCAACAAGATCCGCCTCATCCTCAACACCACAGCTGATGCGGACGAGATCGTCAAAGACGCCGGCTGCCTCGCGCTGCTCCTTGGGGATACCGCCGTGTGTCATGGCGCTGGGTACCTCGACGAGCGATTCAACTCCACCCAGCGACTCAGCCAGTGTGAAGATCTTGGTCGCTTGGCAGAAACGCTCTGCAGCTGCGTGACCGCCCTGGATACGGAAGGAAAGCATGCCGCCACCCATTCCGTCACGGTGCTGCTTCAGCGCAATGTGGTGTTGTGGGTGGGAGGGAAGACCGGGGTAGTTGACGGAAACGACGTGTGATGAGGCCTCGAGAGCCTTTGCGACGCCCGTAGCGTTCTTGGTTGCTTCCCTCGCGCGGAGATGCAGGGTCTTGAGACCGCGGTGTGCGAGCCAGCAGTCGAAGGCCGAGGGAACGGCACCGATGGCGTTCTGCAGGAAAGACAGACGCTCATACAGCTCGTCGGAGTTGAAGGCCGCGGCGCCCATGACGACGTCAGAGTGGCCGTTGATGTACTTTGTGACGGAGTGCACCACGATATCCGCGCCGTGGTCCAGCGGGTTCTGAACGTACGGGCTCATGAAGGTGTTGTCCACAACCACCATGATGCCATGCTGATGCGCAATCGTGGAGATCTTGCGGATGTCCACAAGCGTCAGCGTGGGGTTCGACGGCGACTCAATCCAGATGAGCTTCGTGTTGGGGCGGATGAGCTCGGCGATGTCGATCTCGATGCTCGGGCTGAAGGTGACTTTGACATCGTGCGTCAGGGCGACCTTGGTGAAGTAGCGGTGCGTTCCGCCGTAGACGTCTGAGACGGACACGACGTGTGAGCCTGCGGCGAGCGATTGCAGGATGTTGGCTGTGGTGGCGGAACCGGACGAGAACGCGAGCGCATAGCGGGCGTGTTCGAGGGCTGCGACTGCCTTTTCAAAGTTGTCTCTGCGGGCGCATTAGTTTTGAATATCTGAATGGTGTCGCGCATGCGTACCGGTTTGGGTTCGAGGAGCGCGAGTACTCATACTCGCCTATGGGCTTTCCAACGGCGGTTTGCGCGAATGTTGTCGAGAGGGAAATCTGATTGGATTAGCCGTGTGTTTGTGAGACATGCGCCTAAAATACTTACGGCTTCAATGACAGCTCCGGTGACGGGGTCATGAGGGCTTCCGGCATGCACGGCGAGGGTGCCGAATCCGTGGACTGGTGACGGCGCGCGTGGCGGGGTGTCGATAGGGTGGTCGGGGAGCGTCATCTTGATCTTCTGAGTACTCTTTGAACGGCGGGCGGAGTTGACGTGGTGGTACGAAGGAACTTGAACCTCGAAATGCAGCGAGAGCACAAACTTCTATCTGAATTTCAGGCCCTCCGAGGTGTTGACGCCTATAGGTAAATTATTGTTCTAGCGACAAATCCTAGCGCGCTTTCTATCGGTGGTGCATGTGCGGTTGACCGTGATGGCGCGAATGCAGAATAATTCTTTCTTGCAGAATTTCCTGTCAAAGTGGAGATGGAAAGCAAAGGAGAACCATCTTCATGGCTCCTGCCATCTTATACCCAACAGGCCGCGTTGGACGTCTGACATTTCTCAGCAGCAGATTAATCAGGCGGCGTTTGCTCAAACCGTGGCATACACAGCTCGGCCCAAAGCGCGCGTTGGTTTCGTGAGCAAGCGGAGATGGTGTCATAGTATTCTCCGACCCGCCTTGTGACGGCCTTGGCAGCTTTTCGATTACACATCGCGCTGCGAGTGCTACCAAGTCCAGCAGGTTGTTCGGGCGAGATGCTTTATAGAGTTTTTGGATACGTAAGCACAATTTGACGTTGGCGCTCAATGGCAAGTGATTTGCATCGTAATCTGATTGAAGTGGAGAGAGGTCTATGAAGGGCGCAAACGTCTATGGGTATCTTGGGGGTATAATGGTGATGCTTAGTATGCATCCTCCTCTGGCCGGCTCTTAAGCTTCACATATCCACTTATACCTTTCTTTCGCGCTGTCTGCTCGCTATGGGAGATATGTCCCGTCTGTGATGGTGACGACTTTCCGTTCCTCGTAGTCGACGTGAGGTAGCTACGCCCATCGTCGAGGCCGGTGTTACCTCGCCGTTTCTCACCAACAAGGATAGGGTCTTCCGCGATCAAGTTCTCCATGTCTTCCCATTCTTTCTGGTTCAACACGTCCCATTCTTGCGCCTGCTGCTCAGCCAACAGATATCCCCTCAGCTCGTCGATAATCTTAGTTGGCGACAAGCCCCATCCGCTGATGTACTGTGCGTTCTCGGCCATGCCTAGGAAGGAATGTGAAGTAGCGTGTGAAAGCTGCCCAAAGCCTACGGGTGACTTGCGGAGGATCGATCTGGAAGACCTGGAAGTGGTGATATCTTTGTCCATTGGATTCTCGAGGCGTTGTGGATTGTATGTTTCTTGCGTGATCAGTAGTCGGAACAGATTGCGACCGATCGAACAAGTATCCTCCCACTGTTTGAAGCTGTCTTTCATGCCCTGGGTTCGACATAGCCAAGCCACATTGTACGCAAGCAGAGACACGCCTTCAATAAAGGACGAGTATGCAGGAGGATCTTCGGCGCAGAGGTGACTCAAAGGGCGGTCGACGAATAACGCGCGCGGCTTCGGAAGATGGATACGCGTCTCAAGCGTTCGGGACGCTTCCGGACTGGCGCTGGACGAATGTGAGGGTGTCGAGCCAGGGAAAGGTACTTTCTTGCCCTGGTAAGAGGATGCCGGACTGAAGATTGTAGGTTGGGGATAATCGGCGTGGGGGAGTGTGATTTCGGCTGGAAGGCGGATGCCCAGGTAGGCAGCGACTCGAACGACGAGCTGGGCCACGGCAGCCAGTGAGGCAGATAGGCCATCAGGCGTCACATCTGTTTCAAAGTTAGCATATCAACTCGACAGGTGCGGTTTAAGACATACCATTCAGATCTCGAAGATCGTATATCCGCAAACGCGTGCCAGGCCCAATATTGTAGACTTCTTTGATACCGCCGTCCCTTGTCTTTCGCCGCTGCATCTTAAGTCCCGCGAGCCTCGCAGCAGTCGTGCACAGCTGCATGCGCAGATCTATGGTATCGTGGTGCATCTTGTCCGCGTTGTAGTCCGACCGCTTGACCCTCTGCTGCACCTTGTCCAACTCGTTCGCCCGCCGCGATTCGATGCCGTATGTGGCGGACGAGAGGTCTGACTTGCGTTGCGCGTTCGCCGCTCGCTTCGCTTCAAGCTGCTTCCTGGTATCCTCCATCTGCCGTCGGAGCTGGTCGGCATGCTCCGATATCATGCCTAGTCGGTCCTGTATCTCTGCCGTTTCTGCTTTCGTCCGCTCCCAGTTAAGATTGTTCGTACACTCTTGCCTGTCGACCAAGAGCCCGCCTTTCGAGTCGGTGAGAGAAACATGCTGGATGGCCTTGTCTTCCGAGCCGTTTATGATAGCTGTGACGTGTTTCGCGACGGCATCGCGGTCTATCAGCGTCTTTGCGAGTTGGATGCGGGGCTGTTCGAGGTATGAGCGCGCGCAGGTCATGCAGTGGAGAGGCTGGCTCAGACTGCCGTCTCTCCCGCAGATGTCGCACTCCATGATGAGTAGAGGTTATGTTATGTGATGTCGCCTGCAGAAATGCCGTGGAGTGGTAGGTCTGGAAGGTGCAGCGAGACCATGGTGGTAGTGATTCGTCGAGGCGGTTGGCGAGTGCCTATGTAGCCATGGGATCCGTCAGTGGGATTTTCGGTGAATGTCTAGGCTCCGTGAGTGTTAGCGCTCTCCTCTGTCGTGAAGCATAAGCAAGGCATCCAGAGGCTGGTGGTTGAAGAGGTTGTGTGATGGAGGCGGTACTCAGGCAGAGGCGCGAATTCGCGAGTCAGACGCTCCTTCCAACGTCATGCCGCGACTGACCAATTCGGATCGCGCTAACGCACGTGGTATGTGTGAGTGAACCTCAATCTACCTTTTCGAGTACTGCGATCGATCTGATAGAACTGATATTTCGCGTCGAATGTCTTTCTGATGACGATGAGACGCGCTCGCGATCACTCTACTTACCTACAGCACTGACCAAAGGCATCGCAAATGAGCAGGACTCCGGACCACGAACCCGAATCATCCCTCCCCTCTCACATCTCGTCGACATACCCCTCTTCTCCTCCACTACTGACCCAGTTGACAAATACCACCGCAATGGATACTGCCCCGGCTGCCAAATCAGAGCCGCCACCCAGTCAAGAGGCTCAGACTGTACGACCGCCAATGAGACGCATGCATTCAGATGAAACAGAGCGGCCATCTTCAGCACAGCGCACAAAAGACGAGGTCGACGACGAAGCAAATGCGGCCGCTGAGCAACAGTCAGAAGATGAAGAGAGTGACCCCGCAGAAAAAATTGTCGATTTTGATTGGAAAGACCTAGAGGCGCGGTACCACGATGCCATGAAGACATGCCACAACCAAGAGGACCTACTAATGCAAGAGTGGGACAATCTCATGAATGTACAGCTGCCTCTTCGCTACTTCTGCCCGAGTTACTGATGAAGTTGTTAGTACTTCCGCATCTGGGCCTCGTCAGGGAATGAGCACGAGACCGAGCGGACCTACGCAAGGTAAACATGCATTCTACAAGTCGCGGGACCTACTAACGACGTGCCCCAGACTTCGCACCCGCTCGACATATGTTCAGCACGAGGAAGCGGAATTGGAGCAAAAGCGGAATCATTGTATGCTAGCCTTTACTTCATTTCATGCTTTTTGACTAACATGCCGCAGACATCAATGTAGTCAAAGCCTTCGAGAGTGCGCTCAACCTCCTCAAAGCCAGTGGCCTCGGTCGTTGATGCTCATCAACCTAGGCGCTATCTACCTTGCTCATCATCCGCCGCAATCGGAAGTCTCACAGCGTCTCGCTGGCCCTGATAGCTCGTCGCCAACCCCGCGGCAATTGGTGCGGTTGTCTAGCCTTTCAATGTGCACTTCATCAAGGATGCACCTGATGCGCTGTTCCGTCATGTAGGATGCCGTCAGTACCGAAGTGGCCATGTTGAGAAGGATCAGTCGCATTGAACGGAACCAGATCGATATACATCAGTTGAAAGACATTCATTGCCAGGTGTCTGCTCTATCTAAAACCCTAAATCAACCGCTCAAGATTCTATATCAAATGCACCGCCTTTTGCCGAAGGTCTATACATGGTGCCCGTGCCTTCCATGTATGCGCTAAACAATGAGACGCCCATGCCCTTTCATGCGAGTTATTCCAGAAATGGTCCAAATATGGTCCAAGTTTGTGATGGTGATGTTGTGGTGCGTGTTTCGTCTATAGAAGAGGGTTGGAGCGGTACTCGGGGACGACGCCGTTTGTTTGCGACTTCTCAGCCTGGTTCTCCGTCTCGAGCTCGTTGCCGACGCTGTCGTCTTGCTCGGCGAGCCACTTCTCCGCCTCGAGAGCGGCAACACAGCCGGATCCTGCACTGGTGATGGCCTGGCGGTACCGCTTGTCCTGGACGTCACCAGCCGCGAAGACGCCCTCGACGCTTGTGAGACCCTCTCCGGGCTTGGTGATCAGGTAACCGTCCTCGTCCATGTCGAGCTGACCCTTAAAGAGCTCGGTAGCGGGGTCGTGGCCGACGGCGTAGAAGAGACCCTTTGCGTCGAGGGTCTGCTCCTCCTTTGTGACGTTGTTCTTGACCACTAGTTGTGTCATCAGACCGTTCTTCTTGTCCTCGCCCTTGATCTCGCTCGCGCTGGTGTTGTACATGATCTCGATCTTGGGGTGCGTTGTCAACCGGCGGGCGTTCGTTCGGCTCGCGCGGAGCTGGTCCCTTCGTACGAGTACGGTAACCTTTGACGCCTTCTTCGTGAGGTATAGAGCCTCCTCTACTGCCGAGTCACCGCCTCCGATTACGACCAATGGCTGGTCACGGAACATGGGAAGGGAACCGTCGCATACAGCGCATGCGGAGACACCGTTGCCCCAGTACTTATCTTCGCCCTTGAGATCTAATCTCCTGGCCTTTGCGCCGGTCGCGATGATCAAAGCATCAGCAGTGTGTATCTCCTCCTCAATCTCCTCCTCGTCGCCCATGGGGTGTAACCAGTACTTGAAGGGGCGCGCTTTCAGGTCGACCTTTGCGACGGTCTGGGAGATGATTTCGGTGCCGCAGGCTTCGGATTGTTCGCGCATTTGCTCCTGTATGCTGTTAGTACCAGTTGGCGCATAACCATCGCGTGCTGTTACTGACCATGAGCTTGCCGCCTCCGATCTTGACGAAACCGGGGAAGTTCTCGACTTCGTCTGTTGTGGTCAATTGACCACCTGCGGCGATGCCGAGAGCCATGAAACCCTCGTACATGACGGCTACAAGCGATTAGCATGTCGTCGACGTGATGGCGACGCGGTGTCTTACGGTTCAGGTCCGCTCGTGCGGCATAGATAGCTGCGGTGTGGCCTGCTGGCCCCGAGCTGTGTTTATTAGCATTATTCTCGAAATCGACTCTGTCGCGCCATTGATCGCAGAACATACCCAATAACTGCATGTTGTTAGCATTATTCATGCCAGGATTTTCCAGGATGCCACTTACTGACTAGTTTTGAATGCATGTTTCGCGACTGTACTTTTGCAAAGGTTGAAGCAGTCGAAAGCCCCGCTACAGGTGAGACGCGCTGATTATGCGATGCCGCGGCAGCGATGGGGACGGAGAATAAGGATAGGTTGCGGGGGGAGGAGGCCCTTCGGAAGATTGATGCGAACACTTTGGCGGCGTGTGCGAAAGTTTCGCGTGTCGCGTGCAAGATGTGGTTGCGGGCGTGTGGGTCGTGTGTGGAGGGTGGGATGCGATGTCGAGACTTAACAACGGGGTACGGGCGGTGCAGATGGTGCCTTATGTGAGAGGGACTAAGTGACGGAGAAGGAGCTGGAAAAACGCTTTTGACGTTGCCGCAGCGGGTTTGCGATTAGTGGGCGTCGTCTTCTAGCTTCGGAGGTTCCGCGATATTTGGGGGATGACGGCGAGCCGAGGCGTGGTGGGGTTTTCAAGATGCAGATCGTGCTCAACTATGGGTCGCAGTCAATATATATGCAATGCGGTATCAAAATGAGGGCAGCACGTCTGGAGGTAGTAAGGAAGAGAGCAAGCACACCTTATTTGCAAATGCAACACATGTCAGACGTTGGGAGATTTCTGCTTGGAAAGAAAAAAGTCGGCTGCTTGCTGTCGATCTACGCCATCGCCGGCCGGGCTGTCATTCTTAGAAATCGACCTGTACTAGACCCACGTTCCACGCAGCCCACCCATCTTGCCCATCTCGCGTTTAATGTCCGGTGCTGACATGCTTGACTCAAGGCGACTTCTGTATCACAAGCCTCGGCAAAGTTCACCAGGAGCCCCGTCCGAAATGTCGCGACTTCGTCCGGTGCTGAGGCGTAGTCTGGGGGCGACTGTTAGGATGATTACAGTTCATGCACGTTCTGGAGTCGCACGCGTCGCGCTTCACTTTCTGTCTTTGTATATCGGCCCCGCGCTTGGGAGTGAGCACTACGAGTCCATTGTGGGCGTCTAACGCTGCTATCTAATCCTCCGCGCCTGGACGCTTCCTGAGGTTCTCCACATTGTAGAGCATATCCCGGACTGCTTTGTCATCTGCAAGTCGGTCGTCACCGCTTTGCTCGAAACTCTTCAATGTCTCTGCGAGCTCTGCATCAGCGTGCCATGTACCGTCTTGTTGTCTTGCGAAGTATTGCAGTCTTGGTGCCTGTTCGACATGTTAGCTATCATCCAAGAGATGCTTCTGAGGAAGCTTACCGTGTCTTCCCGAACTTCGGTGGTTGAGCCTGGCTTCTGGATGTTGTCTATCGACACAGCCAACTTGAAAGGACCAGTAGACGTGCGGATGATGGCAAGGTCCAGTGCGTTGCCGTCCAGTGGAACGGCATAGCCTGGTATGGATGCACCTAGTCCGAAGCTGAACAACGCTGGTACTCCCTCACATGCTACAACTACTACCTCGGCCTATAAAGAGTCAGAGGATGGATAAACAAAGTCAAAATCTTCATAATACTTACACCGTCCTTGCTTGGTAAATTCCATATTCCAGAAACGGCAACCTTGTACGTTGCCACATTTACTCCTGCTGGGATCATGCCACGCTCCTGGAGATGAGTGAAGGCAAGATCACGGATGGCCAACTTTTCCTTCAAGAGGTAGTTCTGCCAGTCCCATACAAACAAGTGATCGTCGCCACCGCCAGACACAAGTAGGCCAGACTGTGTGAGGCAAAGCCTGCTCACAAACGCTTCGTGGCCGAAGCAGAATCCCTCTATGACGTGTGCTTGCGGTGGGCCTCGTGATATTCTGATGTGCTCGTCCCGGTCTGCTGTCATGATATAGCCCCGTCTGTCTACCTGAGCATAGACGACATCTGTGAGCATGGAAACGTGGCCTAGGAGCAGCTCGTGCTTGAATCGCATAGTCTCCTTGGGCTTCGCCGGGCCTTTCGCTTTCCGTTTCAGCTGCTCTTCGAGAGTCTTTCGATTCCTCCCAGAGTGAACGGTGAGAGTAGTAGCGGAGGGGATCCATTCTTTCTCATCGGCCTCTTCAGTTGCTGGTGCCTCGGGCAACTCTTCTTCCTTGTCGTCGTCAGGCGAAGGGAGAAGCGGTAATGCATAGACATCGCCAAACTTGTCTGCACACAATATGGTTGCATCGTCAGACGTGAGAGTGATTGAGCAAGGCCGTCTTGACATGCACCTTGATCATGTCAATTTTCGAAACTCTCAATACCGTGCGCCTCTTACCTCTCACTCAACTGGTGCAGCTGGCTCTGAGCATCGATCTGAAAGACGCGAACACATTTATCTTCGCCAGTGATGCCAACCAAGTATTGTCCATCGTTTGAGAGGATGAGACTGGCGAAATTCGACTTTTGCTCTTTCGGTTGTTCCAATTTGATGCGTTTTCCTGGTCGCTCTTCGGAGTCGCCCTCCTGCTGATCCTGCTCATATTAGCGATGCGCAACGACTTTGACCACCAATCCAACGCCACAACATTAACAAATCACAATAAGTACGCCATCACTCACTTCGATTTGGGCGTCTTGCTGTGGCCATGTCGTCACTGACCCGCGGCTGGATTGAACTACAATCTTGGAGCCGCTCGCAGCAAACACAGTCCAGTCATCTGAAGACTCGGAGCTTCGCGCTACAATGCACTGGTACGGAACAGTCATGATGTCTGCGTTGGACACTGCCTCGTGGAGTTGATGGTACTTTTCTGTGAGGCCCCAAATGCGCTAGCGCGTTAGGCGAGCAGGGGCCACCCACAGCAGACAACCTCGATTTTCGCCGGCCGAACTTTCCCTCTCTTCCTCAAACCATCAACAACACCAAACTAAGACCTTAAACATCCCTTTGGGTCGCAGAACACAATGGGGGGCAAGAAAGAAACCAAGGCCGCTTACTTCGAGAAGCTCGAGCAGCTCCTCAAGGAGTACAAGAGCATCTTCATCGTCACCGTCGACAATGTCTCGTCCCAGCAGATGCACGAGATCCGCCAGTCGCTCCGCGGCGAAGGTGTCGTTCTCATGGGAAAGAACACCATGGTCCGCCGTGCTCTGAAGGGTCTCATCAACGACTCTCCCGAGTACGAGCGTCTCCTTCCCCACGTCAAGGGTACGTCTTCCAACTCACGCGACGCTCGCGCACAGCATTGACACTAGTACAGGCAACGTCGGTTTCGTCTTCACCAACGCCGACCTCAAGGAGACCCGTGACAAGATCCTCGCCAACCGTGTCGCTGCTCCCGCTCGTGCCGGTGCCGTCGCCCCCGGCGATGTCTACATTCCCGCCGGAAACACGTAAGAACACGTCTTGCGCACACATCATACAAATAACTGACACATGGCAGTGGTATGGAACCCGGAAAGACCTCTTTCTTCCAGGCTCTCGGTGTCCCCACCAAGATTGCCCGTGGTACCATCGAAATTACCTCCGACTTGAAGCTCATCGAGGCCGGTAACAAGGTCGGTGCCTCCGAGGCTACCCTGCTCAACTTGTTGAACATCTCGCCCTTCACCTACGGTATGGGTATCTACCAGATCTACGACAACGGCCAGACCTTCGAGGCTTCCGTCCTGGACATTGAGGAGTCCCAGCTGCTCAAGGCTTTCTCCTCTGCCATCAGCACCATTGCCGCCATCTCTCTGGCCTCTGGCTTCCCCACCCTGCCCTCCGTCATGCACTCCGTTGTCAACTCCTACAAGAAGGTCATCTCTGTCGCCATTGAGACCGACTACGAGTGGGAGGAGATCGCCGAGCTCAAGGACCGCATCGCCAACCCCGACAAGTACGCCTCCGCTGGCCCTGCCGTCGGTGCTACCTCCGGTGGTGGTGACGCCCCTGCCGCTAAGGAGGAGGCCAAGGAAGAGGAGAAGGAGGAGTCTGAGGATGACGACATGGGCTTCGGTCTCTTCGACTAAGCTACTCACGTTTGCGATGACATTTCTTGAGAGATATCGGCATGACTACGGTCTGTCGAAGCATGTCTTCATGATATAGACAGTCAACGACAATACGATCAGATGAACTCATTCAGACACCATGCCGTGATGCTCACAAAGCATCTGCGTCAGTACAATCTCAGGTAAGCCTATCCCCTTCTCATCTCGCGCTGCTATGATTATTTTCTTTTTAACCCTGAGATTCCTCGGTGAGGATCAAAATACAACAACAACACTCTAATTTTTTAATGAGCAACCTGTCTTTCAAGTCACTCGTTCGTTACCATGGCAAGGCTCGAGACTGACTCTCCAACAGATATACCACTAGCCTGTGCACCTCAATATGCTGTGAAGAGGTGATGCGCACCATCTGAATGCAGCTCAGACAGCCTTTGCAGGATGACCCGCCCTTTCTAGGTCTATCCGCACCCAAAAGCACCTCCAGAGCGGCTTTCCTCCTAAGCTTCGACAAACGCTTTCACTTTGCGCATTGCCCAAGTATACGTCCGCGTGTGACCATGCATTCCCGTCGTCGTCTACTGCTAACCCTGGGGCATACTGTCGAAACAGCTTCGCTGCAACGGCCTTTGCTATTCCCTTTCCTCGATATGCTTCTTCTGTATGTAGCGTAACAAGAGAACCGTCTAAACCGAGGAATGTCCACGCTACTGCTGTGTCTGTCTCTTCTTCAAAAACACCCACACTCTTTAGTGATATGAGTGTCTTTGTCGTCCTTGGAATAGACGTCCTGGCTTTGACGACATCGATATCCTGCTCGCGCATTTCACCCCACCGTAATCCCTTGGGTAGCTCTCGCGTCTCTGGAAGATCAGAAAGCTTGAACAAGAACTTGTTCAGCTCGGCATCAGGGCCTGGAAGTTCGGTGCGTAAGACTCCTGCTTCGCGGAGTATCTCAACCACGTCGCGATGGCACGCCCCTAGCGTAACAACTTTGGGCATGAGGAGATGTCGCATGTATGTCCCCGGGGATGATCCGTATGCGCCAGATGCTGGTGGGGTTGGGTAGTCTTTCTCGTGTTGCTTTGCCAGGTCCAGAGCAGGTAGATTATCGGAACGCATTGGTGGAGTAGGAAGTGTAGCCATATATTCTAGTAATGCCAATATCGCCTTCTTGCTCTCTTGACGAAACTCTGGTGTTGCATTCGAGTGATGTGGCTGTTCTGCATTACTAAACATCCAAAGTTCGGTCTCTGGGCGCATGGAGCGGTCGAGGTACGCTGCTACCCAGCATTCTGGGATCTCTGTGGCTGACGGTGAGAATGTGGCGAGTATGTGGGCGTGTTCGGTTCGGTTTGGGTGCTGGATTCTGTAGACCAGGTTGACACTGTAGGGTAGGGCGGTTTTCAGGGCCCGCCGTAAGATGGGGGATGAGGCGGGGTGCTCGTGGACTTGCATACTCGGCTTTTCCAGCAGGAAGGGATGAGATGGTACTGTCGCAAACGAGGATCACAGCTGAGATGGTAAGAGAGTCAAATGTCTTTTGGGTGGGCTTTATTATGACGAAGTCTTCGTGTTATGTACCTTCCCTGTTGGGAATGATGGATGACTAAGATCTGGCTCTTCAACGCGAAGCTTCTCAAGCTTCACCAAGCTTCCTCCGTTCATATCCTACACCAGACCCATGTCAACATGCCAGCTATGAGCATGATGTCTGCAATCCGTCACTCCAATCCGACCAAAATAGGTCGCAACGCTCAAAGCCTCAAGGGAAAAGAGGTATAAAAATCAAAAAGATCGTACTCGCGAATGTTCCAAACCTTCCTGATATAAATCCTCAATTTGACCTCGGAGCCGACTAGCGCCTCCACATCCCGCTTCGTCTTCTTCGCCAATCTGAGTATCTTGTCAAACCCACCTGCCTTGTACCGGTTATGCCCGCAAATCAGCTCCAGACTATCGAGACTTGGGAAGAACTCCAGTCCGTTGGTCAGACCTTCCTTCAATCCACGGTTTAAACCCCAATCCTCTTCAACATGAAGACGCACTTTCCGCACGACAGCGAGTCGGGATGCCAGCGAGCGGAGCCAGGTCTGTCGCCCGAGTAGTTCGTCGTACCTGAATGTGTTGAGGCTGAAGGGGAGGTAGCGGGTTTCTTCGTAGATCTGGCGGCTTACGAAAAGTAAGGAGAATGTATGTGTTTGTTTACCCGGATGACGCGTGTGGTCGTTTTCGATACCGGGGCCGTATACATCGTTGTCGGGATGAGTGGGGCGGATGTGCGTGACGCAGGGTCGGGGGATCTGGTGGTATTTCGAAGGTGTACGGTCTTTGAGGTGGATTGATCGGTGGCCGAATAGGATTTCGTATACGTGATTTCTGAGTTCGGCGGGGAGACGGAGGAAGGGGGAGGTTTGTTGGTTTTGGGTTGTTCTATGATGTGTTAGTGGATACTGTCGGTGCAATGCGAGTCTGTTTCTCTATCCGAGCCGAGGATTGTTATCGAGGCTTCACCTACACCTTCAGCGTCTCGTCGCGGGGTGTGGTGTCCAGTAACCCATCGTCTAGTAGGCGTAACGAGTTGTCGGTATGTTTTTCAGGGTTGCGGTATGTGTTTCCAATGTCGGATTCATCAAAAAGCTTTCTAATGTACTTTAGGGCATTCATGGTCGAGATTGAAGATTACCGGGGAATACGATCTGGTTGAGTAGTTCAGTCGATACTGGTGTAGTCGTTCAAGGGCATTGGATCCACTGCAAGAGACAGTAGCTGAAGATCCGTACTGTTGTGGCAGTGGCAGTGGTTTTCCGGATCACGCAATCACATTCTCATATAACGGTGCAGATATATGCTGCCTATGAGTTTCTGACAGCTGCACGGCCACTCACAGCCACAACGTGAGTTACTTTCATTGATTTAGGTTAAGGGTTCCATTAGACATGCAGGGTTAGGCAGTGGCTTTGAAGAAGAGAGAGAAACGATGCACATCGCCCGAAGGAACCGCAGTAGGTTATTTATCCGGCATTGCGTACCAATGGTGCATGTCACACCGCGTTCGATCCGTTATTCGATCCCGAACTCTTCTTCTAGTATTCGCGATTCTGGAAGTACTGATCGAGATTGTAATATTTGGTACCTTCTGTTTCCATCGCTTTCTCGAGCTCTGCCATACATGCTGCTTTCTGATAGACTTCCAGATCAGGCCATCCATGTTTGTGATATATGGACTGTAAAAACTCTGCAAAACCTTCAGGAATTCGGTCGTGGTCAGTGTATCGCTTCGTCCAGATTTGAATGACGCGATGACTGCTATGCGGGATGAAGTTCAGCTTTATATAGTGATTCTTCAACATGGCGAAGAAGTGGCGGACCGGCCAGCAGGGTCCCCACTCCACGTCCATCGCGTCATCGTCATCATCATCGTCGTCCTCGAAATCAACAGACCCATCGTTCTCGTCGGCACTACCGTCGTCGGATGTCGGAGGCGTTTCGTTTTCGCTGTTGTCGTCTGAAGCTTCGACATCATCCTCTTCCTCCTGTACAACAACGACGCTTCTGTCTTGTTCCTCCTTTACTTCCCCCTCCAAAGGATACACCAGACGTGATGGCTGAGGATCGCACGCCTTGATAATCTCCTCCGGGCAGTCCATCCAATATACCAGCCCAGTTCTGACGTCCAACAGCATCACATATTCGCTGATGTTGAGAGCGTACGTAAGACCGATGCAGTATTTGGGAATCATGCCGCCGAACTGGTCTTCATGGCTCTCCGTCTCGATTAGTAGATCCTCTCTCTCTGCGTCCTCCTGCTCCTTCAGCTCGTCCACTGCCTTCGTCCAGGCGTGGAACCGGGTGCCTGGCAAACAGTGCGGCCGTGCTGTGTAAGGCTGGTCATCAGGAAACGGCAGATGGCGTAGCAGATTTATGACTTCTGGATCCTTGCCTAGACGATCCGCGACTTCGGGAGTCATGTTGGGCCAACCGCCGGGAGGTGGGTAGATGATGGACGCGGGCACATCCATGAACATCTTTCCTAAGAAGTCGTAGAAGTCGCGAATCGTGGCGATGCACTCATCGCGCGAGTAGATTGGCTCCATTGTGGCGGATGAGATTTAGGTGGCAGTAATCAGCTTAGTTGACAAGAGAAGCCAGACCATTATATGTACTTCCTAGGTAGGTATGCAGCCGTGCCGCCTTCATGCAGATGCCAAGCGCGTTGAAACTATTACGAGTGCACCTTATACGAGAATTAACTGCACGGGCCTAGAGCCTACATAGACGTTGGGTCACTTAGTTTACATGTGTTTATGTTGATGCAGGCTGCAAACCTGTTCGGATTTTTCCCAAGTTGACGTGAGTGGGCGTAGGCCGCACGAACAACTTCGCGTGTGGCCTCTACACTCTGGACGACATACATGACTGCACAGCATCCTTTTAGAAGGGTCGATATGAAGTTTATCTGGACACAAGGAAGCATCGAAGTGCTCATACAGTCTGCTTTATATGTCCGCGGCTAACAAAGAAACAATCATCCGCTTACTGAAAGTGCCTTTTGAGTAATGGGACTGAACAGTCTTTCTGTCGAAACATGCTGGTCGAGTTCGGACTTTTTCGCTGGCATGTTGACACAGCATCCATCATTCTGCAGCGAGGCGCGACGCCTGTAATTTGCGATCTTTTGGAGATGGGGAGAGAAGAGATGCATGTACTGATATTCCTTTGTTCTGAATACACCCGCGGCCTTTTGTGATGCGGATGTAGGCAGCTTTTAGGAGCAACAGCCGAGATAGGAACATTCGTGAGCTTATTGGGGTTTTCAGTCTGCGGACACGAGACCATTTTCTAAATTTTTGATAATAGTGTGAGTGAAGGAATGAGACCAATGGAGGATGCACGAGGTTTGCGACTTCTGTAAATCCTAAGGGAGATTTGACAGCTCCATGTGTTCAAGTTTATATAGTTTTGAGACAGCAGAGGGAAGACTCATGCAAGAGCGACCTTGATCTTTTGATGGAAGCAGACAGAACAACAGATGTTTTGAAGTTGAAAGCAGAGGCGCAAAGACGCACATGGCCCAACTTGCGGAAAGCTTTGGAAAAACTCATGGGTCCCAGCCTTGCATGTTTTAGGAGTAAAGGCTCTGGAGAAGATAGTTAGAAGGAAGAAGCTCCATACCAACAGCCGTAGCTTTTATACCATCGCTAGGCTCAGGAACTCGAGCCAGACAGCATGAAATGCTGGGGCGGTAGTTTCTGACAAAAAGACGGCAAACACATGGCATCCTTTTACGTATCTTTCTGGCCAGGAGGACGAACATGCTGGGTTCCGTTGCCCGTTTCGAGAAGACGAGCAAAGCCAACATGCATATTGCTAACTTGTTTCTAGAACACACCCAGAACAGAGACATGCGTAAATGCTGGTATAGTTTTGTGACATAGCCAGAGTATATCTTCATTTCGGGAAATGAGGAACATGTCATTGCAAATGATGTTCGAAGTTTTGGTAACACTCAGCAGGCAACTCGACGAGACATGAACAGAATCAGCACGAGTTTGGAGTTTCGCTGTACAAGTGTAACCATGAATATATCTTCCAGATTATTTTGGACTTTTCGAGGAATAGACCGACACGGTCATAGGAAGCTCTCGCGTTGGTATTGAATCGAGAGGAAGGCGCGGCCAGCAGCGCACACATGTAGAACTCTTGTTTTCGTTTTGAGAGCAGAGTCATGCCCTGCCCATGATATCTTTTTGGGGGTAGAAGAGTTTTTGGTAATTGTTGAAAGAAGAGAAGCAAGATGCGAGACAGAGAGCGGTTTATATAGTGCAGAGCTGCTAGCGCGTGGTCACCACATGCTCCAAAAACGGAGGTTACGCAGAGCGATGATGGTGGTGATAAAGTAATGATGATGGTCATTATCATAGGTATCTTCCCGTCTACGTACCCACTTGCGAAGTCGCAGCTCATAGCTCATCTCTCTTCCGCCTTTGTCCACTTCCTTCCTGTTGTGCCGGTGTTTCCTGCGCCTGCGCTTCATCACGCTTCGCACTTTCCACATTCTCCTCCCACATCTTCTTCTTTGGATTTCTCGGCTTATCGCTCTCCTGTAATACAGTCCCGTCGCCTAGTGTGACCGGCCCTTCGTCTTCATCCTTTCTCGGTTGTCTGAACTGAGGGTGATCAGGCACTTCTTCCTGCTGCTGTTGTTGATTTTGTTCCGCCATCTTGCCTACTTGCTGCGAGTATGAGCCTTGTGGACTAGGATCCTGACCTTGTCGATTCACTCCGCCTCCGCGACCGACAGGTATGTAGTGTCCTTGGGCGTTAGGTTCACGTCGGGGTATGCCACCTGTGGCACTCGGCTGGACGATGAGGGTTCTTGAGGACGAGGATACCGCGACGCTCGAGGATGCGGCTGAGGATGCGGCGCCGAAGGGTAAGACGGCGAAAAGGATGCGAAAGGTGAGTTTGACTGGCCAGATGATAAACCAGGTGAGCGGTCCGTATAACCAGCGGCGGAAAACGAGCCAGATGATAGTTGTTATGAGGATGTAGAAGGTGGTCTCAAGATACCACGTGTCGCTCTTTGTGCTCTTCAGGAGTGTCGAAACCAAGTTCTTGCTGTTGGCTAGTAGGGTGTTTAAGTCTGAGTACTGCTCCCCAAGATCTTGTAATGCGGCGTTGGTCTGTTCAAGTGTTTCTTGCGCGAATCGTGAGCGCGATAGCTCGTCTTTCATCAACTGGGCTGTCCGGCGCAGAGCAGATGTGACGTCTGAAGAAGCCTGCGCGACGACTTCGCCTTCCGATAGCCCTTGTTGTTGCTTTCTCTGGCGATATGTGGAAGATGGGGTGGAGGAGCCTGATTGCAGGTTGGAGAAGAGGAGTTCGCGCTCTTTCAGCTTTGCGCGGTCGGCGTTGTGCTTGGCTGTGAGTTGCGCTTTCCGATATTGTGATCGCGATCTACAGGGACGTAGGGTTAGCATGCCATGCTGAAGGAAATGACAAGGGAGAGTGTGCATCACTCACAACTTCAAGTCCTCGGTCAATCTCGCAAGTAGTACAGCAAGTCTACTCCTCTCGCTGTCTTTGCTGCTATCCCGCCTTCTTCCTGTAATGCCTCCTTGTGACGTAACGTCCTCGACTTCTTGCCTCAGAAGTTCAAGTTCCTCTTCTATGCCCTTCAGAGTCTCGTGTATTTCGGCACTGAGTTCCAACCTCACGTCGCCCTCGTCGGAATTGTCGAGTGGTTGCGAACCTGGCTGGAAGTCTAGCTTGGCTAGTCGTTGGATAAGTTGGCCGACGCCTTTGTTGGCTTCGGAGAGGGCGCTTAGGCGGGTGGTGAGAGTGTGCGCGGTGGAGGGGAGAGGTGCCATGGTGGCTCGGAATGCGGAGAGAGTTTGGTCGATGTATGCAGATGGCCTATGACGGAGATGGCTACGGTGGGCCGTTTGGCGGGGTGTGAGAGCGCAACGTGTTTGGATGGCTAGCTGTAGCGTGGCCCGCAGAGAATCTTGAGCACGGACTTATCGCGAAGAGGTTGCGACGAGCGTAGGACGTCAATTGCAGCGCATTCCCGAATCACCGCCTATTGGTAAGTAGTCGCATCTGTTCATCATGCGTATCCTCTAACAAGCCATAGTCTGCATCGCCGACTCCTCCGTGCTCCACCGCAGCAATGATCACCAGATTCCTGACCGACGTCCGCGTTACCTTCAATCCCTTCTCCCCGCGCTCCAAGCCCGCCCGCCTCTTCCTCTCGTTAATACCACCGAACGCACGTGCAGATGGCATGAAGATTGAGTCCAAGATGCTGCCACGAGACAGCAAAGAGCCTGCCAGTTTGGGCGTCAAGTTCAGTACGTACACTTTCGCTGCACCTCGAGCAAATGCTAACATCCGCGTAGAGGATGGCAAGGAGATGAACCTCGACCTCAGCAACATGCGCATAACACAAGTCGTCGAAGAAGTGGATAGACATTCACGGTCACTGGCTCGAAAAGACGAGTTGGCAGGCAATTAAGGGCTCAGCAACAACACATGAATGTACATATGTATCAAGACACAGAGCATCGGTCGGCGTCACGGCAATATTCTGGGTTGGGCTGAGACGAGGCATTGATGATATTCCTCATGGGTCCATATACCGTCGTTGGTCGGCGTTAATCATGCACGTTTATCTATCATCTACAGTCATTCCCATGCTCCAATGATATCCAGACTTTTGTGCTCATCACGGCTCCCGTTATATCTAGTTGGACGGGGCACCGGAGATGTAGAACCACTTGTCGATGCTGCCATCGATGGGGGCAGGTGCCTTGTTCTCGCCCTGGGGAACGTTGAGCGAGCTGGCATCGGTGCGGTCGGGAGAGTGCGAGACGGTGGTGTTGGTGCTAGAGCTTCGTCAGTACAAATCATTCGGGGTAGGTTGGCCACTACTCACAGGCTGATCTCGTCCTTGGGGGTCTTGCCAGTGACAAGCTTCTCCCAGGCCTCGGCACACTCGCGGACAATGTCCATGGCGTACTTCTTGTTCTTGCACTCGCCGGAGAAGGCGAACTGGTTCTCGGGCTTGCCGTCTGGGATCTTGTAGATACGGAACCACTCGTTTGTGGCGCGGAGAAGGCCGGGCAGGTGGCGCTCGACGTCCTCTACGTCGTTGAGCTTGGGGGCCAACGGGTCGTTGACGTTGATGACCATGATCTTCCAGTCGGTCTCGCCCTCGTCGAGCAGAGCCATGACACCGAGGACCTTGACCTGGATGACCTCACCGGGCTTGGCAACAAGCTCGCCAATCTCGCAGACGTCCAATGGGTCGTTGTCACCCTTGGCCTTGGTCTCCTGGTGGACAACGTTGGGGTCCTCCCAAGTCTGCACAGCATCAGCATTGGTGTATTGTCCGATATCGGGGTCGCGTCAGCGTACCTGAGGGAAGGCACCGTAGTTCCACAGGTAGCCCTTGTGGGGGAAGCAGTTGCGCACGAAGCGGAGCTTGCCCTTCTTGGTGTCCTGCTTGATGGGGTTGAGCTGCTCCTCCTTGGAGATCTGTGGCGACAGTCAGCGTCTTTCGTTTCGCGCAGCCGTACGCAGGCCACGGCGCAGCCAATTGGGGCCGACGCACCTCCATCTTCGCGTTGGTCCAGCGGGGCACCTCAACAACCATGTTGAGGATGGTCTGCTGCTCGTTGGCGTAGAGCGGGATGTCGTGCCATGGCGAGACGAGCTGGCCGTCCTTCTCGATGTAGACGCGGTGCTCGAGGGTGTTGGCAGCGCCAACCTTGCGGGTGGTGTAAGACATGGTTGATGGGGTCTTCGTGGCAGCTGTGTGGATGGCTGTGGAAGAAGAAGCTGTGGAGTTGAGATGGCCTGCAAGTAGACGAGCCCTAGAGTTGATTTTGTCGTTGAGGGGTCTACTAGTGGGGCTCGCAGGCGGGGAGCTGTGTTGGGAAGGCGCCACTGTGACGAACGTCACCGCCGACTGTCTGCATGGGACAGCCGTCGCGGTAGGGAAGAGGAGCTTCGACCGGGTGATCAATCTCTGGGCGGGACAGAGCCGCAACAACGATTGATGGATGAGCATGCAGATGGCACCCGTTTAGTAAACTACCAGATGGAAGCGCAGCCGATTCTCCTCTCATGCGAAGCCCAGACCGAGGATCAGAAAACGTCCGCAAGGTACGGGAGCGGAGACCGGAAGCTCCAACTTTTTATGCACGGACACCGAGGCAGCTTGTCGCTATCGATTTCTGAGCTTCTTCAAATTGCCGAGAATCAGATTGCAGTCATATGTCTTTCCTCATCATTTGAGCTTCTTGGGATAATTGCAGGCTTCACGTCTCGCCATTCAGACCTCTTCTAATCACGAAAAAAGAAAGTTGCCGCTAACGCGCTATGTGGCTACCAGCCAGCCACCCACCTCAACATCAGTACAGTTTATTCGGCCGCCAAAATCCAGGAGCCACCGTATCGTTTTCTGGTCTTTTATCCTGGACCAGCTCAATCTCAGTTCCGGGGTGTGCTTCGATACCGCCGTATATGTCAGGATCACCATCAAGGCTATACGAGAGGGGCTCTTCTAAAAGCCCTCCCCAGTCCTCATCATCATGCTCCATCCGGCCATCGTATTCCATTTGATTCCCTTGATCTAGGTAGTCTTCCTCGAAATGGTAGGAACTTTCGAGAGGTTCTTCTTCGCGATCCCATTGCATATGAGATCGCTGACGCTGTGCTTGTTGTTCGTAGATGCTCGGGCCAGCAAAATTTGGCATCACCGGTCTATTATGAGACTGATCCGCGAAGCGTACAGTGGGACCCTGCTGAGCCGCACGATAAGTGTCTCTCGTACTGTGCCGCAGGTTCGACTGTGGATACGATGGGTGCGTCTCCTCGGTGTGTCTCCTCCGCGACCCTGTGGCCAGACGTCGTTCGTGGAAGGTATCGTTGCAATGCCGCAAAGCCACCCCCAAGTCAGAAGATGTCGGTAATCTTCCTTCTCCAGCAGGACTGTATTCGCTATGCGGGTTCACCTGTCCATACCCGGACGGAGCAGTCATCCCCGAGACTGAAGCCGAGTCTGATCGATTATTCTTCGAGGAGCTGGGTAGCTGAGTGCGATGCGTGCCCATAGCATGTTTGGGCGCAGACGGTGGCATTGACGATGGCGAATGAACATTGTCAACCGCGCGTGCGTTCGCAGATCGATCGACGAGGTTCGGTCGTCGCGGGGATGAAGTGTGCTGCGGAAAGGACTGCGATCTCGACGCTCTGCCATGTGATGGAGCCAAGGACGAAACCCTGAAGCGCTCGACAGGCGTGCTATCTGTTCTTTGCTTCGTCACTGGAGGAGGCCGGGCTGGTAGTTTGAAGCGATTACTCTCATTTGCATTTCTGGCTTCGGACTCACCATGAAGGTCTAGGTCGCGCGAACTGGTACGTATGTGAGATATGTGAGGGCGTGCTGGCGCCGTGCTAGGCGCTCGAATTGACTCTGACCAGGAAACGTAGCTATTACTTTCATGGCGAGGGCCTCTACCTCCAAAACCCAGATACGAGGCTTGGCCTGTAGCCTCAACAGTTGGGATAGCAGTGTCATCTACCGAGGATTGATCACGACGACGCCGCTTAGCTTTTGGTACAGGAAGCTGCGGTAGAGTGTTTGTGTCCTTGTCGACTAATGCCGGTCGCGCTGAGGTAAAGAAAGCGGAGATCTCTCCTTCCTTCATCTGTTCATTGTCCTTCTTGCGTTTCTTTTTGGACGCATCGGTTCGAGGGACAGGCTCTGGTTCGTCTTTGTGCTGCTGCAGGAACTTCATCTCCGAGAATACCAGATCGGGCACTGCGACACGTCAGCTGGGTAATGCGGGGAAGACGTACAGGAAGATGTCATTCAGGCTGTAGGAAGGGGAGTGAATCACTCACACCCGCGGCCCTTGATTGCAGTAGATGTCCGTCCCTTGTTGAAGAGGCCTAGCTGCTCCCGTGGCTTCAACTAGTCCAATCGTCAACACGATACTATATGTTCCAGGCGACCGCATAGACATCTTACGGTCAGCCGATCCCCAGATATGTTCGTTGCCTGGAAGGTCTGCATAACACCAGGTGCCTTCTCGCCCTTCTTGCGTCGAGGCTTGCGTCGCGACTTCTTTGATTTGTCCTTACGATCGCGATGGGCATGGGGACCTGGCTCATACTGTGGCTCATACCGCTCTGGACGCGTCTTTCTACGAGGTTTGCGCGCATATCGACTGCTGCTAGAGCTGTCGCTGCATGTCGCCTGGAGCGCCTCGTCAGCACTATCCTCCGCTGGCTTATGCGGAGAGGATGCAGGCGGACGGGGATCGAGGAGGGAGCTGTCTGATCTGCGGCGGCGCTTCCGTTTAGCAGGCTCTGCGGTCTGATGAAGGTTATTGGGCTCGCGCGGTGCTTCCGGTTGCACTGTCTCGTCTAGCCACTTTCGTATGTCCATGCTGTCCTGCATCCTAGACGAGCCGTGCCGTTAACGGAGTCTGGTTCGCCTCGCAAGTCTGGTGGGTCTGAGATGCTCGAGGGGGCCAGACAGCAGATCGTCGTGATAGTCGCTCGGTTGCTTGTGTGACGGTAATCTGGGAGACGTTCAAGGTGACAAAGTCTCATCTGGATGTTGCAGCTACCTGATAGGCTACGTCAGGCAGGAAGGCAGACAGAGTGATGGCAGGTGCAATGGTTGCTGCCATTGTGAAGCTGACGGCATCGCCGAAGCCACTGCATTGCTGGAGGAAGGCACGATGCATTGATGACGCCAGTGCATCGTCAACCCTTCAACCTTCACGGTGTGGAAACGAGGCCATGTCTGTCGTGTCTGTCCCTCTCCTTACTTCTATTCGGGCTGCAAGATGCTCATATCATTGGATGGATTGTATTGCCATAGAATCGGTCCCCGAGAGCGAGACGTCTTGGCACCGTGCATCGTGCTGCCGCATGCGCTGTGCCGCTATCGCAGGGAAATGGCTGCGATAGCTTCTCGTCGCCGACTTGCTTGGGGATACGCAGAATGAACACAGATGGATCGGTTCAGTCCGCGCTGCCTCGGTATATCTCGGTAAACACTGCCGATTTGCCCGCTTTCTGTATCCGATGGTGACGACTGTGTAGTATGTGATTGATGGGACATTCTGGCCTGTCTCAGCGCAATGGACTTCGGTCGTATAAGTGCGAGCAGTCGTCTCATTAAGCACGCTCAGCTTGCTACATCTTGACGTCGCGCGCACGAGCCAGTTCGGGATGCAGAGCCCTGGAGGGCCTGGAAGTTAGTTAGACCCGATCCCCACACCGTCAGACTAAGGATGGCGACTCTGATAAGCTTCTTTGAACCACCATCGTCTGTCCAATACCTGTCCGCCATTGACCTTTTCGTCACAGCCCGATAGTCTTGCTGTAGCCACGGGCGCAGATCGCTGCTGTCTCGAGCACGCAATCTGTCTATCCGCAGGCTTGTCCATGCACGTATTTGGCAGTGGCCCAATGACGCCGCCGCACTCCTGCCGGCACTCTGAGCAGGACGATGGATCGATGCACCTATCAAAAAAATCGTTTTCTCTGGCTCGTCAAGGGCCCTGCAATTGGGCCTCCCCGGTCTCAGGCTAACGTGGGCTGCATATACCCAGCATGAACAGACAGACACGGGACAGGCTAGGGAGCCAGCCAGCCGACATGTATGGCAGAACCAGTATCTGCACCCTGTCCATCGTCAGGTGCGGGCTCCTAGACAAGGCATTGGGACCGGCTAGCTGCGAGGGGCCAGTTCCGTTTGCCTGCCTGCAGCCCAGGTCCGAACTACCAGACCCCTTGGCTTGACTGGCTCGACTGGCTGGAGAGACACATTGCACCCCGTCGCTCGTGGCCATCCACGTCGCTTTATAAACCGGGCCCTCAGCCCTCCAGTCCGTGCGCGCAACCTATTACTTGCTTGCAGCCTAGCGCTCTTTCACCTGGTGGAGGGGTACTCATATCGTCGCTTGCCCCGCCAACCTAGACGCTTCACTATCTCTGCTCCTCACCCTGTGCCATCACTTTCTTGCGACAGCCTGCAGCCGACTCTCCCTCCTCTAACTCTTCAGAGCAATCGCTTGCGCCATCATCACCAATACAGCCTGGTGCTACAAGATCAAATGTTCGTTCCGTCACGTTGCTACATACTGCCTGCCCGGGAAGCCGCGATGGATTCCTCGCCTTCCTGCACTTTTCCTTCACTCTACAACTCCTGTCACTACCTGTCTTGAGCTTCTTTGTATCGCGCGCCTTGTTTCGAGTTGCGAGAGCTAGTATTGAGACCGTTCAGTGTTCGACCCAGACATCACTCTCATCATGTCTAAGCTCTTCATTGGGTAAGTACGCAGCCTTCCCATACCGCGACCGCGACTGACCCTTCACAGAGGCCTCGCATGGCACACCGACGACCAAGCTCTCCGTCAAAAGTTCGAGGAGTTCGGTCAAGTCGAAGAAGCCGTAAGTGACACGCTACTCGACGAGTGTCGTCGCCAAGGTCGAGTCAATGCTCACATCGTCACAGGTCGTGGTTAAGGACCGCGATACTGGCCGTAGCCGAGGCTTTGGCTTTGTTCGCTATGCCCAGGACACCGAGGCCGATGCCGCTATGCAGGCCATGAACAACGAGGAGTACGTCTCTTCTGCCTTCACGTACCATCCAACAGTGGGCACTGCTGACTTCCCCAGATTCGACGGACGTAGGATTCGCGTCGACAAGGCCTCCGACCGCGCTGGCGGTGGCGCTCCTCGCGGCGGCGGCTACGGAGGCGGTGGCGGCGGATACCGTGGAGGTTACGGCGGTGGTCAAGGAGGAGGTAAGCTTCACTCACCTACCCATCGCGGTTCTATACTGACTATCTCCCCAGGCTACGGTGGCGGCGACCGTGGTAAGCACATGTCACCGGTGTATTCGCAGTGAGAAACTAACTTGATGAAAAGGCTACGGCGGCGGCGGCCAGGGCGGCGGCTCTTGGGGACCTTCTCAAGGCGGCGGCGGCGGCGGATACCAGTCTCGCGGCGGCTACGGTGGCGGTCAGGGCGGCGGCCAGGGCGGTTACGGTGGTGGTCAAGAGGGTGGCCAAGGTGGTGGCCAGCAATGGTAAACACCTCGGCGGACCCACGTCCTACAGTCCTGTGCTCTCAGAATGACCAAAGGTACGAACTTTCTAGTTGAGGGCAAGAACGCTCCTGGGATTGGAGCTGGCTTTACATGATGGAGATCTTTTGGACGTTAGCCGACACTGCTCCTCCTCGAATGAGCATCATCATTCACATGGACGTTTCATATCATGTTTAATGGCAGTAGAGGTGGTTGGTACTGAGAGATGAGATACCCATTGAATCAGGAGGTGCTGCTACTCTGTACTTGTCGCGCTATGAGGGTTCCTGTTCTTTGTGCACTTTCTTTACGGGCTCTTCGTAGTCATGGTGGCTTGCTACCTACCCAAAAGCTGTGTCATTCCAATGTAACCTTGAACTCTACCAAGAGACATGTCAGCAAAAAGCAGATTACACCGCATTCCAAAAGCAAGCATGCTCACTCACATTCGCCTCGCAAACGGGTACAACAGCCAGACCAATGCCTTCTTCCTGAGGATCAATGAGATCACATTACCGCTGTTGCGATGAGGCTCTGCGGTCTCTAACGGGTCCCTCCACAAGACGCAGGTTCGTGGCGATGCCAATTCTCCTCACCACCCAGCACATGGATAATCTCGACGGCAACTAACCCATTACTTAATCGCACGCACTAGTCTCGCTTTCTGCACTTGGAAAATTCAGCAGCCAAGGCAGCGCATTGTGACCACATCTGCATATTGCATACATAGCCGCCGGCCAGTCTTGCTGCAGCTGCAGCACCAACGCAGAGTAGAAAGGCAGGTTTCTGCAAGCGATAGCTGGGCTGTCTGCGGGGAGTCAGGCGCACTCCGTGCTGCGTTTTGTATAGTCCTCGCGCACACACTTCCGCATCCTCGAGTGCTTTGCTGCTGCCTGAGGTGATCTTCACTTTTGGCGTCAGGCGCCAGGATGCGACGTCGAATGTCTTGGGCTGAGGATGCACGCTGACAGACGACCCCTCCACACCCGTCTTCTACTATTCAACGACTCGCGGATATCCAATACTTCATCGCATTTATTTTGCTTGTTCTTCAGCCGGCTGGAACGACTTCGGGTACATCATGAAGAGTTGGAACGGGCTGGAGGATGCGACGGCGCCGGTCAAGCCTGGACGGACCCCGACGCGGTGGCGTGCACTGCTTTCTGCGACCTTCGTCACACTCGTGTGCCTCGCGGCAGTGGATACCATCTTCCCTGAATTGAAGAACTGGGATCTGTCCTCATTTCTAGACATTGAGCCTGCGTTGCATGATGCTGCCTTTGAGTGGTCCGAGGTATGTTGAGAGAGTGTTCCCTGAGCGTCGCACCGCACACGTGGTTCTGCAGCCACCCTGGCCCGCATCTTATCAGATCGAATGATAGCCCCGATCCAAGTCGCACAGCAGGTGGTTACTCTACTTCCGGGAGATGTCTTGGGCGCATGCCGGAGCACCACAGACGACCTTCGTCATCAAAAGGCTCAATGAAAAATCTGATTGTGATTGGTGGCCTGACCAGATCCCATTCCGGCTCACCAGCATGTCGCTCTAGCCAAAGTCCCAGCACCGTATCAACAATAAGCGAACCGCAGCTCTCTATAAATTAGTCCAAGAGGGTGCTTCAGCATCATAATATCGACTGGTGGATGCAAGACTGACCAAGCTTCAGATCACACCGAGTGAGCAATTAGAATTCCACAAATGCTTTGGCCAATTTGAATGCGCAAAACTGAGCCTGCCACTGGACTACTTCAACGGGACCTACCCTGATCATACTGTGAGCATCGCTATCGTCAAGCTACCCGCCAAAGTATCCGCGGATGATCCCCGCTATGGTGGCCCGGTTCTGTTCAACCCTGGCGGTCCCGGAGGATCAGGTACAGCAGTTGCGCTCTTCCTAGCAGGAGGGCTACAGCAGATCATAGATTCTGACGTCGAGACTCTCACCCCATCTACCGATGCAAGATACTTCGACATCATCGGCTTTGACCCTCGCGGCATCGGCTGGACAGAGCCAGTCGCTCGATGCATGCCAGATCAGCCTTCTTCGTGGTCTTGGAGCCTGAGGGAAGAGACCGAGGGCCTTGTTGGAAGCTCGGATGCAGCTCTTGGCAGACTCTGGTCTATGCAACATGCCTTCGGCGCATCTTGTAAGCTTGCCGAAGAGAAACAACAGGGACCGGACATCAAGCAGTACATGTCGACGGCGTTTGTTGCCAGAGACATGTTGGAGATCACCGAGAGGCATGCCGAATATGTAGCGAAAGAGATCGCTCAAAAAGCTGCACAGAAGGCTGGCAAGCGTATCGGAAGCCACCGCTCCACGTACGTTCCTGGAGAAAGTAAGCTGCAGTACTTGGGCTTTTCCTACGGGACTTTCCTTGGGTCCACGTTTGCGTCCATGTTCCCGGACCGTGTTGGACGTATCATCCTCGATGGAGTCGTGAGTTCGTACGACTACACCCACTCGATGGGTAATGGAAGTCTTGTAGACGTCGAAAAGGCCATGACTTCTTTCTATACGTTCTGCTACATTGTGGGTCCCAATAGATGTCCTCTAGCCACCGCCAACTCAAGTGTTCTCGACATAGAGGAGCGCACGCAAAACATTATCGCATCGCTGTACCACAATCCGCTTCCCATCGTCTCAGCAGAAGGCCCAGAACTTCTCACTTGGTCCACCATCAAATTAATTCTCTTCAGCGCTACCTACCAGCCGCGTCTCACATTTGAGTTCGTAGCCGCCAGCCTATTCGCCATTGAACAAGGAGTTGGTAGAGAAATCAACGAGATTGCCGAAACCTTGCGCTACAACCACGTATTCTCCTGTCAAGTCGATGGCAGCGAACCACTCGAACAGCCAAGCTCCCCTGTTTCCACGACAGCCATCCTATGCAGCGACGGAACTGATCAAACCCATCTGACTAAAGAAGAATTCGCCGCATACTGGGATATCATGGACGAAGTTTCGCCAAACTTTGGTTCCTACTGGTCCATGCTACTAATGCAATGTGCATCTTGGAAGATCAAAGCCAGCTACAAGTTCGACGGTCCCTGGGGTGCAAATACGTCGCATCCTATCCTCTTCATCAGCAATACGGCGGACCCGGTTACACCTCTTCGCAGCGGACGCTATATGCATAGTCTATTCCCTGGAAGCAGCCTTATGATTGGCGATCACGCGGGGCATTGTTCGATGTCGGCACCCGACCCGTGCATCTTGAGTCGCGTGAACACGTACTTTCAGACGGGTGAGCTGCCGTCGCCAGGGACGGTGTGTGTGCCGCCACCCAGTGAGTACAGTCTCAACTCAACGGATCCGGATAGTCCTTTCTACGACCCTACTTTGGGGAGTGCGAATGTGGCTGCTATGCAGGAGAATGAAGAGAGCTGGATGAGGCTGCGCGATGCTGGTGAGTTACTCCAGAAGCAGGCCGTTGCGGGTGGTATGTTTGAAATAACCCTTCCGGGTGGTGAAAGAGCAAAGCGCGTTATGCAAAACATCTTAAAGGGTCACTATTAGGCTGGGAGTACACATGGTTGAATGGAGATGCTTTTCATTTCTATCTCGAAGTCCCAAATGACTCATATGGATATTGCTCATCCTTAACCCAGAACACGGCAACCGAGCTTCGGCGTCACACACACATTAGTCTGTATCCAAAACGAAATCATCAAAGAAGAAGTCACCATTTTTTTTTTATTCAGAGTCTATTGGTTTTTGCTGGTTAGAGCATGTTTCCATCCCGTGTTACTTCAGTTATAATAGCCGTAATTGAAGAAGTCACCATACTCTCCATGATTAACCGCCATTCCTATATTCCTTCTCCAGATACACCACCTCGAGGTCTTGATTTCCCACTTGTTTCCGGAATTCCTTCGTATACCAGTCATCAGCACCGGTCACTTGATACGGTGCCTCCGAAATAATCAGTGTTTCCAGTGCAGGAAATATCCGCAATGTACGCATGTTCTGTTCGATAGGCTCGCGGAGTCCCATGGCTGGATCTTCAGATTGAAAGGCATCCCAATCAATATCGATATGCCTAATCAACCTTAGCTGTAACGGCGTACACCGCTTCCGGAGTTTTGAGAGGTCGGATAGGTCGAACTCGCGATGTATGAAGCGTGCAACAGGGTAGATGTGTATTGCGAAGTAGGCATGTGCGGTTTCGGCGAAGATTTGTCGTGATGCACGGGATAACTCGAGGCGGTCCCAGTAGAAATGGGAGTCATGTTTCCAACTCCTTGCGCTGAGCTCTTGGGCCAGATCGAATATCTTGTTGCGGATTTCAGCCGGCAGACGTAAGAGAGGCGACTGGCGTTGGTTGCGTTGAGCACTATCAGCGGTTAGCACTTTACACTCGGCTGCGCAATACTTCTAGTGAGGCAGTAGACTGACATTTCGAGGCAACTGGCGTTGGCTATGAGAGTGGGTGGTCCTTTGAATCTGTCCATTTCGGCGAACGTGAAGGTCGACTGGGTGTGAATGAGGAGGTCGGAGTTTCAGATCGGTCGAATTAGAGCGAATTTGTTAAGGAAGTTGAGAGCGTAGGTTGAAGAGATAATTGAGATTTAAATAGGATATATACCAATGTGAGTCATGTCGCTAGTACATGGAATTCTATAGATTACCACTCTTCATCGTTTTATTCGTTCTCCCGTGTCCAGGTTACCAGCAATACCTTTGAGTCAGCCGTAGCAGGATCGAGTTTGGTTCGCCTATCCTTCGCGACCAGACTTCACGAACCCACACGCAGTAATCGACGCATTGGCATCACTTGTCGGCATACATCCTAAAGCGCCACATACACCCTTCATCTTGCTGGGTCTCGATGGCTATGCATCCGGGACCCATTGCGGAGTGCTCAAGTCCTCATGCATGGTGTACGTGAACTTCAACCGCGGATTCTCCATCCAACCCCTAAGCCGAATCTCGCACAAAAGTCGAGGTCTCGTCTCTTCGGGTGCCCCGTGAATATGTAACCGCCTCAGCCCGCTGTGTGCAAATGGACAGTATTTGCCTAATTTTAGGCCCACTGCGTGATACCAGCTAAAAGCAAGGGCCCCCAGCATACGGAATTGAGACGGTGTGATCGGCAGTACGAGCCCTGACCTACGCGGCGGGAGTTTTACCACTGATAACGTAGCGTAGTGATATGGTAGCAGTCTCAGTTCGAAGTACGCGGCGGCAGTCTCAGCGAAGACCTCGCGCGAGGATTGAACAAAGAACATACGATCCCAAAAGTAGAGTTCTTCGTGATGCCACCGCCATATCTCCGTAGGGACGAGTTCGAGCGTGTAGGCGTAGATTTTGTTACGGACCTCAGCTGGTAAGCGCAGGAGAGGTGACTGGATTTTATTGCGTTGAGCGCTGTTGACTGTTAGCGCCTCTCTTCGTAGAGAGTGAGGTAATGCGTGAGCAGAGTCTTGGTCAATGAGATTACACTTACATTGCGAGACACTTTGCGTTAGGCACGAGAGTAGGCGGGCCTTTGACATTAGGTGTAACAATGGGCGGTGCAACGCCGTTGTTTACATCGGCGTGATGGCGACGGGCCAACGTTGGGTCAAAGGGTTGAAGATTGAGGAACGACATTCTGACTGCGGAAAATGTTGAAGGTGCAAGGTGACGGAAAGGTCAGGGGAAAAGCTCTGGATGTGAAGGCGCTAGTACTTTATCGGTTAGTCACATACTGTGAGGTACCTGCCTAGGTAGGTAGCACAACGCACCGCTCAATCTCGCACGTCAACAGTCCGCTATTTTGTGTTCACTATATATTGTTCAAGGGGCTACTGTAAGTCATACACGAGGGTCTACCGTGTAGAAATGACCAGTATTTGTACGTGTTCGAGCTAGCCTCAGGAGGCAAGTACTGACTGAAGACTGCTTCACCCAACGGGCGGGTGGATGTGCCCGCGCTGTGTGGAGCAAACTTCCAGCCACCTCATACAAGGAGAAGTCTAAACAGGTTTGCAGCCTACATTGAGATAAAACCATACAAAGTAGACTTCAGGATGATCTAATGTCCACGCAGGCTCCAGCGTGTTCAATTTCTTTTTCTCTCTGGGTGAGGTGCAGCAGAAAGGGCTAGGTAGCTTGCTGGAGACCAGCACTTACCAAACAATACCAAATTCAAGCTGACAGCGTACTTATAGCCTTGAAATACAGCACTCATCGTCCTTACAACTCTCTCATACTCGTGACCACCTTCCTCGCACCACGCTTCTTCCCCGCCACGCGAGCCCTTACCCTCCGCTTAGCATACTGCTCCCAAACCGCCTTACCGGCAAGACCTACTAAGAATGCCGCACCCATGATGATCAGCGTCCCGCCTACCACGTCGAAATCGGTGAGGTCATCCACGAAGGTCTTGTATATGAAGTAGACTATAAGAAATAATAATGAGATGATCACGATGGCGCCAAAGGTGGTCGACATATGGATGGCAGAAGTCAGAGGTGGTGATGGGAGTCTACTCGGTTGTATTGTATCTTCGTTGAGACAGAATGGATTCGTTGACGATGCGTGGCCGGTGCGGTGAGCTTTATCATCAGAGTCGAGTTGTGTGGTTGTTCATGCAAGGCACATGCCGAAGTCACAGGTATGACAGCAAATATCATGGTAAACACATGAGCATGACGAACAAGCTCGTGAACACAAACGTCGATTTAACAAGAGACTACTATACAGCCAATCCAACTTCAAAACGCCCAGTCACGCCGCAACCAAATTTTGCGTGACAAATATGCACTCCAGATACGATTCCCATCAAATCCAACCATGCAAGTCAAAGCATCTACTCGTCATCCTCCTCCTCCTCCTCCTCACTATCCTCATCCATGCCCTCCGCAGCCTCAACCTGGAAGCTAGGCGCCTGATCCACACCCAGATAGCTATCACTAACCAGATAACACGTCAACTCATGGCTACCCGGCTTCTCGAGCGTAAACTCAAGCACAGTCTCCAACTTCCTCAGAATAGGCACCTTCTTGATCGCAAGCAGCGTGTGTTCCTTCTGGTCACCCACAACGAGCCACCAGCTCTCCGTCTTATCGGCAGGATAGAATGGCGCATGGACTTCCATCTTGGGCTCCTCGTCTTCCTCGATGTTACGCGTGATGCGCACCTTGAGTTGGGCGGGCGAGTTGGAAGCGATGGATTCGGGATCGACGAGTTCGTGCTCGATTTCGATGTTGGGGTAGAAGTTGTTTGTGAAGTTTGCAATATCGGCGAGTTGGCGTTGGTCGACGTCGAGTGCGGAGATGAGCTTCTTGTAGTCTGGGTTCTCGTCTTCGTCCATGGCGTTGATGAAGTCGTCGACGTCGTTGATGCCGAATTTTTGGGCGGCCTTGATGGTGTCGGCGTCGAAGTGGGGGATCTGCTTGAGAGGAGAGTCCTTTTGCCACATTGCTTGCACGACCATCTGGGAGAGTTCCATGGCGGACATGGCGTTGAGATGAGCCTCGGATGAGAGAACGTCGACACTTGCGCTGAGGATGTTGAGGACCTTTCGCAGGACGACTTCTTGGTCCTTGGCCAGGTCGACGGGGAGCTGCATGCGTGAGAAGTGAGCCTGCAGAAGAACGAAAGCCTTGAAATGCGGCGTCTCGAAGTTGGGCTCCTGCATCTTGAAGGGAACGCGGTCGTAGATGCGCTGGAGGATGTGGTCCTCGTGCCTTCGTATTTGAATGTCTTCGAATTCGGTGGCAGCTGTGATGATCTCCAGTACACCCTTGAGACTTGTCCTGCCGTTGAGCGACATCATCAAAGTCTGCATGGTGATGAACGAGATGTTGTAGTACGCCGCGATCATGCACGGGTTCAGAGGTGTGATCGCATCCTCGTCTTCATCGTGCTCGATAAGGTTGGCATCGGTCAGCTCCTTCAAAGTCGACTCAACCATGTCGGACAAGTGCGCGCTAAGTCCCTCGTGCGACGTGTCGTGGAGGTTGTAGTAGCTGGGGTTGGCGAGTAAACGGCGGTAGAAGTATGTGTATGTTGACCAATCGACAGCTTCTTGTGTTGACTCAATCGTCTTCGCGCTGATCTCGGCAACAAAGGCGTCATGAAGGTAGTCGGGAAGGTAGCTTTCAATCGGAAGAGCCTCGTTAAGGAATTTCTTGTAGTACTCTCGCTTCACCGCAGGCAGCATAAGCACACCCTTCGCTGACTTGTCCAGTCCTACTCTGCCGGCCTTGCCGAACATCTGCAGGATATCGCTAATGGGGTAGTCGACGTATCGATGTTCGCGGCCTTCGTAGAATTGAGTGCCTTGAACAATGACGAGATGAGCACCGCTGTCAATCTCCCAGCAGGAGTCGCGCGATACGATGAGCACCTGGATTGCGCCAACCTTGAAGAGATGCTGAACAGCCTTCTTGTCGAAAGAGTTGAGGGCCTCGTGGAAGTATCCGATACCATGAGACAACGACGAAGCCAGCGCTTGCTCGTTGATCTTCTCAAGGATAGGTTGAATTTCAGATACTTCAACGTTGAGGAAGCGATCCTCGTCTTCGTCAGCTATGCAAGCGTTGAGGAGGTCAGCAGCGGAGTTTCTGGCTTGCTTCCTGTTCGGGACGAAAACCATGGCCGGCTTGTCTGGAGACATTTGCGTAATGGCAGAGTAGGTCGGCCTCGCCATAGCCATCATCAAGGATGGGAAATGGGGGATCGTGAACGACTGAATCTTCAACTCAAGCGGTACTGCTCGGATGGCCGGGCTGAAGTTGTAGATGGTGTGCTTGGTCGCACCGATCCATTCACCGATATCTCGTGCATTCGACAGAGACACGCTTAGTCCAACGATGCGCAGCTTCGACTCTAATTGCGTTGCCATTGCTTGCATACGAGAGACAACAATCTCGTAAACGTGACCATTCGTGCCACCAAGCATGTGCAGCTCGTCAGCGATCAATAGAGAGACGGACTGAACATTCTTCCGGCGCTGCCATTGACGGGAGAGTGAGTCCCATTGTGAAGGGGTAGCAAGAATGAGATCACCCCTCTCAAGTAATCGCAGGTCTGCCGTTGTCTCGCCAGTGAGCTTGACGACGTCCTTTCCTCCACTGAGACCGGTCAACCGCTCATTCCAGTTCTTGTACTGGTTGTCGACGAGCTCTTGGAATGGTGCTAGGTAGACAATGCGGCCTTCATTGTTGGTAGCCCAGTGTCGCAAAATGGCAAACTCAGCGCAGATGGTCTTGCCAATGCCTGCCGATGCGCCAATGAGAGCATTGTCATCTGTGGTATACAAGGTGTTGAAAGTCTGTGTCTGAACCTTGTTGAAGCGACCGATGTTCTCGTACAAGCCCATGTATTCCTTCCTCTTTAGGGCAGAAACAGGCAGAGGTTGCAGATCGAGAACGGGAGTGTGGGCAGGGAATTTCGCTGGCAGAATAAGTTTCTGGAAAGAGACAGCGAGCTTGGTCTCAGATGCCATCCATCGGTCGGAAAGAACAGTGATGAAGTAGTTGGGTGGCATGGGCTCATCGATGGGTACAGTCATCTCCAGCAGATGTTCATTGGCGTCGCCATCGGAGTAGTCCCTTCGGAGGATGAACGTGTCGTGGAACAACACCTGCTCGCCGTCACAGTCCTCGACCAAGATCCAGAACGCCTCCGAGGCTCCGTGCAGCTCTGTGTCCCAAACGAAGTCAGGTCGTATTGTCAGCTCCAGACGGAGTAGTGACCTTGTAACTGGCCTGGGTGTCGCTTCGATCTGGAGGCGCGGGAACTTCTCTACCAGACCACAGACAAGTTTGCCAGCCTTGGGCATACCCAACAGCTCACCCATGCTTGGCGGGTCGAGGCCGAAGTAGCTCGACCAGCCAACGTCGATTCGCTCAGCCTTTTGCACAATGTCGCGGGGGCACGTGGGGAATTGGCGCAGAGGGGTCATGGTTGGCCACATACGCTTCTCAGCCATCTTGCACATGTCGAGAGCCAGCTTAGCGACTTGCGACCAACCCTTCTTGAGACAGATCTCAAAGATGGCGCGAAGAATACGTCCAGCGGATTGCGTAACGTAGACCAAGTCAGCCATCAGCGCCAATCCTTCCAGCTTAAGGCGAGAGATATAAGCTTGGAGCAGGACGTTGATCTTGGCTTGGGCTTCCTCGAAGCTCTCCTTGACTGGAATCGGGACCTTTCCTAGCAGCTTCGCAAGCTCAAGCTTCTCGTCTTGACGGACCGGGATGTACTTGAACTCCTCACTGAGTGCAAAGACACGGAAAAGCTCGATAGCGCTAATACCGGGCTGGATGTGCATGTTGTATGTCGCCATGGAGTTGTGGGTGATGTAGTAGTGGGAGGCAATTCTTCCAAGCTCTGTGGGGTTGAGCATACCGGTCTTCCTATCGTACTTGATCAGACTGCATTTCTCCAATACATGTGCAGCGGCGTGGACAAGGTCCACACGTCTTTGCTCCAGCACAGTATCATTCTCGTATTCTGGTCCGACTCGGTAGAGAGCGGGTGAACGAAGCATTCGGACGAAGAGGTACGTGTAGCCGAGCCAGTCAACCGCTTCGTCTCTGTTGCGCACGTTACCCAGAACAATCTCAGCATTGAGGTTATCTGCAAGCTTGCTGATGAGCTGTGATTCAATGGGTAACTGCTGGTTGAGCAAAGACAGGTAGTACTGAATCTCAGACTGTGTGGTGATGATGATACCCTCTCCGTAAGTATCGTATTGAGGTCGACCGGCACGACCCAACATCTGCAGGACATCCTGAGGGCTAAGTTCGACCCAGCTACCCTTTTCGGGGGAGTAGATCTGCGTTCCCTTGATAATGACGGTATGCGCGGGCAAGTTGACACCCCAAGCCAGTGTTGCTGTGCAGACAAGAACTTGGATAGAGCCATCGGCGAACAGATCCTCCACGGAAGTACGATCCGCTCGCGACATACCAGCGTGATGGATACCGAAACCATAAGGCATGACGTCCTTTAGGTCCGCGTTTTGAACTGACTCAGATTCTTCTCTCAAGATCTCCCGACTGGCAGCATCTGACCGAAGAATCTTGCCTATTGACTCTTCCTCGAGTGCTTTGTCACGAATGTACTTCGCAGTCTTGGCCGTTTCCTTTCGGGAGTGCACGAAGATAAGCATCTGATTGCGATGTTCGCCAACCTGTTCCAAAACCTTGGTATAACAAACGTCGTTCATCGTCTTGAGTTGCTTGATGGCCTTCTTGTCTGTGACACCAATGAACTCCTGCTTCAACGGACACGGTCGGAAAGTAGCGTCAAAGTGGAAGAGACCCTTGTCTGGGTCGATACGGAGGAAGCTGGCAACGTCGCGGTAGTTGGGAAGAGTGGCACTCAATCCGACAATGCGCACATGATCACCAGTCTGCTCGCTGCGTCGTAGAGTTCTACTGACAATACTCTCGATGACCGGACCACGGTCGTCGTGAAGAAGATGAATCTCATCAATACAGATGAGGCGAACGAGGTTGATGTAGCTTGTATCAGTAGCCTTGCGGGTGATGACATCGTACTTCTCAGGGGTGGTGACGATGATCTGAGTTTCCGCAATTTGCTGCTTGGTAAGTTGGCGATCACCAGTAAGTTCAGAGACCTTGATGCCGTATGGCTCCAGACGCTTGCCGAAGTTACCGACTTGCTCAGCCACAAGAGCCTTGAGCGGGGCAATGTAGATGATCTTGAAGTTGTCCAGCGCAATCTCTCCAGTCGTGGGGTTTCGGTGCTTGCCAATCTCGCGAAGCATTGTCAACATGGCTACATTGGTCTTTCCAGAACCAGTGGGTGCGCAAATCAACATGTTGCCGTCATCATTGAACGCTGTCGGGAAACACTTCGTTTGGATACGGTTGAGCGATTTCGAGTTACCGAAACCTGGACGCGCCCAGTCTGGTAGCTCGGAGGTAGGCATCAGTGCTGGCTCGTTGGGGTCGCGCTTCGCTTTCGGCGCAGGAACGTGGATCTCCTCGTAGCCCTTGAACTGGCGTCGTGTGGATCCTTGAGGCAACTTGACGCTCGCATTCGTCATGAGATGGTTGCCCTGGTCGAACACGATGTTGTCCAGATTTACCATTCGACTCGATGGTTGCAGACCGCCCACGATGCCCTCAGGTTTCGCGTCAGCCATTTCCACATCGTTTGGCGCATCTGGAAGGCTGATATCCTTAAGGTTGAACTTCATCTTATTAGTGCCAGCGTCAGCGCCATCTTCAGCCTTGATGCCAGTCTCTCTTGCGCGCAGCTCTTGCAGAATCCGTTGCTGACCGGCAGCTCTCATCTCCCGCTCGACAGCTGTTCGCTCATCGTTGTCTTCAGCAGCCCTTCGCCACCTCGTAACCCAGACGACCCTATCGCGGTTGAGTACGAGTTTCGCGACCAGCTCGTGGTGTTCGTAGTCGAAGAGATCCATCAAGTCGTTCTCAATCTCACGGAGCTCCTTCTCTTCGCCATCTTCCGAGACTCCTGCGAGATACTTGAGCGCTTCCTGTGTCTTCTCCTGCTGGATATGCGCATCCTCGTATATTTGCCCAATCTGCCGTTGCAGCCAGTAGGCGTCGATCTCGTGTGCGGGTATAAGTTGATCTGCGCCGTTTGTGCGGTCTGCGGTGGCCGTGTCGCCCTGTACTATCGTCTCTTCGGTATCCTCGAAGCCTCCACCCTTCTGGTCTTCGTCCTCGCCAATCTGCTCTATGGGCGCCTCTGCTTCGTCTTCTTCGTCCGAGGAATCGGCATCTCGCACTTCGAACGTCTGAGGCCCATCTTCGTCCTCCTCTTCATCGTCGAATACGACGGCTACACCTTGGTTGTCGCCCGTGTCAGCGCCGTCGCCGTCTGCCATCTCTTCGTCACCTTCCTCGTCGTCTTGCGCGTCGTAGTCGGTGATCTTCTTGGACAAGTTCATCAGCTCGTTGAATTCCTTTCCACCCATGGAAGTGCCAAGAAGGTCGTCAACTTCCTTCTTCTTGTCGAAGTCCTTCATGGTGTCATCCTTGAGGTATTCGAGGACCGCATCGGCCGCACTTCGCGTAGTCGCAGGATCGACATCGCCGAGAGATCTGCTCACGAGGGTTGTGATGAGGTCGAAAGTCTGGCGCGTCGCAGGGGTCCGCGGCTTGTATGTGAGGCCTTCGATATTGAAATCGGCTGTCGCAGTGGCTCCAAAAGCGCTGGTGCCATCATCCCGTTTCCTCTTGCGCTGCTCTCTCTCAAGAACATCGCCACCCTCATTCAGGTTTCCGCGCTCAACGCCAGGTCCCTTGAGCTTCTTTGTCGCCTGAGCGTTTGCGCTGTCACGCGCTGTGCGTCCGCCCATGTCTCTGATGTTGATGCGACCTGCCAGCGACTCGGGGTCGCCAGTGTGCTCATCCTTCCCGCGGTGTGTAAAACGTCTGTCGGCCTGCAAGACCAAATTTGACATGGCCGCATACTTGTACTGCCCGAGGTTCTTCTGGTCGTTCGACATGATCGCGGTGGGTATCGTGGTTTTGCGCGGCTTGCGCTTTTGGGATCGCCTTCTCTAGTCGGCGGCGCGCAAATTAAGGACTGTGTGCGGCGAATTATCGTGTCGCCGTGTCCTCTAAAATGAAGAAAAGGAAAAGGCCGTGCGATTGATATAAGTCGGGCTGTGGGCGCGCCCTAGGGTTGGTTATATAGTGAGAGCGCTGGAGGCAACGACCCGAGAAAAATGATGGAGCTCCCGACAGGCAGCTAAGCACGCACGTGCCATGACCATTCATCATGACCCTTCCACATCCCATACGCGTAATCCGCAACTAGTATCCTTCGAATGCTAAATGAGTACCATACCTTGTTTCAAAGATGCTGAAAGTCTTTTTATTGTCGCGATGCTACTTTTACAGATGTATAATATGTCTCGAGGGTGCACGATGGACGACGCATGTTTTATCATCCCGGATATTGCAGCACAAGAGACGCGTCGATAGCCCTATTATCTGGGCATATGCACTGCTATGTTGCAACGAAGGTATAGATGCAGATAAACACGAAGCTACGCCCTCTACAGTGGACTGGCCTCCAGCCATGAGTTCCTCGTCTTCTATCTTGCGCCTACACGCGCCAGCAAACAACTCCTATGCTTATGCTGATATACACTTCATCTCCTGACACCGATCACCCAGTCAAACGCTTCAACCCCCCTCAGCCTTCTTCTTCTTCTTATCCTCTATCAACTCGCAATTGTCCTCAGGCACCTCGTCGTACTTGTCCACCAAGAACTCCAAGATATCCTCGCTCAAATCACCCTGCACCGTAATCTCCTCGCCGCCACCCGGGATCTTGGTGACACTTGACCCTGTAGCGAACTTCTTGCCAAAGTCCTTGGCCACCTTCTTGATGTCGAGACCAAACGCTTCCAGACCCTGCACGGCGGTGACGTATTTCCGCTTGTTGCGCTCGATGCGCTTGATGAGGATCTTGGACGACGCGCGCGTCTCGGCTGCTCGTGCTTCGGCGGTTGCGGCTTTGGCGGCTTTCTTCTGGGCGTCCTTTTCGGCGCGTTTTTGGGCGTCGACGGAGAGGGAGGCCATGTTTTGCTGTAGCGCTTCTGGAGGGGAGTTAGCATATAGTTATGTACGAGAGGGGACTGCGCGTGATAGGCTGCTCGATATGGTCGACTCTACGTACCTGCTGAGTACAGCTTCGCGTGCAGATCTGGATGCGCCTCTTCTAGCCATTCCTCACACTTCTTCGTTGTGCCGCCAAACTCGCAGTACTTTTAGTTGGTCTAGTCAGTCGCGGTTTCTCTCTCAACGCGTCTCGGTGTCATACCTACTTCAGGTGGTAGACTGCATACTGCTTCTTGTTAGCCCTAGTCGCAATGGAGTGTGGGAATGCTTGCCTCCGCAGTAGACGACGGGCTTCGGTAACGCGTCGGCTGACATGTTGTGCAGTGTGATATACTTCAGACTCTCAGGTACCTTGAGGTGTCAAAGAGTGGTGCATTGAGTGGTGGTTCTGGGTGTCGACGCGATGCTTGGGAAGAGAGAGCTTAGTGGGGCAGAAAGCCCGCGTGGCGGGGTATGCGAAGCGTAAGGGTCCTTCAACGCGAGTGACGCCCGCGGACTTTCACCAAACAACCACCTCGTCCAAGGGAAAGGTCGACTGAATTATTACACATTCGGTCGTGGCTGCTCATTACTTCCCACGACTACTTCATCTGGTTCTGCAAGATACGAATCTTCGGCTCCATCCGTATCTCAGCCCAGTAACCTCTCAACACCCCATTCCTCAGCAACCCTTCCAGCCCATGCCATATCGCTGCAATCTTCGACGCCCACCTATCTTGCGAAGTGGTCTTATCCGAGTGTTCGACCAGCGAGCCACTTTCTTCTCCCGGTTTTAGGAGCCTGACCCCACCAAATCCATATACAGTATGGACCACTTCCCAGCTACCTATAACCTTCTCCGGGCTCTCGGCAAGAACATAGTCGAACTTGATCCAAAACATTGGGTCCAACAGGACGTTTGGGTCTTCAGTCTTGTCGTATGTCCATGTTCTGCTGTTCAAAGTGTCCTGTGCTTCAAGGACATCGAGCACTGTCTGCGGTCCTCTGTGGCTCTCGAGGAATCGCGTGACGCCTGTTTGGCAAGCAAGGTTGTCGAAGTATACGTTGAAGTGATTTCTAGACGGGTACTCCATCTCCTTGTGTAGCGTGTGAAGGGCCTCACCGCCGGGATAGTTGAGACTGGAGATACCCAGGATCGCAGTGGATGCAATGAAGGATACCAGGACTGATCCTAGTAAAGCTAAACTTAGAGTAGCGTATACGACCGACTTTGTTCTGCGGTTCCAGATCCAAGCTGCTCCATCTGCAGCCACGGCAGTCAAACCTGGAATCACGTAGAGGATGAAGCGCCATTCCTTGTGCGGAAGGAAGCTGTACAGGCCCACAAAGCTGAGCAGTGGAACAAGAAGATCCAGGCTTCGTCTAGATGTCGATGTGTTCATGACAGCAACCGGTATGCAAAGAAAGTAGGTTGCGGGGTTCAGTAGTAATCGTGGCAAGGCATTTACAAAGTAGTAATGCCATGGCGAGACACCCCAGTCAGCTGAATGCCCTTGGATAGTATTGTAGTAGAAGCCCGTCCACTCAGGCCATAGCGGGAAAGATTGCCAGAAGAACGAGTCCAGAGGTACAGTGCAGAGTAGGCCAATGACGAGGCCACCTAGTCCAGCTGGAATGATGACGCTTGTGATGGATATCCTCCGAGTGATGAACAAGTAGATGGTGATTGTTGCCACCAAGATCGCTAGCTCCGAGCGGAACACTACACCGGCAATCGTGAGCAGATACAAGCACAGCCGATAGTATCCTGAGATGTTGAAGGTGCTCCATGGTACAGTATATGCGAGCAACAAGCTTCGCAAGGCCAGATTACCTGGATCGATATAAGCCAACAGATGTACGAAGCACCTCATGTAACTTACTGAACACGAAAGCGAACATATTAGGCAGCGTCCTTGAAGCATAGTAGATAGCATGGAACTGGCTGGCTTGAAACAGCGCATACCAAACCCCAGCACTAGTACCAAAAGCCTTCTGTACGCTCCTCCCAAATGCAACGAGCGAGGCCGCATTAAGCAGTCCAAGTACTCCTCTCACTATCCCCACAATCAGCCTTCTTATCCTCCATCCCATACCCCCAAATCCACTCACCGAGCAATTGCACCTGCGCCATATCCCCCAACAACCCAACGACAGGCCTACTCAACCCACTCAAAACCAACGCGCCCGCAAACGTCCTCGGCACGCTCCCTGGAAAACTAACATGATCGTAATTCGCCGTCAAGAACTGATCTGCATTCTCTGTAGGTATTCCATGCACCAAAATGTCATGTATAGCCTGGATATTGAACGATTCTTCGACTTTGGTGTACGGCGAAACGAACAGGTGTACTAGAACGAAAGTGGGAATGAGGAGGAAAAACGGCCATGTTGAGAGCGCCATGGCATTCGCACAAGTAATTGAGCTTTTGGAAGCTCTGTGAGAATGGAGATGACAGGCGCGATGAAGTGGTTGGTAGAGGAACGCGACGGACGAATGAAATGTGTGAGCCGTTGCTTTTACATGATCGTCCAATCACGTGTCTTCGTGATCCACCACATCCGCAAACGACCCTAGTCGACGCGAAACCTCCCTTCCACATCCGCAACGTCATCCTGCCTTTCACACCAACGACTTCACGCCAATGTCAATCGCATGATGGAAATCAATCAAGTCGCAGTCCCGGCTGTCTACGTCCTCATCTTCTTCCTCGGCTATCCCTCACAATGGCTGTTGACGCAGTTGGAACCCGCGCCGCTTACGAAGAATGAACTCATCGTGTCGAATGTGATTTTGGTCTTGATATGGATTACGTATACGCAGAGTGTTTTCGTTGATGCAGGGACCATACCGAAGGACTGGAGTGTGAAGAAAGAGCTAGGTGCTGAAAAGGGAGATGAACATGGCGATACATCTAGCAAAGAGACAGGTCTGGAGATCGCAGGGAAGAGCCGGAAATGGTGTCGAAAGTGCGACGCCGCGAAACCACCTAGAGCGCATCATTGCAAAGAGTGTAAAAGATGCATCCCCAAAATGGACCACCACTGCCCCTGGACCAACAACTGCGTCAGCCACACCACTTTCCCGCACTTCCTGCGCTTCCTCCTCTACACAACCTTCGGCCTCTCACTCCTCCAATACTTCCTCTTCATCCGCCTCTCGCACCTCTGGTCCAATCTAGATATGCCGTCATACCTGGGCCCCACGCCCTTCCAACTAGGCCACCTCTTCGCCGTCCTCCTCACAAACTCAATCACGCTTTTCATACTCGGCGTCTTACTACTGAGAAACCTCTGGTGCCTCGCCATCAACCAAACCACAATCGAAGGCTGGGAAATCGAACGACACAGAACGCTTCTACGCCGTGCGCGCCAGTATGGCGGTTACCTACCTAGTCCCGACGGAACCAAGATACGTATCAAGAAACAGGAATTCCCGTATGACATCGGTATCTGGTCGAATATCGTACAGGGCATGAACTCGAGGAACCCGCTGCAGTGGTTCAATCCCCTGGCTCCTACACCTAGTTTGAGTAGTGGACTATTTTTTGAGACGAATGGTTTTGAGGACGAGGGCACGGTTTGGCCGCCTCCTGATCCGGATCGGGCATATAGGAGGAATGCGACGGCGGTGAATGCGGATGCGTTCCGGTTTGCGGAGTCGGACTTGAACGCTGAGGATACGGTTGCCGCCTTCAAGATGAGGCAGGCGGAGGATGCCGTGAGGAGGCGGAGACCGTATGCTGGGGCTGTGGAGAGGGATACGGTGGAGGATGAGATGGATGGGGAGATGGTCAGGGATGAGGAAGACTATGCGTATGGGGATGATGCTAGTGATGATGTGGAGGAAGAAGAGGACAGTGAAAGTAAGAAAAATGGTAAAGAGCGGGAAGGTGAGGCAGCTTGGCGAAACTCAGAGGGCGAACGGCTGAAGGATTTTGGAGTGGATGAAGATGTGGAGTTCTACGACGAACAGGACGATGATGTACCGCTGAGCCAACTCATCGCTCGGAGACAGGCTGCAGCTGCGAACAGCCATTAGACATGCATGTACAGCATCAACACCACACCAATAAGAAGACAACTAGTTCGATCTGTCGTGAAGTTGATGATATTTGATCAAAAGGATATAACGAATGTTGTAAAGCTCGTGTGAGCAAGAAGAAATATCTAGACCAGCCATCCGGCAAAGCGAAAAAGTATCGTGGTTGCCCATATGTGTCCTGACCTACTCCAGCCAGTCGTAGCCTATCAGAGTATTCGTGTACCTCCGATCCAACCCTCATAACCTCAAACATGATCCACCGACTGTGAGCGACAGTTGCGCACTTGTTACAATCTGACCATAGCGAAGGTGTCCTTAACTTCATCACTCCTTCTCCTCCTTCGGGAGAATCTCCTTTCCGGCGATCGGGTTGATATACGACTGCTTCTGCTTGTTGCAATCGTCTCCCTCCTTTTCTCGTTCCTCGCTGATCGCCAGAGCCCGAGACACCTAGTACTCGTTTCCGTTCCCGTTGTGGACCGTGTAGCCAAAGGCTGTGCCGTCTTCGGTCATTTCGGAGTCGCCGCTCAGTACATGTTGCTGATTCTCGGGACCTGCACCGGGCCCACCGGGCCCTGCGGAACCGAACTGCCCAGTGGGTGGTTTGTTCTGATTTGCGAGGAGGGTCTCGTACCACCAATCAATACCAATAGTTCAGATAAACGTTTCGGCCAAATAGTAGGCAACAAAAGAAGGACAAAGGGGGCATAGAAAAAGTTGGTAGCTTACTTCGCGATACCTGGACAGGTAGATCTTGAGGGCTTCCGAGTAGTTCTCGAAACCGAGCGACGTCATGGCGAAGAGGATGTCCTCGCCATTGACGGTTTTGCGCTTCTCCTGTTGGCACTTTTCGGAGGCTGGCAGCAGAGTCAGTGGCGGTCTCGGACAGGGCTGGAGTGAGACATACCCTCGCTGGTGATGAAGGAGATGAACTCGCTCACGCACTCCTGCATGCATTCTTTCGCCTCTTTGGCGATCTTGGCGTTCTCGGGCAGCGCCATCTTCATGATTCGCGCGACTGGAGCAAAGTTACGTATGTTAGCATCCGAAGCCGTGCTGCTATTCACGTTTGTGCTCTTTGGCGTCGAAAGGGGCGGGGAAAGGGACGAGTGTGGAGAAGAGGACGACATTTCGCAGGCTGCACGCCGGCCGTTTTCCAGGCACACGGCAGACCTGACTGGCTGCCGAGTTGCGGTGATTCGACGCAGAGACGCGCGAGTCGAGGAACTGTCGGCATCCAGAGACGCCCGTTGGAGCAATCCGTCGACGTGCAGATGGGAGCGAAACGGTGCGCAAATCAAAACAGCGGGAGGCAGCAAGGGAAATAGACGTACCATTGGCGATTGGAAGCCATCGGTCTTGCTCCTTGACCTCGAATTCGTAACCTATCTGAGCTGTGTTCTCCTCTGTGTTCCTGTCCATGGGCTGTTCTTCGTCAGGCGACTGGACTGGTTCCACACCCTCCTGCTTTGGGGGAGAGGCCGACATATTATCGGTTGCCTGCTCGGAAGCGTATGCGCTGGCGACTATTTCGTTGGCGACCACGTCACTGGGAGAAACGACGGGACAACTTGGCGGCCGAGTATGCAACCTGCGGTCAGTGGTGTAACGAGAGGCCTGGCGAAGAAGCGGTTAGTGGCATGCAGCGGCCAGCTTGGGATGCAGCTAACGTACGTGGGGAGCTGCGACAGCGGAGAGCACGGCGCAAGGGAGCGCTGAGTGAACTACGGCTCGTCGTGACGCCCGAGGCTACCTGCGATGCTGGCGTCGCACCCACGATGGAGCTGGCAGGGGCGCTTTGCGACAGTGGCAGGCGCGACCGCGATCGGGGCAGTCGCGACACACGGCGGAGTTGGTGTGTTACGGGCGGCGGGCACGATACCGCGTGCGACACTGGCGATTCACAGACCGTGTCTTGCGAGTAGCGGTGGGACGATATGCAGGCGGACCGGCTTGAATCAGGGCGTTATTCGGGCGCAGTTAGGCGTGGCAGTTGTCAATCGAGACTTGACGTCGCGACGTTGGAGCAGTTGACGACGCGCCTGCCAATAGGAGCGCGAGGAGAAGATGGGGGAAGATGGAGCTTGGACGCGCGATAGCGTTGGTGCGCGGAGAGATGGTGGATTGGTGATTTACCTCGCTGGGCGAATCGAATGGTGAGAACGAAGAGAAATTCGGCCGCCCGCACCAATCCCGGCCCGTGCCGAACCAGCTCCCCTCTCACATCATGCCTAGCAACATTGCGCCGCATTCGCTTTCCAACGCGCAGCTTTCTACAATACCGTGCATGTCCTTCAATATTCGGACCGGTCATAGCACCGGCATACCGTCTGTTCGGAACCTGGCCTACTACTGCAGACTCCTCGAGCTAGCTGGCGATCCTGTATGCGAGTCGCATCAGCAGCTCATTCGGCAGCCCTACCAACACCACCCCACGTCCATATCTCTGCCGCGTCTTCACCACTGCAGCCACAGATGACATCCAGCGAGAACGTGTGTTGTCCAAGCCTCTTCTAGCATCATCCCAGGCCGTCGTCGACGTCAGTAGTCTTCGCTGTTCGTTGGGCCCTCGCGCATATTGCATACAGCCTTGCTCCAGCTTCACTAAGCCAACACGAGATGACGTTCAAGTCAGCCACTAACGACTCGACCCCCGGACCGTTCGTCATTCTCTGTGAAGACTTTGCTGGTAGCCTATGAGCTACGTGTCCGTTTTCATGGGTGAGGTGGTGCAGATCAGTGCGTTGCTTTAAGTGGGAGCCGACTGGACAACGCATCTTGCAGAGACCCCTGGGTTGGGAGCACGTGCCGGGACAACGGCGCAGTCCTGAATCAGTCACTTCATGTAGACACATACGTAGTTGCGAGCTTGTGGGGTCTTTCAGGCTGCATGTGCGGCATCATTGGTAGGATAGTAGCTGAAAGCCCAGCGACCCGGGTCTGTCGTGGCTTGTTCAATCGTGACATTGCAAGATTCTCGTAATTTGTGCGAGGTATAGTACACGATCGATATAGGACTCATTTACTGGCAAGCCTTTCGTTGTCATCAAGAGGCTGTGCTGTTCTGTCGTGGCCTGATCTGCTGTGCAAAGTTCGGAAACCGGAGAGACCCTATTACGTCTGTATACTCCGTCTTGCAACACGCAGACCCCTTTGCCAGGGTCCCGATCCATCTACCCTATTTCCAGTCACCGGAGATATCGCTGCCGTACTCGTCTGCGTCATCTCATGTGGCTCCCAGCATATGCCGTGTGCCCATCCTGTCAAAGGGTTGCTGCATCACTGGTATCTTTTACTGCCCTGGCTGTTGGACAACTTGAACATTGTTCTTCTTCTGTAAGAGAAGTTAGTTACTTGATATCGAAATAGAAGCCGGGGTCAACGCTGTGTGAGATCCAAGTGCAACTGATGACGTACCTTCCACTTCTCCATCTCATCTTGCTTCAACTTGTACTGCTTGACTAGCTCTTCCAGAGCCTGCTTAAGACCATCCGAGTTGGTCTGCAGGATCGGCACAACGTCCTTGACCGTTCGCTCGGTCAAGACACCGTTGATCATACGGAAGCATTTCCGGTCTCCTGACAATGGTTGCAACGTCTCCAATACGAGTCTGGTATCTGTCAGTATTGATTATGTTGTAATGGGAACATGAAGCGGTGTGGTATATTGGGACTATCAAGTCATGGAGCAATGCAAGGCTGATGCAAGGGACGAGCGGTGTGGGAAGGTTTGAACGATCGCCGGGTGTGGCTTCGTAGTGATGGTGCTATGCAACTTACTTGTGCTCTTCTGTCTCTTGCTCGATGTCGCCAATCTTTGAGGCAATTGTTTGGAGTGTATTCTTCGAAAAGGTCAGTTAAGCATTCACGCCTTTGTGAACCGTTCTTACCTTGTAGTTTTGATATGTCGTCTGTAGCTCTGATCTGGTTCAGCGAGGGCGAAAATATCAATCAATATGACCACTAACCTTGTTGCTTCTTCAGCTGCTGCTGGGATGCCATACTGACGATGTGACTTTTTTGACGTGTGCCCGGTGGTGAGGAGTCGGCGGTGGTTGCGGGGAACTCGGGGGAGAGAAGATTCTTGATTCTATGCGCACTATGTAGGTACGAAGTCGGATAGTCGCTGATTTTGGATAGAGAACAGAGAATGGAAGTGGCCGAGTAATCTCGAGAAAGTCTCACGAATCTTCACGCGTTCGACACAAAGTGGCTACGAGTGAAGGCGCGCGCTCGGACGCAGTTCACGAGATCTTCAACGATTCGATTCGTCGGCAACTTCAACATCTCCAAGTACCCGTCCGATCGAGCCCAGCACCACCACCCTCTCCTCCAAGTCTCCCAAACCTCGCACCGTCTACCCTCCCAACCACCACCCCCCGCGCAAACCCACAATGCATCCCCATCTACACACCGAAGAAGTCCAAAAGAGTGCGCCACCCCTCCCCCTCCACGCAGCCCACAGCGCACACCTTCTAACATCCACGGAATAGACTGCGCGGACGTCGTCGCGGCGCTAGAAGAATGCCATAACCGCGGCTTCATCTGGAAAGTAACCGGGAATTGCACCGACGCGAAATACAAAGTCAACATGTGCCTGCGCGGCCTGCGACTCGAGCGGACGAAGCAGAATCGCGAGGCGGCCAAGGAGAAGAGGGAGAAGATACAGAAGGTGTGGAAGGAGTTGGATGAGAACAAATGAGCATGCGAGGGGTCTGTCGCGGGCATGAAGGGGATATTGCATATGAATGGGAGTTTACGGATACGATCAACGTTGAGCTTTTAGGCTCTTGTATTATACGAATGCGGAATTCAGGCGTTACGGGAGCGTTCATACACATTCATGAAGGATGTTCATAGTATTACTATACGGCTGGCCCAGCATTTCCATGCTGAAGCTAGACACTCCAATTCTAACAAACGCTACTCATCATCAGAGTCGTCGCTGGATCTACCGGCTACGGGTGTAGTACCCGCCAAAGGCGTAGTACCCAGACTGTCCAACCCTCTCTCTGTGATCAGGCGGCCTCCTTCAACGCCATTTGCGGGTAACGCTGGAAGCCCTGACTCCTGGCGCAGCTTTTCGTACTCGTCGCCTGTCTTCTGCAGTTGTTCCTGGAGGTACTTCTTGCGCTCCTCAATTCTGACCTTGTCGTCCTTTAGGTCTTGTAGCTTCTGCAGGATCAGGTTCTTCCTCTGCTGCTTCGTCTGTATATCAATCGTGAGACCTTCTAGGACTTCGTCTAGGTCTGGCAGGGGCGTAATGCGCTGTGGAGTCTTTGTGCCGTCTTCCTCGTCTTCGATCTTCTGGCCGTATCGTCCTGCGCGGGCTTGAGCTGCGGCGAAAGCGGTATTCCTCTCTTCGTCCGAGTCGTCCGTCCCGTCGTCGCCCGAACCGCCTTCGGCATCGTTGATGAGTTCCGCCATTTCCGCGCGGCGTCTTCGTCGCGCTTCCTTCTCTGACTTGCGACCGAGCGATATCTTGCCATCTTCGACAAAATCGTCGAAACCTTCGGCGATGTCCTCATCTTCGTGTATGAGACGCGTTTCTCCGTATTTGTCTTTTGGCCGAAGAGAAATCTCGTTCCTGTGCTGTCTAAACTCGTCTTCTCCCTGGTCGTCGGATGCCCACGCGCGGTCTTCGTCGTCGAGGGCGTTCTCCTCATGCGCCAGACGTCGCCTCCGCGCCTTCTTCTCTCGAATCTCGGCTTCGGTGGGGATCGCAGATGACGTCTCGAGCGACGCGACAGGACCAAATTTCGATGCGATATCTAGAGCCTGCGTCTCCTCTTCATCTTCAGCGGATGTGTTCAGGTCGCGGGGTGTTGAAGGCGTCGAGTTTCGCAGTTCTGCTATGTAATCCTTGCTGTATTCGGTCGGACGGGCGGCTTCAGGTACGAGGGGTGAGCGCGCCCGCAGTTGCGCACTCTTCTCCAGGGCTATGCGACTGAGGTTTGCCTTCTTTGGGGTCACAACGGCTGTGTCGCTCGAGTCATCGCCATCGTTCGCGTCTTCGCTTGGGCCAAAAGACACTCGTAGGGAAGAACGCTTCTTCGCTTTACCAATCGTTGGCCGCTTGACGACTACACGGCCAGTTAGTACGGAGCCACCTAAGTCGCCAGCTTTCAACAAGGCCTGGAGAGATTCGCTGTGAGTTTCCCCAACGTCAGAAAGGCTGGCAATCGCGACAATTGGTGACTGACCTGTGGGCTTCTGTACTTCGCTCGGCGAGGCGTTCGCGCTGTCGGTGGATGCGTCATCGTCGTAGCTGCCAATCTTGCGTGCAACGCGGTTGGAACCGGATCGCTTCATCGTTGAGATTGGTGTGTCAGAATTTGCTCTATCGAAAAGGGATATTGAGTTGCAGAGCAGAAGATAGCATGCGCGCGCACATGTCGTGGCTGCCGCCTACGCACGGGCCCTCCGCAAAATCCACGGAGCTATCCCACCATGCGCAGCGCTGCTCTTGCTCGTGAACACCACGCGCGTCTCCAGCTCACAACCGACCCACACGAGCGAAGCCACCCGAAGCCGTCACCAGGAACCTGAACCGCCACATTCAAGCTCAAAACAGTCTACTACCGCCAAGATGCCTCAAGCACAGCCAGAACTCAAGAAGGTGAGTGAACAACGCCGATGCAAGCTTCCAGAACCTAACCTTGTAAAGTACCTCGAGAAGCGCGTTCTCGTCCAGCTCAATGGCAGCCGCAAAGTTATGGGTATCCTCCGCGGATACGACGTATGTACTCTTTCCCTGTCACCTCTGGATCGAGCTAACGCACCGAAGGTCTACCTAAACATTGTACTTGACGAAGCGCTGGAAGAGAAGGCTGGCGGCGAGAAGGTGCGCATCGGCATGGTCGTCATCAGAGGAAATGCCGTGGTCATGCTTGAAGTACGGAATCCCATATCCTGAGAGGCAAGAAATCAAAGCTAACTAAGTCGCAGGCGCTTGACCGCATCAACCAGGACGTACCCAAGATCGGACGATAAGAAACCACACGCGCAATCGAAGGGTAATACAGCGCCCGTGTTACATCGAGCGAGAGCAAGAGCGAGGCAGATGGACTGAATCTGGGCATTACAAGGCGCATGGGCGTTTGAGGCGCGAACACTTACGGGTATGCCTCACCAGGCCCCTTTTTACGCCTGCCCATCCAGAGCATCACCATCACGGAGGACATTTGCGGAACATCTATGTTGACATTTCCATATCTACAGGACGATACTGTACCCACATGATACCAGCTGGGCAAATTGGGCAAGGAGAGGCTTGGATCTCGATAAAAGAATCTGGTAGAGAAAAGTGCAACGGCGCCCGGCCATTACTATCTTCAGAGTCAGAGAATCAACAAACCACCTTTACAGCTCCAAATCACGATTTTCAAGGAGGAACTCAAGTGCATTTGAAATATGATTCACTGACGAATAGCTTACACAGATCAGAAGGCTATAGCCTCGCTTTCTCCCCTCTGTTGATCTTCTGCACAAGACCCCATGCAATCTCCGCATAGGGCTTCATCATAGCCCCATACGATTGCGCCTGCTCGCTACTCGCCTGTCTCAATGCATACCGTGCCGCAATTCCCTGCATGATAATGGCGCTCCTGTACGTACTGAAAGCGTCGCCCCAAACAAAGTCCGGTCGCGGATCCCAGCCTGCAACTTCAGAGTACCACGCAATCAGTTGCTCTCGAGTAGGCAGACCAGGTGTAGCTCCAGGCTGGAAACCCTTGTGCGCGCGCCCGATTGACATGGCCGTTTCATCCGATGCTGTCACGTAGGGCGCGAGAACGTTGTTCAGGTCAGACAGCGGGTGGCCGATTGTACTCATTTCCCAGTCCAGGATGCCGATAACCCTAGGTTCTGTCTTGTGGAAAACAACGTTGTCGATCTTGTAGTCGCCGTGAACAAAGGTCGCGCGGTCCTTGGGCTGCGTCTTTGGGTCTTTGAAGAAGGCGACCATGTCGTCTTGGTGTGGTATCTTGCCTACTGGCTCCCCAGTCTCCTTATCTTTGGCCGCACCTTGCGATTTGGAGATGGTATCGAAGGTTGCAATTTGGCGGTTGTAGAAGCCGGAGTTCTTGCCGTAGGAGGCGAGGTTGACAGACGCGGGGGACACGCGATGGAATTTCGCGAGCGTAGTTATGGCGGAGTGCCACCTGGAGGTTATGCATTAGTACTGTCGTCGATTTCCAAGTAGTTCTGAGAGCTCATACATCTTGGTGCGTTCTTCGGCTGTTACGCCTGGAATCGCGGGATCTTCAAAGATACGCCCATCGAGGAAGTCCATGATGTAGAAGTCGGTGCCAATGACGTCCTGGTCCTGGCAAAGACATAGTGCGCGCGGAATGGGAACATCGGTCTTCTCGAGTGCGTGGATGATTCTGTACTCGCGGTCGACTCTGTGCGCGGTCTGCGTAGTTCCGTGTCAGATATGATAATCGACTTCCTCGAAGGAAGAGCTCCAGCATACCTTTGACAGCAGTTGACCCGGAGGCTTCTTCCTCATAACATACTTCTTGCCATCTTTATCCGTCAACTGGTACGTCGGATTCGACTGTCCATAGCCAAACTTTCCATTTGTCAGCTTTCATCTCCAGCGAACATGCTATCTCTTCCGAACTTCGAACAGCGTACCTGCTTCACATCCAGCGGGACCTTGATCTCGGGCACATTGGCGGTGATGTAGCGCTCTAGCGACGCAATGTCGATTTGTTGTCGCACGTTGCCGGCCATGGTGAGAGCGGCTGTTGAGTAAACATGGTGTGGGCGCGCGCGCAGTGATGTAGTTGGCGCGGTTGACCATCACCGAGGCGTGAGCCGAGGCAATTGTGGAACATGGGGAAAGGCGCTCGGTCGGCGAGTCGGGAACTGCGGCGACTCCGCGGGTAGCTGAGTCGATGCGGATGGGATTTTACAGTTGAGAGTATGAATTGTTCGTGAAAAACACTGCAGATGCATGTTATTAAGAAGCTGCTGTTTACCATGTAGTGAATGGATACGCAGTCTTAATGACTAAATCCATGTGGTTACCACCTGGGCACCTATGTAGTTCAAGTAGATATGGCAGCTTCAGGGCTGATTGCAACCTTGAAACTGCTCGTTCCAGCACAATACCAAAGAACTTTCATGTCTTCATACCTGTTGGGTATTCCAGGGCTCCCGCAACCGATCGGGAGGCAGCCGGGGATCTGACTGCCTCCCCCGCTCCCGCTCCTCCTCACGTGCCCACGCGTTTGCGTTCACTGCTTATGCAGGGCTTAGTCTTCTCGCGTCAATAGAGCAAGGACATGGTTTGGTCATCGGAGACTAAGTACGCGACTTGATGGTGCTTTTGTGGCGTCGGCGGACTTTGGGATATCAATAGTATCGTCAATAATGGCTGGTGATACTAGCATAGTCCAATAGTTCAGGCAGCCGAATGTAGGAAAGTCAATCCACATGTTGCGAAACCCCCTATGCGTCAAACAAGCAGTAGCATTGTCTAGTATACGCAGATGAAGGACTGTTTGTCGCGAGGCATAGGACGGCTGCATGCTGTCATTGGTACGGGATTGATTGCTTTTTGTCGGTCCCAATGCACAAGGATCTGCGCGCTACCGTCGCGTACCACAGCTTGTATGACATACTGCTGCATTTGAGTTGCGATGTCGAGAATGGGAGATGTTATTCGAAGCAGCGTTGAAGTGAAAAGAGGGGCTGCGCGTAGAAAAGGAGGGACGTTTCCCCTGACGTTCTGGTGCAGATGGATTGGGTAGCGATCGGTTAATTAATCATGCTCGTCAGTCGCCGCTACGTTGGCAGTCCAACCCCTGCGGTACCATCGCATCAAAACAAACACCGTCCAACCTGCCCTGTGCTACTCCAAACAGGTCGACCCTGTCAACGAGCCGTCCGGTATGGCGTACCCGCACACTCCCAGGCGTCTTGGAGCGCGCCCTGCACTCCACCCCACTGCTTCCTCGCCCAATCTCTCGCTCAACGCCAGCCGCAACATCGCACGGCAAGCATCGCTATCCGCATTAGTCGGCGCTGGAGGCTCGCCATCGAACAGGATGGGCGCAGACGGGAAAGATATTGATGTCGGCGACACGGTCGACGTCCCCGGCGGCATGGTCGGTGTCGTCAAGTTTGTTGGCAGCATTCGGGGCAAGCAGGGCGTCTTCGCGGGCGTCGAACTGAACAGGGAGTATGCAGCGCGGGGCAAGAACGACGGCGCTGTCGATGGGTACGCACACACAACACTCGATATGTATGCGCGCATACTGACTTGTCTACAGCACACAGTACTTCGATACGTCTGTTCCCGGCTCTGGCATCTTCCTGCCCGTACATCGCGCTCAGAAACGGGTCTCGGCCGACTCATCGGACTTTGCACCTGAGCCAACCACACCTTCATACCATAACAACTTCAGTCTCTCCACCATGGAGAAGCCGAGCTTCAGCCCTAATACCCCCTCGATGACAAAACCACAGTTCTCACAGTCTGTCGGGCCCGGAGCCCGCGCGCCTAGTCCCAAGCGGCCGCCCCAAGCCAGACCATCCTACAGACCCGAGTCTCCTCTCCGAAAAGGCAGCCTTGGTACCGGTCCAACACCGGGAAGGAGCGGCGGACTTACACCCTCTGGCTTCTCCAAGAGCGCAATCGGCGCGCCCCCGCGATTCGCCAGTCCAGCGCCTCCTCGTTACGCCAGCCCTGCACCCAGAGCCCCTCTCCCACAGAAACCACGCACACCTGGCCCCCAACGACCCTACTCGCGAAGTAGTTCTCGTCTCGGCCACCAAGACACCATCGACGAGGACAATGAGACAACTCCAGTCGGCGCGGCGCGGACCAGCAATGACTCCATGGCGAGTTATAAGTATAAAAGGCCTGGCTCGCGCCTCGGCTCGCAACCAAACGAAGAAGTACAGCGGCTTCAGGCGCTCCTGGACGAACGCGAGAAGCAGCTCAAGGAGCAGGCTGCGTCGCTGAGTGAGATGGAAGCGAGTCTGTCAGAGATTCAAAGCCTGATACCAGAAGACGGCCTGGATATGGGTTCGGCGCACGGCAGCAGCGAGCCTACTGATGTAGCGCAACTACGAGCACTTCTTAGGGAGAAGAACGATAAGATCGCCATGCTCACGTCCGAGTTCGACGCACATCGATCCGATTTCCGAAGCACCATCGATACCCTAGAGCTGGCCAGCACCGAAACCGAGCGCGTATACGAGAAGAAGGTGGAGGAATTACAAGAAGAGCTACGGGAATATGCGTCCCGCAGCGAAGATGTCGAGACTGTAGCGATGCAGTTGAAACAACTAGAAGAGCTTGTACAAGAGTTAGAGGAAGGTCTAGAAGATGCGCGGAGAGGCGAAGCAGAGGCCCGAGGAGAAGTCGAATTCTTGCGGGGCGAAGTCGAGCGAGGCAGATCTGAACTCCGTCGCGAACGCGAAAAGGCCGCTGCTGCTCTGAAGGGGGCCGGTGCAATGGTCGACGCACCCCACACACCAGGGCAAAGAGAGGTCGAGCAGCGCGATGACGAGATTCGAGGTCTCAAGGCCATCATCCATTCCTTGAGCTCTGGAGGAGGAGATGACCGTGTCCGCTCACCACTATCGCGACAAGCGTCCAATGTCGATGCCGAAGAGCTCCAGAGCGCCAAAGCAAACGCAGAACGTCTCGAGCGCGAGAAGGAGGAACTTCGCGGTCTTGTGGAACGCAAGGCATACAGGGAAGAAGAGCTAGAACGCGAGCTCGAGAAGCTAAAGAGGCAGCTCGGCCTCGCAGAGCAGCGCGAAAGCGTCATCAGCAACGGCCTGTCGGAACACACGGCGACCCAAGAGAAGCCCTCAGAGCGCGACTCCAAAGACACCGTCGTAAACTGGCGCGAACCACCACAGCAGACCCGCCGCGATGCGCCCCCCGCGCTCTCCGTGATGCCAGAATCCGATGGCCGCTCCTCCGCCAACAGTAGCCTCCTCTGGTGCGAGATCTGCGAAACAGGCGGCCACGACATCCTCAACTGCTCCGCCATGGGCGGAGACCCATCTTCATACCCCCAAGAAGACGGTCTGCGAAGCGGCAAGGACGTCGTCATCGAAGGTCTCCGCGGCCTCTCCGTCTCCTCCGCCGGCGCCCGCCCTTCTGCTCTCAGCCCCTCGAAACCACCAGGCAACGCGCCCACATCTCCTCTCCCCACCCCCTCGTTCAACGCCTCGAACTCCGACCTCGTGCCTCCCAAGGGTGCTGCCATCGCTGACCCGGATAAATGGTGCGCGCTGTGCGAGAGCGAGGGTCACGATGTTACGGCCTGCCCTAATGAAGACGCGTTTTGATACATGAGCGCTGACTTTGTGTTGTCGGATCATTAGTGTCCGTTGTGTAAGACCAAGGGGCATGGTGTTATTGCTTATCCGTCTGCATGAAGACCGTGAGAAGGGGACGAACTATCTGATTCTTATCTTTCATCCGATTACAAGGGGGAATGTATGGGGTAAGGGTTGAAGAGTGAGAGAAGATGGCACCATCTCCATTTCCCGTATTGTTCGTTGTTACGCGTATGATATCCCCCCCATGATTGAATCATTTCGAATCTGTTCTTTATTTTGGCAGATTTGCTGGTACTAGCGATTCTTGGGCGCGACTCTTTCAAATCTACACTATTATGCGTATATAATATTTATAATCTTCTTATTCGTTTCGGTCTGGTTTGATAGGGTCGAGTAGAGAGAGGGTTAGAGGCATACAGATAGTGAGATCATCGGGTCAATGAAAGCAATGGTTAGGTCTACATTGGAGACTGACTGACTGACTACCCTTACTACTACTTCAAGTACAAAGCACTGGATTTTCCCCAAACTAGATTGTAACGCCAGGGTAAGAACTCCTTTTACTATGCATACGCAGCACGATGTTTCCAATCGATCAAGCCTTCTTGCTAGACTTGTGCTTCTTGCTCTTCTTTGCAGCACCCTCCTTGAACTTCTCGGCTTCCTTGTACGCTTCTTCGACTGCCTCGCCGACTTTCCTCTTCTTCTCGCCTGTCTTTACGGCGACGGTCATGCTGCCTGCTCCGCCCTTCTTGGCCGCGTTACTGACGGCGCGTTCGGCGTCTTCCCAGTCAGCGGCTCCGGCGCCGATTTCGTATCTGTTGGTAAGCAGTTAGTGGCCGTTCGATGTATAATTGTGGAACGTAAAGAACTTACTTGTGCAGAGGTAGAGCGTCAATCATGCTCCTTTGCCTCTCCTTGTCCTCAGCCAGGAACTCATCGCCACCCTCCCTGAGCTCCTCTTGCAGATCCTTCTCGAGAGGTATGAAGCGGTGGGCGTCGTCAGCAGCGTCATCACCAGCACCGTTCTCTTCTACTTCCATAGCGTCGGGCATGGTTTCTTCGACTGCGCCTTCGACTATGCTGCGGAATGCTGTGGCGGCCTTTCGTACAATCTTGACAAACATGGCCATCAGCTGGCTGGAGTTGAGATTGAGTTCCTTCTCCACGTCGGAGAACTCTTTGCGTTGCAGACCAATGGCGAGGAGAAGTGCAGTTTGGATACCGCTGAGCTTGACTTGGCCCTTGAGACGGCCGGTGAAGTAGAGGGTGGCGATGGGAGGCAACATGTCGAGGATGACATGGTAGTCGAGCATGTTGTTGGCGTACGAGTCCAGACGCTTGAGATCGAACGGTGTGAAGAGCGCGTCTAGTTCGGCCTTGCTGATGGGTTTTGCGGCCAAATCGGCGTCTAGCTTGGATCCTGCTGATGCGGACTCTTCTATTGACAAAGAGGTGATGGAAGGGAATGAGCGGAATTGGTAGGAAAGGAGGGAGAGGAAACGCTTCTGGAAGTCCTTGGCGAATGCGGCGACCCAGCTGCCATCGGATGAGGTCGTCTCGAGCGAACGCAACATAATGCATGTGTGTTCTCCAGTGAGATCGTTGGGTGTTTGTCGTAGGTAGACTGGGACGAATGATGCGCGTTTCCAGAACTTGTGAAGCTGCGATGTAAGGCCATACGACACACCGACATAATCGAGCTTTGGTGACCTCAGCTCCTGTAGTCGGGCAAACAGCGGCGGCATCTCGTTGGCTTCCCGAATCTTGACATTGTCCTGTAGGAGCGACGTGTTCTCCAAGTCTTCCTCTGTCACCCTGCGCATCTGTTCCACCTCCTGAGGCTCAGATTCCGACAAGCTGGCGAGCTTGCCATCGTAGAAGTCTACCAGAAGCTGTAATGCCTTTGATCCGTAACCCATCTTGACGTACTCCGGGTTGGTTGCTATCCGCACTATGCGAGCTCCGGAAAGACTTGCGAAGTTCTCGTCCTGGAACTGCTGCGAAACAATCCAGGGAATGAGATCACCGCCTGCACGCTGTCCTCTGCTCAGACTGTTCATTACACTCTCCCTGCTGATCTGACCTTCGAGAGCCACTTGAATCACACAGAGAGGCTCTGGAAGCTTGTTCTCTTCTGTAGGACCAGTGAGCACAAAGAGCTGATGGGCGGGCGCATCCGACATGAGCTGGAGATCGTTGGGTGTGTTCTTGTAGTGGCTAGCCACGTACAGCGCCATCATCTTCTGAAGGAACTTTTCTGCAGCAGGGTTATAAGAGAAGAGGGTATCCCGGTTGACATGAAGAAGTTGGCATTTGTCCGGGTGCGGGCATCCTTGCGTGTTCGTCCTTCGGGGTAGTGTTGCATCTAGACACAGAAGATCATTCATCCACCGCTCCACTGAGTCACCTTGAGCGTATCGAATGGGTTCTGATAGTGTAATCTCCCGGAGCGACCGGCCAGTCATGGAGGTCTCGTTGCCGTCCTTTGTCTCCTTTCCAGTTGAACGGTCAACCACGTGAGTTGAGCCATTGTTTCCTTTACCTCGCGACTGTTCGCGAAGTTGCTGAATCAGCTTCAAGGACAGCGAACGACCGGTTCCTTCGTAACCGTTGATGGTCGATGCCATGAAGACGAGGTAGGGACCCATCAATTTCCGTACGAGGGGCAGAGGGATTGCCGCGGCCTCGTCAATCACCAGGAGCTCTGCTTGTCCCAAGACGTGTGAGTCTTCGGGCCTGATGTATTGAATAACCTGTCGGTGTTGTCGATGTAATTCGATTCGTACGATGGCTTTGTTCTGATCGGGCTGTGTCGATTGCATGATGGTGTAGTCTTGGTGATCTGCGTAGTTTAGCGAATCGAATCCCTTGAGAATAAACTCGAAGAGTGTCTTCAAATTCTCCGGACTGGGCGATGTGATGTAGATGTTGCTGTATCCATGCGCTACTGCTGCTGCCACTGCAACACCAAGAGCTGCTGACTTTCCTCGTCCACGAGCTGCGGTGAGGGTAACCGTGCTGCGAAGCGTCTTCTCGACGATGGCCTCCACGAATGTCAGAAGAGCCTTGGCCTGGTCTACGGTCTTCGCAAGCTTGACAAGATCTCCGGTAGGAGGCGAGTCTGCCAAAGATTCCTTGATCTCTGCCAGCTCTTTCGCCTTAGGTGTCTTGCCTTCCAGCTCTAGGTCTGGTGGAGGCAGCTGCTTGACATGCTTTCCGCCTGAAATGGGGAGCACGTTCAGCTCATCGTCGACGACCAAACAGCTGTCGCATTTCCCGAGTGACAGCAGGAAGCGCTCGTTAAAGCGCGCTACCACGTCGCTATGTGCCTCTGTCCGATACCTCGAGTGGATGTCCATGGACATTGTGTACAGCTGCTTCAAGCTGCTCATGCCCTTGAGCAGCAATATGACCAATCCTCCACCTTCGACCGTCTCGATTGTCCTCGCGAGTAGGTTCGGCGTAAGCGCTTCGAAATCCTGCAGGATACACATGCCGTATGTGTTACCCAGAATCTTGTCGGTTTCCTTGTAGTAGACATATCGGATGTTCTGCGTCGAGACGAATAGTTCGAACGGGTCTTCGGTGTCGACATCGCGGATGCCGCGCTTGAGTTCGTTCTTGATCTTCTTCTCGCGCTTCTTGCGGTGACTTGAGAATCCCAGCAGCTTGTTCTTGTATGCCCACAGCACCGACTTGTTCAACTTGACGTCCACGTTCAGCAGGATGTGGTAGAGGTTGACAATGACGTCCTTTTGGCGATCGCCGACCACTACGAAGAAGCTGCGCTTCTTTTCCTGGGCGCCATTGCGGATCAGGGCCGGTATACGGGAGTCGATGGCTTTCTTCGGCATCTTGAGAGCTCCGCAGGCGTCGCCGCCTCTAGTTCGATAGCGGGTGTGGTTGGGGTGGCGCACGCGATCTATCGGCTGAGTTCGGGTCGCGGAAGAGTTTCGTTTAGATTGGAGGGCGGTGAATCCTGTTGCCCTTGGTGTGGTGGGTGACGAGCTGCGTGCTAAGGAAAAGTTCGAGCCGTCGCGATGCCCGAGAAAATAATCTAGGATCCTTATCGATAAGAGCAGCCTCACGCTACCTACGCGCTACAATGCGAGCGCGTCTTGACTTGAACCAAAACTTCGAATCCATGCATTTATTTTCATCTGCTTATTATTCCACTCTCAACTGGATTAGCCACTAATAACGAGAGATTCAGTGACAAGATTTATCATCGTACAGGCTTCATATGTCGTTCAGAGTCAAGACAACGAAATCACACACATGGCAATGTCGAGCCCAATCAGTGCATAGGGACGTGCTATATGGCAAAAGCTCACTACCGAAATACTAGTCGATGGTTCCCGCCTTCCGAGCCTCAGTGTACGTCTTCAATCCCACATGCTTATTGATCCAATCCAACACGACCGTATGCCACATGAGCCCATTCTCCGGTTTCAGCACCCAGTGGTTCTCATCCGGGAACGTCAAGAACTGACTCTCAATTCCTTTACACTGCAGCACATTGAACGCTGCCAGTCCCTCACTGATGGTGAGCCTATAATCCAGTTCAGAGTGTATGACCAACTGAGGCGTGGCCCAGTTCTCCGTAAACCTTGACGGGTCCCACTTGGCCCAATTCTCGGGGTTATTCCAAAGCGTTCCCTTGATGTCGTGGAAGGGGAAGTACAACTCCTCAGACGCCATCTGGCCGGACATGCTGAAGACGCCGTCGTGGGTCACTAGGGCTTTGAATTCGCGGCCAAGAGGGTGTCCTTGGATCCAGTTCATCATGTATCCGCCATAGGAGGCGCCGAGGGCAACGGCTCGCTTCGTGTCGACGTAGCTGACATTCTGCTTTATGTAGTCGAAGCCCAACACGAGGTCTTCATACGGCAGACCGCCCCACTGGCCTTGGATCGCATCTGTGAAAGCTTGTCCGTAGGATGTGCCTAGAAATGATGTCAGTATGTATCTACTATACAGTTTGTGGTACGAGGTTCACGTACTTCCTGTAGGATTTGGGCAAATGACAACGTAGCCTTGCTCTGCGAATACTGCAGGGTTCCAACGCGTACTCCATCCATCCGTCCATGCACCCTGAGGTCCACCGTGAATGAGGTAAGCGAGGGGGTATGTTTTGCTGGACGAAAAGTTGCTGGGCTTTATAACCCAGGCGTGGACCTTGGTACCGGATGCAGCGCCATCCCAATGAATTTCATCGATCTGGTGGCGCGACAGACCAAGCATGGACCCAGAGCGAGTGTTTGAAGAGATGTACTTGGTTGTCAGATGATCAGGATCGGAGTCGTATGGCCGATCGTCGATGGGAAGATCGTAGACGGCAGTGTCTTTGTTTTGTGCGCTCAGTGGGACCAGTGAGTAGAGGGAGTTCTCGATCAAGCTGGTGGAAGCCAAGAAAAGATCGCCATTCTTGAGTACCTGTACTGAGCCGATGGTCCCACCCTTCACTAGTAGTGATGGCAGAGGCTCCTTCTCCCCGCCAGGCTTAGGGGGTCCGGCGCTGTACAGATTTCCACGCCCATGTGACTCAGCAGTGAAGTAAAGGCGCCAGTCGTCAGGGCTCCAAGATATTGACTGTGGGCTTCGGTCCCATTTACCCTTGCCGTCTTCAGATCCATAGAGCAGGGTGACCTCTGAAGGTTTCTTGTAATCGTGGATAATGAAGGGCTGGTTCTTGTCTGACTCGTAGCCATCAGTCTTCATGGAGAGGAAAGCGATCATGCCGCGCGAGTTCGACCAGACAGGAGATGTGCTGGCACCCTCGAAGCCTTCGATGGATACATTCTGGATTTGTGGCTGGTCTTTAAAGTGGAGGTCAGCCCAGAATGTTTCAGACGCGGAAACGTAGATGTTGGTCTTCGTGTGTGTCGCAGGGTTCAGGCCAGGGTCTTTTGCTGTGAAGACCAGGCCATACTTGGATATGTCGAAATGATCCTTTCCACCAAAAGGCTCGATCGGCGACTCCAACTCCGTTCCTTTTAGCGCATTTATCAGCGGATACCCAGGGTTGGCACCTGTATCTTGGGACTTCTCCGACTTCTTCAAGATGAACTTGCCAAGCCAGATCGCGTTCCGGTTCTCCGTCACGTAATGATCCCAGTGACGAACAAATCCGGACTTGTAAAGCTTGCCTGAGGAATGTGGCTTCTCGGCCAGTTCGGGGTTGAGCAGCGTACCATCTGGCTTCGCCTTACCGACCACAGCGAAACCGAAAGTGTCATCACCGAGGGCATAAATCTTGGCGTCGCTTACTGGGCCGTCGATATGTACAGCAGTATGTTTGCTGAGAGTCATTTAGCAGTCGCACACTCGTGTTGGGAGTACTGAACCTACGTCTTCTCGAAGTTGTATGGAGAGCCAACAACCATCTTCGTGGTGCCATCATCATTCGACTTTAGCAATAATACAGTCTCATCGTCAAGCCATGAAGGCTCGCTGAAGGATGCATCATCCGTTACAAGACTGGTCTGCTGGCTTGCGGCATCCAGAACACGAATCTCGGATTTCTTCGAATGTTCAGCAAAGCTGTATGTCGAAACCGCGTATACGACTTTTGATGCATCAGAGTTTGGAACACCTCCGGAACGGCGTGGCGCTTCGAGTAGCACCTCGGGTGTGAATTTGGAGGCTCTGATCGTCATACTGGTTTGGGCCTCAAGAGAAGGTACCTTTGTGATATGTCAGTCGGGTGCTCAGAATGGATTATTTCTCATATTTAGGTTCTAAACCATTGTGTTGAGATGTATGATCGTTCCGTGTTGGAGACGCTCGGAAGCGGTGTAGATGTAGTTGTGCGGATATCACGCATGTAGTAGAGCCAACTTTGAGATGCTAGGATGAACAAAATCATCAGATCATAAAGCAGATCATTGAATGGAGAGTGCATGCAGGTCTTGCTCTTGGGCAATGCCTGCTGTTGTAGAGCAACAAACACCCAAAGAAGCAACGACCTCAGACACCCGCCACGTGGATAGAAGGGTGTCTACGGATCGACGAAGGATTGGAATCATGACTTACTCAATGGATGACTTCTCTCGGGATATGAGTAACGAATGTAACCGACAGGTGCGTGATTGCGATGATTGTGAAGCAAGGAACGCGGAAGGGAGCACCGTGGTAGATGTATCACGGTCCAACTAAGCGGATGTGGTTGGCCGATCCCCTCACGCGGGCGGGCACCAGCCACCCCACCGGCTAGCGGCGTTCTTTGTGTCATCACTCACCGACGTTTGCATTGCCCCGCCTATGATATCTGTGCGATGTACAACGATACCGATCGATGGGTACCGGCTACATTCAACATTCTTTCATTCCCACATTTAGGCTATAAGCTTTCCATTTTGAAAAATGTCCAAAAACAAGTCCAGGGACAACAAAGTCCTGTGGCGCAGTGGTAGCGCGCCGTTCTTATAAGATTCGTCAGACTCTTATGACCTCATCTCAGGTTATGCGGATGCCGTGGGTTCGAAGTACGTGATTTTCGGACAACCGTGATTCGATTTCCTTTACTAACAGTTCTTCCAGCCCCACCAGGACTAGTGATCTCTCACCTTTTTTTGCTGTTTTTGCAGACTCCTTGTGCTCGCGGGCCGGGCCTCATCTTTTGGTGGCGGGGCTACCCTTGCGTAATACTAATCTCTACACTTCTAAATACCTGTTGCGAAATGGAAAGGAAAGCGCATACATATGCTGAGCATGCGAAGAGCATTATACTACTAAATATAAGAGTTGAGCTAACAGCTGCTACTTCACACTCGCCCTACTCTCTGTCAACATTGCTATGCATTCTAAGGTTTTAAGAAAGAGCAACATGTATGAAACGCATAGCAACATGTACATGTAATGCTATGGCAAAGTAGGAACACAGGTCGTCAGGCAAACAACTGCAAACATGGTTATCATGTCAGAGTGCATGAGCACAATGTTCTCTACTCTCTATCTCCACCCTCCCGCGCACCTCCCTCTCCCCCTCATGCATCCCAAGCGCGCGCCGACCACTCCATCGCCGTGTCCGCTCGCTCCATTCGTTTCCTCTGCTGTACCGTTCCCACACGCTGCACAACCTCTTGATACTCTTCCCCGCCCCTTTCAAACGAAACACTAATCTTCCTCCCACACAACGCATTCAACGCCTCCTCCACCCTCTTCTTATTAAGAAAGATGCGCCTCTTCCCCGCCCAGTCCACGACTACTTCCTCCAGTTTGTCCAGCATTTGCAGTGCTGATCTGACCGATTCTGGATCCATCCCAGATGCCCAAGATAAATCCATGTACTCCTGCACTGCTAGCAGCGCGGTCGCCCACTGGATCTTCAGCGAGCGGATGGAGGATGCTTGGGCGGGTGACAGCCGGCAAAGAATTGTAGCGAGGTCCCCTATGTTGGCGCAGTAGATGGTGTTGTGGCAGAAGGGCAGAAGGTGTGTTTCCAAGTAGAATTGTCGGGATGCGAGGATTGCGGCGAAGGGGTTTCGCGTTTGGGGCTTCGTGTCATCGGAATGGGAAGTATCGTTGATTTCGAGACCCATCATCATATCTTCGATATCCACGTCCATCTCCATCGTCTCATCAACCTCTGCTTCAGTAATGGCTGCCCCTTCGAGATCCGCATCAAGAGGTAGGAGTTGGATAACCTCACCCGTAGTGAACGCAAATTCGTAAATGCGCTTGCGGATATCGCCTGGTAAGTTGAAGAAGGCCGAATCTGAAGAGTTTTGTATGCCGAGATCTAACATTTCTTGCGTGGGTTGGGCTTTCTTCGCTTTCTGATTGAGCATCTTGGGGGTGAAGCGGATTTTAGGTTGGGAGTTCAGAGACATGGCGCGTGATGTTGGTGAGGCTGTTTCTTGTGTTGGTACGAAGGCTGGAGGATACAATGCGACTTATCGGCGAAAAAGGAGGTGGGAGGAGTTGATGTAGTCGGCAGGCGTATTGTTGATTGTGCGAATGTCGCTGGGATCCGTATCGTATTATACCAGGCTCGCACATACTTCCGCCTAAGTGTACTATGGATGAGATGTCGGAACCTTGGTTCATCCTCATCGACGACCAATCGAAACATCAGCTTGCCGATGACAAGTCGTAATTCCAGCTTTTCCATCGACGCACATGACACCGAAGAGAATACGAACAGAGTATTAGAAATTGGATTGAGAAGAGAAAAGGACGTCGCTATTCTAAAAACACGCTAAACACACCATGGTATACGCTGCGCCGTCATTATGTACCCTGGGCAAGAAGCCCGAACCAGTCATGTACCCAAATCGTAATCTCATTACCAATGCAATCCCTCTTCACCCATTACTTCCAAATCTGCCACTTCTTCTTACGCTTCGGCACCACGAAGCTATCCTGGCTCATCTCCTGCTCCTGTCCACTGAGACTAGCCTCATCGTCATCAGCGCTATCGAAGCTATCTTCATCCTCGTCCTCGTACCTGCCTCCGCCAAGGTACTTTGCGCCTACTCCTGCAGTGCCGTTGCGTTGGGGGTAGGCTGGGTAGGAAGAGGTGCGGTCGTAACCGCCTCGTTGTGGTTGTGCGGCGTAGTCAGCACGTTGGACTGGTTTCTCGGTGTACTCTGGGTCGACGACTTGGCGGGGTGCTGTGGCAGGATGGGTCTTTCCGTCTCGGCCGCCGCTGGAGAAGTAGTCGCCGCCGGCTGTGTCTTGTCGTGCTTGGAGGCCTTGTCCGTCTCGCGAGTAGGGCGAGTTTGGTCCGGCGCCGACGATCGCTGGATGCGGTGGGTATGATTCCCGCTTCGCCTTCCTTTGCGTTTGTGCAGGTGTATGAGCGGCCACATGGGCATCATGCTCCCATTTCTTGTCGTGCGAGTGCTGGTTCAAGATACCACCCATGGATCTTCGCTGCACTTTGGGTTCTATCTCTGGCGAAGGCGCAGGGAGTTGCGACTTGTGAGACGAGTTATAGGTAGGCTGCTTGCGCGTGGAGGCGGAGCGGGATGGCATCGCTGTCGCTTGGGTCGCAGTCTGGGTAGCGGGAGGAGCGACCGGCATGCTGACGTGCCTTTTCGCGGCCACATTGTCCCAGGCAGCAGCTCTGGACGAGGTACCCGCAGCTGCATCCAAGCTTCGTCGTCCTTGACTTTCTGGAACGAGATCGCGGGGAATTCCGTTCGTTTGGTTCGGAGCTACAGTTGCAGCTGCGTTAGCATGGAAGCCTGAACTAAGACGATTCTCTCGGGCAGTGGGAACGGGGGCTGCAGGGCCAATGGCAGTGACAGGGGCAGCGACAGGGGCAGGCTCAGAGCCACGCCTGTTCTGAGACCCCATACTCGGCATGACTATCCGAGGTCCGACCTTGTACCTTTGCTGCGTGCGCTCTTCTTCCTCTTCACTGGACATCTCCCCAAGCTCACTTCCGCTTTCGCTGCCCGAGATGGAATTCCCATCATCGCCGATCGTCGCTTTGCGCTTGCCACCGAAAGAGCCAAAGAAACCACGGGATCTACCCCTTTCTTTCTCGACGACGCCCTCCTCAGGCTCGACGTAAGTAAGCGCTGGCACGAGTAGTCTGTAAGGCATTGTGATACCGGCCGGGTCGTGCTGTGATACCTCGACGTTGAGACATATGTCAAGACCACCCTCAAGGTTGACATATGGGCCGTGGTGCCGCTCAGTCTTTTTAGTCAGTACGCTGGGTCGGCGATGGAAGGTAGACGGTCGATCTTGCGACACACTGTGCCGGCTTAGGGGAGGCGTTGCAGTCTCAGACGTATCAGGACGGGCGACATCTACTGACGCGCGGCGACGGAAGATTGATGTCAGAGAATTGCGTCGCGAACGAGTGGGTCTCTCAGGTTCTGATCGATCGGGCGAGAACGAAGACTGTGGTTGATGGTGCCCAATCTGAACTTCATCGGCGGCGGCATACGAAGGGTTGTTGCGATAAGACACAGGTGGTCCGCGGCCTCTTCCTGAAGGTCTTCTCTGTTGGCCACTGAGTCTTCTCACCAGCTGCCCTGGCGCGAAGTCTGACATCGTTCTTCCCATGCGCGGCCCGTTCGCAGGGGTCGTGGGTGGCGATGGTGTTTCTGATGGTGAAGATCCTGGCTTGTACTCTCGAATGCTACACCAGTTTCGGTGGGGTAGCAAATGTGTGTTGTTCCTCTTCTTGCCGTCGACGCCGTGAGTGAAGAGGGGGATCATGTCTTCATCTGTTTCAGAATCGAGATGGTGTATCTTGTTGCGCTTGTTGATGATGTCTGCCATCACGTCCGGAGGCGGTGTGTTGACAATAGCGGAAGACACAACATTCGGCATGTATCTGTGATCCTTGTCCTTGGGAATGTTCAGCTTCTTGTTGCTGTAGAACTGTCCGACCGCCGCCAGATGCACGTCACCACCGAGTATGGTAACGCGCACAGATTTTGTCGAAGCAATGTGTTGCAGCTCTTTGATGAACCAGTTGCGCTCTTCTTTGTGGTGTTTGGCTGTCCAATGATCGTCTAGGTCATCCAGGATCTCGACACCTCCATCGAACTTGTTGACAAAGTTGCCCAGCATTCCTGCGCGGCCGAGAGCCTTTAGAGGGTCCATAAGCCTGCTTGTGAGGATGTTCTCGAGGAAGTTCAGGCGAGGGTAGGCAATGGGTACTCCAAGCAGCACAATCAAGTGCTTAGTCTCACCCTTGATAATCTCATCTTCCAGACGATCGAAGATAATGTCGTAGGAGTCTTCGGTAAGAATTTCGTCACGCTGTCGCTCTGTACGGCAGTCAAGACCGAGGAAGGCTACCTGACGACCGAGTTGCATGAAGACGCTTCGAGAGCGCTCCTTGATATACGGGCCAGGGCTCTTTCCAAGTACCCATGACGGTTCGGTCTTGTCGGTTTCGGCGGGTACAGACTGATGTTGGAAGAGCATGTAGTACTTGAAAGCAACGGCACCAACACCGGTGAATACTGGCGTTTGCATAAAGTGATGAGGGTATGATCCGAAGCCGTCAATAATGTCGTGGTCATCCCAGATGTTGACCATTGGGATCTGTGAGTTGGCCATGCCAAACAAACCCTGAGAGAACCACATTGCATACCGATCGAGGTAGAACTGCTCCAGCTCGTTCTGCATCTCTTCAGAGAAAGTCTGATGGTGCTTGTGCATGGGATTTCTGTTTTCCGTCCATTGTCTGAACAGAGTAGTTTGCCTCATTACAGCGTCGTTGTAAATCTGATCACCTCCACCGATCATCACATGGAATGGGCGGGTTTGGTGCGTGTTCAGTACATCGCGCCACATCGGGTCTGGACCACAGAACTCATTCGCTTCGACAGTGGCTGAGAAGCCGTTGCAGCTGTGAAACATAATGTTCATAGACTCTCCCTTGGCTGGGACCCAAAATCCGATGGCAGGGCCTTGGTTGATCTTGTAGGCAATGCGTGTCTGAGTACTGCCAAGTTCGACTTCGATGTTGAAGCGCCAGAAGGTCACGCCTCGCTCAGCATATAGGCGTATACCGGGGAAATCACGGACTTTGCCAAGCTTCTCGCCGTCCTTCTTGTGAATGCGGGTTGACTTAGAACCCGATCCGTTCGTTGTGCTGCGAGTCGTGGAGAACAAACCGGTGTCGTCTTCAATGCGCGATAGGTCCTCGTCCTCTGCGAGTTCGTCAACCGGCTTGACGTATAGCGCCTCACCAGTACGCGATACTTTGACTTGGCCTTCGATGGGATCGACGTAGGATGGGTCCAGCTGGTCCTGGCTAATTTCCTCCGGCGGAGGCGGAAGTATGTCCATTGGCTGCTTGAACAATCGCAACGTCGGCGGCTTGGCATACGAAGAAGAGGCGTCAACAGTAACAATCATGATACTGCCTCTCCAGATTTCACGCTCACGTCCGGGAACGCTGCGATCTCTCCGAAGACCGGTGTAGCGTAGGAGCGGTCCACACTTGAGGTATAGTGGTGGATTGAAAGCAGTATGTGTGGGGGCATCGTCGGCATAGCCATCGTAAGTTGGCTCAGCGTATCCGCCTGAACGTCTTCGTCGAGAGGCCTTGCTCTCTTCCCACCATGCTTTGTTGCCGCTATTGGCTTTGGCTGGAGCGTCTAGATCTAGATCATCTGCAGTAAGGAGACCGATCGGTGCACTTCTCCATTCCTCGAGCATAGGAGCGGGTGTGTAGGTCCTTTCCGGCTCGCTGTGATGGCGGGAGTAGCGATGTTTCTTCTCAGGATCGTGCTGCTCTAGGTCCGACTCGGATTCGGAGAACATGACGCTCTTGCGATTGGTCTGAGGGACAGGCGGGATGGGCGGTATTTGAACGGTCTGGGGAACGGGAGGGATCTTGCGTGGCAGTTGCTGAGTATCGTTCTCTCGTGGTGATCCTTTGTAGTCGATGTCATTTTGCTGCATTTCCATCTGTGCAGCCATGAATCCTCGGCTGTCTCTTTTCCCCTGGCCCCTCTTGCTCTCGGAACGAGATACATCAGAGGGTGTCGAAGTATCGCGGACACCTACCAGGCCAAGTCCCGCAGGGTTGGCTACGGGCTTCCTGGGCATGTTCTGCGAAGGCAGCATACTCCGATCGCTGTAGCTGCCAGATTTCCGTGAACCCGCCGGTTCCTTTCCCTTCAAGCTGCTGCCTCTCGGTATGGCAGCATCAGTATGCGGTACCGGCTGGTAGGCCATGGGAACAACCTGTGCCTTTTGCATAGGCACATGCTGAACGGACTGAACTGCTCCGCCTTGCGCATCCGAGGGATGCCATGGGTCGCTAAGGTCATAGGCATAGCCGTCGTCCGATTCCAGGTCGCTCATGGGCGGTGACATGGGTGGGGACATTGGCGGGGATATGGCTTTGTCCTGGAACGGCATGGACACCTGGCGCCTGCCGTTGTTGGTCGGGACAGAAGCGCTGGATGACTTCTCCGGTATGGGCACAGACACGACGCGTTGCTTTTGCGCAGCTTCTCGCGCTCGTCTTTCTCGCATCTCCGCCTCAGCCTTCTCTTGCGCGGCCAGTTCCGCCTCGAGTATCCGTGCCCTTCTCTCTTCCTTGCTGATATCGTCTAGCTTCCCCTCCAACTTTTGCAGGGGCGACCGGTCGGGCACAGAGGGTCTGCGCTGAGAGCCGCGTCTCTGGACGGTCCCCGCCAACGGTTCGGCTGGCGCATAGGGTGGTGACCGCAGCTCGTACAGTCTGTTGGCAGCTGTTTGGATAGTCGCCTGCTGTCTGCTCGGGTTCAATTGGATGGCTGGGTCGCGCGATCGGCCAGAGCTTGAGCGCGCGGGCACTTTGACCCCTCTGGCATACGGGTCTCTGTACGAGGAGGGTGGCGCACGAGGTACTTCTGGGGCAGCTGGCACAGATTCGCTCGTTGCGCCTGTCGTCGGGGGCGGAATGTGCCTGCTCTGCCGCCGCCTATGCCCGCTGCCAATGGTGACATTGCCATTCAAGGGCACAGTTGCGACCGGCCGCGCAGTGTTGCTGGGTACGGTATTCGACATATCGGGCTCTGGTGGGGATGCGCCTGCGGGTTGCGCATCGGCTGGGCGGCGGTAGGATTTGCGCTTCTGGGGATTGCTGTCTGGAACTTCAAGGAGAGTAGGATTGACGGCCCGCGATGCAAAGGAGCCGCTGTTCCTATTGTTTTCCATGATGCGACGAGATCATGGGATCGGTAATGGCTACGGTGAAGCAAGCGGGGCGTACCACCGTCCTGTGGGAGATGGGACGAAACTAGGTCGGGCGCATCTACGTAGCTAGGTTACACTATCACATCCGGTCTTAGATACACGTCTCAATTGCAGTCCTCGATGGTGGTAGCTACCTAAGAATGTCGGGTGCGGAGCGGCGGCGGAGGTGTGCTGGGGTGCAATATGCGGTAGCGATGCTGGACGGCGCAATGACAACGATGTGTCGCGGGAAAATCAAGAGGTGCTAAGTGCAAGGACATAGGAAGAGCGGTACGGATGCAGGGTCGGGGCAGTTATCCATGGCCAGCGCATATCGCAGAATGGTGGTGGCGGGCGCGGTAGAGGAGGCTGGGGCTCGAGCTGGACGGCAGCATCTTGGACAGACAGGCATCCTCCACACGGCGACCGGCAAGGCAAGGGCGGCGGCCACTAGCGCCACAAGGGGAAGGCGTCCCGGGGGTCTCAATACAGGCACCTTGCATGCGAAGAAGCCAGAGAAGTGTCAAACATCAACGTTTCAGTCGCCGACTCCCTCGACGTGACGCCCCAGGTGCTTCTTCCTCCTCTTTCACACTATTACACTACGCCTGTATTGTTCCCCCGCCGCACTGCATTCGGCGCGCGCATAGGCATTCGGTCCATCCGTCCATCTAATACCCTGTCGTCGTAATCAGTCTCCTCAATAAGCTCAATACCGACGACCCTCTCGACTCGCCGCCCACGGTATCCTCACCACCCACCTACGCATACTTCCTCAGCACGCGCTGCCACGTCACGCCCTACGACCCTACACGATACATGACCGCAGCCGGCTGCACTTAATACCCTCTCGGCGCCTCCGCCATGCGCATTCACTTTTGGAGCCTGCTGACGGCAGCCACACTGGCTACTGCGGGAAGGCACCTCCCACCCCGCAACTACTCGAGCCACGACTACTATGCCGTCCGCATCTCCCCCTCCGCATCGCCCTCAGACCTCGCCGCGCACCTCGGCCTGACGTACGAGGGCCCCTTCGGCACGCTCGAGGACCACCATGTCTTCAAGGCCCCCAAGCACGAGAACGACATCGTAGAAGACGCACAACAAGAACTGAAGAGGCGGCGGCGGAAACGGGAAGTCGGCCCCGAGTACCACCCTCTCGACAGCGTCCACTTCACCCAAAAGCAAAAGATCAAGGCGCGGCACTGGAAGCGCAGCGTCATCCCAGAACTGCCAGAACGGGGGCCCCCTGTTACGGATGCCATCAAAGCTCAGCGGGAAGTAGCGAGCCAGCTGCAAATCAAGGACCCCATCTTCGAAGAGCAATGGCACATCTTCAATGTCAAGACGCCGGGGAACGACATAAACGTCACCGGTGTGTGGCTGCAGAACATCACCGGCGAAGGCGTCACCGCATGCGTTGTTGACGATGGCCTGGACTACACCAGCAACGACCTCAAAGACAACTTCTTCGCTGCCGGCTCCCACGACTACAACGACCACGAAGACCTACCCACCCCGAAGCTGTCCGACGACCGCCACGGCACACGATGCGCGGGAGAAATCGCCGCCGGAAGGAACGACGCCTGCGGTGTCGGACTTGCCTACGACGCGAAGATCTCAGGTGTGCGCATCCTGTCGGGCGACATTACAGATCTCGACGAGGCACTCGCGATAAACTTTGAGATGCAGCAGAACGACATCTACTCGTGCTCGTGGGGTCCACCTGACGATGGTAAGACCATGCAAGCCCCAGGCATCCTCATCGAGAAGGCCATGGTCACAGCTGTTCAGAAGGGCCGCGGCGGAAAGGGCTCCATCTATGTTTTCGCGGCAGGCAATGGTGCTGCGAGCGACGACAACTGCAACTTCGACGGTTACACCAACAGCATCTACAGTATCACCGTCGGCGCCATCGACCAGAACAACGGTCATCCCTACTACTCCGAAGCCTGCTCCGCACAGCTGGTTGTAACATACAGCAGTGGCGGTGGCGATGCCATCCACACAACAGACGTCGGCGCAAACAAGTGCACCAGCCAGCACGGAGGTACATCGGCTGCTGGACCCATTGGTGTAGGAGTCTTCGCCCTTGCGCTTCAGGCCCGTCCTGAGTTGACATGGCGCGACATGCAATGGCTCGCCGTCATGACAGCTGTTCCCTTTGACACGCCCAGCGACTGGACCAAGACCTCGATCGACCGCATGTTCAGCCATCAATTCGGATACGGAAAGCTCGATGCTTATGCCATTGTAGAGAAGGCAAAGGAGTGGGAGCTCGTCAAGCCACAAGCATGGTTCTACTCGCCCTGGATGCACGTGAAGAAGGCAATTCCCGAAGGCAACCAGGGCCTCGCCAGTGTCTTTGAAGTCAAGGAGGACATGCTCAAGAAGGCCAACTTTGCCCGTGTTGAACATATCACGCTCACCATGAACGTAGAGCACGAGCGCCGTGGCGATCTCAGTGTCGAACTCCGATCTCCAAGCGGCATGGTTTCGCACCTGTCTACCGCACGCCGCGATGACGAAGCGCCATACGGCTACATTGACTGGACCTTCATGTCCGTCGCCCACTGGGGAGAGAACGCCATCGGCAACTGGACCGTCATAGTCAAAGACGTCAAATCCGGCAACATGAAGACAGGCACCTTTACCGACTGGAAGCTCCGACTCTGGGGCGAATGCATCGACGCCTCAAAAGCCAAGCTCCGCCCCATCCCTGACGAGCACGACGACGACGATCACGACAAGATTGATGACCATCCGGCGCATACCACTAGTATTACCATACCCAGTGGTACCTCACCTACCATGACATCCATCCCCGATGACCACCCCGACCGTCCCGTGAACCAGAAGCCCTCTCAGACACCAGCTAACAGTGGTGTGCAGACGACGACTTCGGCGACTGCGAGTGCCAGTGCCACGGCGTCTGCTGATCCATCTGAAAACTTCCTACCCAACCCCTTCCCCACATTCGGCGTGTCCAAGCGCACCCAAATCTGGATATATGGCGCTCTCGCCCTGATCATTGTTTTCATGGCTGGTCTCGGCATCTATTTCTTCATTGCTAGGCGCAAGCGCATGAAGGACTCGCGCGACGCGTACGAGTTCGAGGTCCTGGACGACAACGAAGCTGGAGATGACGCGGGCTTGCTTTCTGGTGCTGCAGGCAGGAAGAAGCGCGCGAAGAGGGGTGGAGAGCTGTATGATGCTTTTGCTGGCGAGTCTGATGAGGACTTGCTGAGTGATGATGAAGGTAGCGAGGGCCCGTATCGGGATCAGGACAGGTTTAACGAGAAGTATGCTCAGGATCAGGATGAGGAGAGCGATGAGGACAGTGGCAGTGGAGCGAGCTCGGCGGGCAAGAGACAGTAGGAACGTCTCCAGCTTTAGCATCAGCTTTTTTTGTACAGTGGTTTATGCGAATCAGATCATTGGGCGGCGTCTCTTCTTTGCTTAGACACGTATTTACCTGCCGTCTCAGTGACGCCCACACGAAGTATACGCATTCAAACAAGTGGTGTCATCAGACCAAGATAGATAATGAGAAATTGGGGGTATCATATTTGCGCGCATAACTTTTTCCCAAACTGAAGAAACCCTAAGCAACCTTTCTTCCCACATTGCCTACTCCTCTTCCTACAACGCTAATAACAATTTCTTCCCTCTCGGCCCCAGCTTCCCTGAAGCCCCATGCGCTGCCGCCGAAGACCTTGGAGTCCCGCGCGAGTTGTATAATCTCCTCGCTGCCCAGTATATCCTTGCCCAGCGCCACTCTGCCCACATCCTCACTACCCATAGCCATGAGCATGAGTACCGTAGGCGCCGCAACGTTCTCCACACATCCTCCCTGCGATATCTTCTCGAGAAGCTGGTATGCGCATTGCTTGCCGATTTCGTCTGCGGGCACACCACCATCGGGTGGTGAGCACACGTCTGCAGAGTATATACACCCCGTGCTGGTTTCCGCAACGAGACTGATTCCGAAACCCACGGCGCCCTTCACCTTTCCGCTGGAGTGGCCTTTGGCGTTTGTAGGTATTAAGGGCGCGGCGCTGGCGTCGGAGAAGATGTACGTGTCTGGGACAAATTTGTTGAGGATGCCTCGCGCGGTGAAGGTCATGCGCTCGTTGTTGCTCTTCGGGACTTCGACGCAGTAGGCTACACCTCTTATCTTCTTGACTCGGCCTGGGTTCAGCAGGTGCAGTGTCTTGGGCAGGCGGACTTGGTGGTTGAAGACGAGTTGTACCTCGCCGCCTGCGCCCTTGCCTCCTGCGGGCGCGGAAGAGCGCTTGAGGATGCGCAGTTCGATGTTCCGTTCGATAGCGAAGTTTTTGTACAGTGGGAGGATTGCGGTGCGTACGGTATCGGCGGAGACGTCGCCGGCGATTGTGGAGGCTGTTACGCAGCCTTCGCCGTGGAAGACGACGTTCATGTTTCCTTTGCTGAAGGGCGCGAGAACGCAGAGTGGAATCAGCCACCAGCTTACGCCTCTCTTTCTGCACTCGGCTGGTATCTCGTGTCTGATTACGCCGCCGCTGGCTCCTAGACCCTCGGCGCTTCCGGTGATGAGACCCGGTCTGTAGACTAATGTCGTACCCGTCATGCTGAATTGGACCTGCGAGCCGTTCGTCACCGAGTCGAGTAGTCGGATGAAGTTTGTCTCATGGCGTGTTAGACCGGGTGTGGTCGAGGAAGAGCGAATTTGCGAGATGCGAACGGGTCGGCCGGTGAGGGTTGCCAGGAGGAGGCGCGAGATCATATGCCGATGACCGGTAAAGTTCAAAGGCTGCTGCAGCGCTTCATCGAGAGCCATCGTGAGGATATGCCGGGGGTTTCGGTATTGTTTGAGAGGGGTTGCGACCGAAGTTGGCAAGTTCTGGTAACTTTTTTTGGCGGAGCTCGGGCGTTATCGATAAGACAGACTAGCGCGAACGCGGTGTTCGCGTTCTGGGGTGGAACGCCGGAAGGCGCGTTGCTGCATGATCTCGAGTCCGTCTCGGGAGGACTATACGTTCACGTGCGCCGACATCGCATTACCTCGTGGACGCATTGTATCTTTTTCTTTCGTTCGGTTTCCTTCATTCATGCGCGGCAATGGTATACCTGACGAAGCAGGCGCCGAAATTGTTAAGAAACATTGGTGGAAAGCGGCATGCTGGCGAGGACGATCACGAAGAACCCGCGTCCAAGAGGCAGGCGAATGACAACACTTCGTCTACAAACCAGCAGGAAGAAATCGATATCAATGCTGAGCCCGTGTCCTCCGACAATGAATCGCATCCTCCCCCTCCTCAACCGGTCCAACCCGCGAAACCCACTATACCTACGTCGAAGAATACCGAGGATACAACTCTGAGAAGACCTCAGAAGAAGGCTGCGAGAAAGAGGACTGGGATAATACGTGCGCCTACGAGTGGGACGTATCAGAGTGGTCAGGCGCATAAAGCCACGACGATATTCGACGATTCCAAAGAAAACACACCTGCGTCGTCTGCAGGGTCAGCCAACGATGGCCCGATTAGTTGGGGTATGGAACACACTTCCCAGAAGACCAGCAAGAGCAGCAAGGGCTATGGTTCGAAGACCAGGAACATACACGCAGTACCATCTGCGAAGAAGTTTGGGAAGGCAGCGTCAAAGACTACGGGGCAGACCTATGGAGTAAAGAACAAATCGCGTATTGGCCTGTCACAAGCGGGTGACGAGAGCGATGCCAGTTCCATTGGTCTAGACGACGAAGAGCTCTTTGCGCTGCCAAAAGACTGCGACAGACCACAAAACAATATCGAAGGACTGCGTAGACCGAAGAAGAAGGCGAAAGACACAAAAGCTGAAGGCGGCGATGCTACACTCAAGATACTAGAAGGCGATGAGCTGGACAAGGAACTAGGAATCACTCCGATGAGCCCCAAGTCACTGAAGAAAGCAGAAAAGGCAGCCAGAACCGCCCAACTCCTTGGTCAACTCAGCAGCTGGAAGGAAAACCAGGAACCACCATCCTCACAGCCAGATTCCAGCGCACCACAAGAAGCCCTCGACGACATTAGTAGCTATATCGGGAAGCTTCCCGACGTAGAGGAAGAAGGCTCACGATGCACATTATGTTCGGAGCCAGTTGAGCAGGAAGAATACTGGAACTTTTGGAAAGGCAAGGATAAGACTGTGAAGAACAAGTCTGCATTCTGCCATGCGCACAAGAAGAAGTCGGCACAGGAGGAGTACACACAGAAAGGATACCCGGATATCGACTGGAAAGCACTTCCTAGGCGAATACGCAGGAGCAAGGCGACTTTGTTACAGATACTCTACAATGACCGGTCCAGTATACACAGAGATCGCTACGAACCGCTGGCATTGACTGGAAAAGCAGCTGCCGTCCCCTCGAGACGAACAGATCTGGCAGAAGACGTGCAAGAGGAACTGGAGTCGTACGCGCTTGACGAAAAGGCCGCTTACCCGGGTTACTATGGTCCTCACGGCCGTCGCGTCATCACGGAGAGTGTCATGGATACCCTCAAGGTCGAAATGAAGAACTGCAAAGATCGCGTTGTGCAAGCATCCGGTATCGCGGCCTTTGTGCAAGCAGTCATGGTGCCTGAGGCTGCCATTCTGCTCATTATGGACGACTGTTCTGTAGGCAGGGAAGAGGCGGATGAGATCAGGGAGAAGACGTATGATATGGGTCTTCTGCTGAACGAGGAGATTGAAGATGTGCTTGAAAGACAGGATGACAGTGATGACGAGAACGAGTATCAGTACAAGTGATGGAGCGAACAATCGCGGGTGTTTGCTAGGTTTGTCGCGAGCGTTGTTTCTTTGGCATCGGCCACGTTCTTCTGCGTTTTGTCGGTTCATTGGCTTCTGCCACGTATCGTCGCGTATTCTGATACCCATTACTATTCTTACACCGCTTTCATCGTGTGTGGTTCTTTCCACTGCTTCTGAATCCTGAGCACTTGCTCCCTACATACTGACTACGCTACTTCAGCAGTCTACTCAAATTACTGGTACAATATACAGACCCAGATGCCCCGCTCATGGAATGGACCACCATCCTATTGCAGTCGTCACGCCTTCCTACGAGCACGCAAACGCACTTCTCTTGGCACGACGTCTATATAAACACCGTTCTCTTGCCCATGGAACTTATTCCCCATATACTGCCTTTGCATTTTTTCAATAAAAACAGGTACCTCGTCATGTCATGTGGCCTGGCCTCGAAAACTCTTCCGTTTTGACAGATGTCCACGTCCCTCTTCCACGGTTCAAAACACAACCGAAGAGTGTCTATGTGCATACATCTCCGAAAAGGCTTTTCGATGTGGCCATGATCTGTGAATCTCGGACCCCTCGATCGATTCAAAAACGACATCAACCTTGCCATGTCCACTGTCGTGGCCCCAGCTCACAATATTTAAGTCCCTGTCGCCTCTCCTCTCCATTGTTCCTGCATAAACACGAAAAGTCTTCTGTTTTACCAAAAAAAATCCAGAGGAAGTACATGGCCTGTTCCAAAATTTTGCGGTGATGAGATGATGTCTGTTCCTCGGTCTTTCACTTCGCCGGGAATGTTTCAAAAACAGGGTGCAAGCGCACCTATGTGCCAGAACTTCGTCAAAAGACTCTCATGATGCGTTCAATCCCTCAGGTTACACTGAATACAATCTCGCCCTTCCGGTCTCTTCATTCCACTAAAACGACGAGTGTTGCAGCATATGCGATCCCACTTTCTCAAAAAGTACAGTCAATCTCGATATGGCTGTGGTTCTACTCCTCATGATATCCATGTGCACCGAAAAGACAAGGCACCAAAATTCATGATCGGGCGGTTGTGTCGGCTTCCGCTGTGCATCGCTGAGAATGAAAGATCGCCATCCACATCACCATGGCGTTGCTCTCCGCTAGTGCAGATGGGTATAAATATCATGTCTGGCACACTCGCCTTCATTCTTCCATTACCATACCTTTTACACCAAAAGAAAGAGCTTCAGAGTATGGACATGACTTGCTTCGAACGTGACAACGAACAGTATGATGTCTTTCGCTGTCTGCCTGCCGCGAACTACCAAAAAGGAGACACATACGAGTTCATGTTTGTGAGCTGGACTTCAAAAGCCCCAACGCATACAACATGGCCGCCTCTGGATCTTTGAGCTTGTTATCGAAGATGCTCGCTGCATCCCGTTCGTATCAAAAAGGACCACAAAAGATTCACCTTTATCAAAACTTGCAGTTGTTGCAGACATGTCGGCTTCGCTTCTCCAAAATCCGAGCATAATGTTTCATGCCAGATAATCGCTTTTGAAAATTTCAAAGACATGCAGCAGAACACGTGGTATTCAGAATCCCATACGTACGACTTATGCGCTGAGGATACGCCTCTACCGTATATATATATAGCTACAATCCTTACTCCGCTCCTCTTCTTTTCTATTCTACATCTCCCCCCGCAACTTTTCCAAAACGGGTGCAACTAAAATTCATGGTCCATTCTGAGAATCGCGGTGCAGATATTTCATGTTCAACCTGCGAGCACGGAGTACTTTTCCAAAACACTCAGCGATCAGCCTTATGGAGTTGGAGTAGTAACCTGAATACACGCAAAAGAATCTTTGCGACAATGGCCATGACATGGGTCATTTGGAAGTGGCTGGACTCTGTCAGCGGACTAGCTCAAACCGGCACACATGAAATATCTTCAAAAGTCTTTTCCTCTTCCTCAAATGAATACCCCAATGTTTCATCAAAAGTCACCTTGAATGCTACTAGAGGTGGCACAACTTGTGTTGCGTTGTTTGAAGAACATTCCAAGGCAGGAGGATACGTCAGCTTAGAAATCGTGTACTTATCAAAATTTAATAGTATGTATACGCAACAATCTTTCGGGAGAGCACATTTTGAGCAGCATTTACATCAAGCTTTGCGATAGCTCACCGCCCGCGCTACTGGTGAGAGGGCTCAGCACGTGGGAGATATGTAGGTATCCACTTATATGAGGTGAAGGTGAGAGCGAGATTTTGGCTTTCGACTCTACACTCCTCCATCAACACAACAAACCAAAATATCAGAAGCCGCATCAAAAACCAAGATCAGTTCACCCATGGGTGAACACCAGTCAGTTTACCGCGACACAACCCTTCTTCAACGATGGAAGCAACCGAAGATGCACTGCCTACATGGCAAGAATTGGGAGCGTTCAGAGAGAAGGTAGTGGGTGTATGCAACGAGTTCAACGATTTGATCGCACACACGAAGCCGACTCGACCGCTGGGGGACAGGCCGAGAGAAGCCACTGCGGATACTCCAACAGCGACGGAGAAGTTGACATGGATAACGGAGACTATGGACAGTCTAAAGAGCATGATGCGGGTACTGGAGAGAATGGCTGCGGCTCAGAACGCAGGTGCCGCACCCACACCACAAAGTCCCACACGTTCCTCGGGTAGTTCGATTTCGCATAGCTCACTGCCAACGAACCCAGATCTGGTCCCAAGCCCCGGCACTGCGTCATCAATCTCACCAAGACCCGCAAGTACCTTGGGAAATCCATCGGTGCAGAATTCAACTTTTGTGAACCCGGAGCAACTTAGCAAAAGTTCAACCCTCGCACCTACTTCCCTCCTATCCTCCGCTTTCGCAGATGCTGCAGCCAAACCGACAGTGCGGGCATCAGAAAGACTTAAGCGTGGTCATCAAGATGGAACCAGTGGATTGTCTGATCCTGTGACGGAGGCAGGAAGTGGACACACAGACGAATCAGGACAAGGAGATGGGGTCTTTGTGCGTAATGTCTTCGACTTTCGCAGTAACACTACAGCGACCCTCGAAATACTCTCTCGCGACCCGGCTGTTCGTAAGATGGGTATGGGTGTGGTGAAAGTGTCAGATCTACGAAGGTTTCATCCGGCGCCAGATGCCTTTGAAGACCAAGAATCCGTTCACTGGAGTTCGATAGAGTTCGGCAAAGACACGCATGAGATGGTGATCGTTAGGGCTATCAGCGACGATGAACTGCCACATCCGGAGGAGTTGCGAGACCAGCTTCAGAACATGGAAGATGACCAAGACCACGAATATTCGTCCGAAGAGCTGGAAGATATGTTCGAATATCCGGTTGAGCCAGGCAGCACCGATCAGGTGCGACTGTACTTGATAGGCCCTACCAGCATGCTTGGTGCGTCTTTCAACCCTCTGCTAGACGCCGGGAAAAGACTGAAAGAGGCGTTAACAGAGACCGTGGCTGGCGTCAACGAGAGCTACGCCTATGTGAGTATGGCAAATGGGCAACGTACAGCCACAGCTATGCACATAGAGGATTGCGAGTGGTCGTCTGTCAATGTCCTTCTCGCTGGCCAGCCCAAGGTATGGCTGAGTATCGAGCCTGCTTTCATAGACGCGCTCACAGCTCGGCTCCGACAAGTGTACGCGACGGATCTGACACATTGGAGCTGCTCTCAGACTATCCGACACCTCAACGTATTCATACCACCGTCCTCACTGCGGGAATGGGGCATCCCGTACCACATTCGATTGTGCCGACGTGGTGAGGCAGTATTCACAACACCCAGGGCATTGCATCAAGTTATCAACCTGGGAGACAACGTGGCTGAGGCCGTCAACTTTGCTTTGTCGAGCGCAGATATGCCGCCACTTTCCTACGAGTTCTGTGTCGAAGGCGTCTGTGGTGAGAACCCTCTTCAGTTCAGCAGTTTCCGAGGACAACAGGGCGTGAAGAGGAACCCCAGTGAGGAACCGCAGCAACGCAATGTAAGGTCACGCAAAGCTCCAACAGAAGATCAAACGTCGCAGTTACTGGCGCGCATGCGCAAACTCGGTCTATGCGAAAACGTAAATCTCGATGCCGGCGCATACACGAAAGGCGTACGCGTCGCCGCCTCTGTACTAAGCAAGGGCACTCTCCATCAAATCAAAGCACTAGTCCGAACATGGCGCTCGCAGAAACCTGCATCGATGTCTCTGCAACAGAACGACGCAGTTGCTGAAGTGGCCTGTTTTCATCGACAGGTTGTGGACATTGAGAACGAGCGCGATCATGATCTGTTCCGCCTGCGGGTAGCCGAGTACCAGTTCGCGCACAGCGTGCGCCTACACAAGAACAAGGACAAGATGTTCATCCACAAAGTACTCCAACGCTTAGGTATTGAACCCACCAAGAAAGCGCTCAAGACCTTCAACAATGTCTACTCGCGGCGAGCGAAATGGCTCGGCATCTGCGAAAATTGTCCAGGTGGCTCGCCCAATGTCGGTATCTTGGCCCTCATTCCATTCACAATCGAGGCGCCATATTATGTGTCGTCTGACATGTGCAAGAAGATTACATACAAGGATGTATCTGAGTTTTCCGCCGTGATGAACCAATTTTCTGTCATAGCATCAGCACTCCTACGTGTGGGTGTTCGTGTGTACGATCTCTACAACAAGTCGGAAGAGTTTGAGTTTGAGTTTGAGCATTGCAGCGAGGAAGCTTACCAGCAATTCGGACGGAACAGAGGCCTTGGAGAAGACCTGGACGACCATGACGACAGAGATCCAGGATTGGGTTGGCTAGGTCACATCCGGCAGCACTTCAACGCCAACTCTGGCCCTGACCACCACCACTGCTCTGACGATGACGAGTGGGATATCGACCCCACAACTGCCGAGCCAGGAGCTAAGTGTCAGATATGCAGCGTTCAAGCTCCGTGCCAATGCCTACGCTTTCCTCCAAACGCATATCGAATCAAGCGAGACTATGACCGGGGACGTTACGTGGAGGCGGCCGCGATATTGCCTGAAGGCATCCTGATCGGAGATGTGATCGGCCATCGAATCAAGCGAGACTATGACCGGGGACGTTACGTGGAGGCGGCCGCGACATTGCCTGAAGGTATCTTGATCGGAGAGGTGATCGGCCAGCTTGTGCCGCTCACCACCGAGACAGATGACGGCATGCTGGTACTACATAGCGACACCGAAGCACTGTGCAAGATCAAACGTACTGAGCATGGAAACTGGACAAGGTTCGTTAAACAAGAGGAAATTGGAAACGTCAAGTTCGAATCCCTCCTTGTCAACGGGCATTGGAGAGTCTTACTACGCACGCTCGAAGTTGTCCATGCGGGGACTCAACTCGTAGCCATACGATAAGACAGGCCTCACCGTCCATATGACTGGAGCTCCAGCTTTAGCTTAGATGGTTGGACATACCAAGACCCGATGTAAGTTCTGGCTGTACGAATTGCATTTGAGACATACACTGACTTCGTACCCCTACCTCTGCAGGGTATCTGAAGGTTTCCAAGCTCATGGACGGAGATTGAGATGGTTATGGCGACCTCAAGGAACACGAAAACTTCCACGCGGCACAGCTATGGCTTGAGTGAGTGGAAATGGATGACCGGTAGCTCAGTGGAACCAAGAAGCCTTTGTGCGCAGCTCGTCCAGACGTCTACAACGATTCAAGTGGGCTACATTCAGATACTTATGATAGCTCGTGTATGACTCCAAGGGCAGGCAGTCTGTTAGGCTCTCGTCCCAAAATCTCATGTAGTTTCCAGAGCCATGTTTAATGACCGATAAGTTCTTTGTGAAAAACTTTGTATACCTCAAAGCGGTTACAAAAGTTCGAGTTCTGCATCGGCTGCTACCTTTTAGCCTCCACGGGTACTTTCAAAATCGAAGCGTCTCCTCGATGCGAGCTACTTTTGGGAGGAAATTGAGCGGTATACAATGAAGCAAAGCCCCACGCCATCTTGGAGGACTAGCGACGTCAAAGTTACCGTAATGCAGCGCACCAATAGGGTACAGACCCCAGCATGATACGGGGACACGAGTCAGCCGCAAGTCGAGTCTTCGTGATGTTTCACTTAGCAGTGATAGTCACTTCTTCCGTAATCCGTTCTTGCTCTTCCAATGCTACCCGGTCGTGTACGGTGGGAGGGGTCGCCATGAGTGCAACATAATCACGGATGTTCCGATCAGCTGGCGTGTTCAGGTCCCGCCAGACTTGATTCGACACCCAGATCTCATCCCGATCTTTGCCAGTTCTGTCGTCCATGTAGGCGCTTGCGCATTGTTCAGGCTTCACACATACCCCATTCCATTATCAAGACCCTTAACGGAAGTCGCGCATCAACTTGGTCAGATTCATCGCTACCGCTTTGAGATATGACGCACACTCCGACGTTCCACTTTCCCTCATCCGATTCACGGCACGCTCTTGCCGCATGAACCACGCAATACAATTCAACAGTCATGTCTGGTCTGATTCGCCCCGTACGTCAGCGTAGCCTCCTCCGCGAATTTCCAACGTCCATCCTGCAGCTATACCACGGTTCTACAAGCGTCTGCCCCAGTACCACACCAACTGTCTAAGTATAAAAGGCCTTCCTCGATAAATCTTTCCTTTCGCCCTAAGCACTCACCAAGAACGAGATCGTTGGATTTTCATTGTTTCATGCTACCTACAACCAAGAATTCACAAGCTCAAAGCGAAATCGACCGCCGAACTCCACCTCCATTTGTCGTCCGCGAGACACCAAAGATGGGCATTAGATGGAACTACCGCATCGGCGCGCCTGCATTAATCGTACCTCCCTTCGATAATATAGGAGCCCAATGGATACCAGAGTGGAGCGACGGCGTATTTCGACGAAGCGTAGCCCGCATTCTTCACGACGCCCAGGTCCGGGTTTTTGGCTACGGCCTCGTAAAGCGCGTCCGACCCGGCCAGACCCCATCCTTGACGCCTCTCACGCTACTAGTCACCTCGGACGTTTCTGTGGATGGACAATACTCGGCCTGGAAGGTCGCGGTGAGTGATCTCAGATTACTCTTCGACAAGGCCAATCGCGAGGACATTACGGTTGAAATTACAGACATCAGAACAGCAGACGAAGTACCATCAGCGCCGCTCACAGATTGCGCGCCAGAGCTTGTCGCAGCATGGGAGTGTTATCGGACAGCTCTCCTTGAAGATATCCAGGAACGACAGTGGCTTACCGCCGACATCGTCCTCCGTGAAATCGGAGAATTACATCCCATACGCGCGCCTACTCTCCTCATCACCGCACAAGATGCCGACTCAGCCATATGGTGGGACAGAATCCTACCTCATATACGTCAACTACTCCCCCAGACAATGGAGGTCGATCTCCTTTACGCACCACACCTGGCCATGCAGACGTCTGGAGACGAGGAAGAAGCAGAGGAACCGTATGTACGCCCTGCCATATATTCTACAATGCAGGACTACGACGCCATCGTGGAGATGGGAGCCAGTATTGGCGTGGAGCAGCCGGACAACAGCGGAACAGTGGGCGCTGTCATCGTACTCATGGATGCGGCAGGCAATGAGACAAATTGCGCCCTGACCAACCACCACGTCGTTGCAACACACGATCCAACGAGTGTCATCAACCGCGGTATGTCGCTGGACGTACGGACACATCAACCAGATTGGCTCACTCTTGAATCTACGACATGACTCTACTTCTATCGTACCGGTAGACATGGAGCAGCGATTTGGAACGACAGACGGTATCATGCTGGCTTTCGGCGTCATGCATGACCGCAAAGGAGAAGAGTTCATGAGGGCCGGCGACTCCGGAAGTTGCGTACTACTGAAAGAACGCAATAGGAGAGCGACCGTTGTCGGTCTACTCTATGCCTCCAACGAGCACTCGCGCGTTGCTTACATGATACCATTCGACCTGGTTGTACGCGACATAGAGCTAGTGACAGGCCAGAAAGTGTCGAAGCCTGAGTTTGTTCAGTACGACGAAAGGGCGTAAGTGCACTTTGAGAGAGGACAGCGCATAGTCATGGTGTTTATTGCGCACCAGTTTATAGATCAACGTAGCTCTCTACAATCTGTTCACAGAAAGCATTGAAATGTCGAAATTATCAGACAATGATTCCCATGAGACTAGTAACGCGTGTCCATTTGTGTAGTCATTCGTCGACACTCGTGTTGCGGTGCTTTGGCGATGCATAGAAAGCTTGTATATTGCTAAACCCCGATAAGAAATGTATTCATCCATAGAGACTAACTTCTCATCCTCGCTCCATGCCGAAGAGTACGTCCTACAAGGTAAAGGCTGAAGAGGTCTGCAGCCTACATTGAGATAAAAACGTGCAAAGTAGGTAACCCAACATCAACGTAGGCGCCAGGATGTTTGGTTTCCCCCTTCAATGAAGTGCGAGTATGCGCCTGTATCGAAACTTACGTTGTCGCATAGACTGATTTTGCGCATGCGTCCAAGCAAACCTTGGAATGGCATGATCGAGTTTCAGTTGGAGTTTTGCGCGGCTGCTCTGCAACGTGTGGCTGGAGAAGCTAACGAGGTCCGCGTTCACGGGGAATAGTGGTGATGAAGACCTCGGTCTGTTCGAGACTGGTCATGATGCGAGCGGGGTATTGTGAGCACTTCCGGAAAGATGTAAGAATCCGTGTTTTAAACCCAGAGAAGAAGCAAACGGTGAACTATCATGTTCCCTGCGACGTCAGACCATGGCGCGGGGAGGTATTCGATGCGATCTTCGAAAGAAACCTGAAAAGTGATGATGTTGTGAGGTCCTCTTGGCTGCAGCATGAAGTCCGAGATGCCAGATTTTGAATCCTTTGTATGCGTTACTTGGTATTTTGTTTTCGACAACCGCAATGCTTTCAGAGTTCGAAAAGAACATGGCGAGTGTTGTTGTAGTTTTGGTAGACCGGAAAGAACATCGATATCTTACCCTTTGCTTTTTGGTAGACAGGAGATCTCAGTCGTGTTCTGGTTTCAACGGACTGATAAGAGCCCAAGCATAACGAGCGTTGCTTGCACTTCTGATGAGGTGTAGAGCTGAATCCAAACATGCGCTGTGAATATTTTTATTTTGACGAGAAACCATAGGTGCAAAGCACCAGATCATAGGTCCTTCATGCTTTGATCTTGCTGGAAAAGACCGGTCTGGGAGTCCACATGAGCAAAATAGCTTCCAATTTTGATGGGAAACAAGACCCGGGCAGAAACATGTATCGTTGCAGGGATGATTTTGATTTTTTGGAAAAGACCGGTCTGGAAGCCCACATGGGCGTAATAGGTGACAATTTTGGTGGGAAAAAGACTGGACAGGAAGTCCACATTGTCTTGGTACTCAGGACTTTTGGCGAAACAGAAGACAAGCACACATGGGTCGGCGCCCAAGGGATTTTGATGGAAGGGAAAGTATTGTAGGAGGAAAGGGGGTGGGTGAGCAAAGCCTTTTATATAGCCGTACCGGTTCTCTAGGAGATCACGTGCTGCACTGACGTTTGCATGTGAGAGGAGAGGAGGAAGGTCATGATGTAGCGACATGCGACGGGTATATTTCATTTCGACTCTCCAGCCGCCTTCATGGGCGCATCTCCAACATGAGTTCCTTATATGCTTTTGTAGCTTCCAATTTGCGCCGTTCCCATTTGACTCCAAAGTATGCTATACAATCCATCTATCCGTCAAGCACCCCGCTCTCCTTGAGCGACCGGAAAAGTTCGGGCTCCAAGAATTTGCTAATTGTGACGTCCTCTGCGAGACCCTTCCTTCTCCTTGTCTTAAGCACGAAGTCGCGTGCGAGTTGTTGTGCGGTTGCAGGTTCGAGCGGTCGGGTTGTGATGTCTTTGTCGAGAGGGTCGCCGGGGACGATGGACCAGCGATCGAAGACGAGGGAGAGGGAGACTTGGCCCTGTGTGTGAATCTACGGGAAGTTAGTATATGCGCTAGGTAATAGGGATGGTTGTAGGAGGTGTACGTACCCTGAGATCGGTCTCGAAACCAAATGAATCGATGACCGGGATAAGACCACGCACGTTGTAGAGTGGAGTACCAGCAATGGGTCCGTCCTGCAGGACGTGTCCTCTCCTTCGTGCGAGGACTGTGTACAAACTGCTCTTTGTGTCTGCAGGTCCGACCATGCTGCACGAGTACACCGGCTCCATGAGCCTGGGACTCGCCATCAGGAAACTTGAGTAGCACGCTCGTCGACTGGTGGGAATGATCTGGCCACCTCCGCGGAAGATGGCTTCTGGCGCAAGGTCGACATCGGTGATTCGAAACTTTGTGTTGCGAATGGGCTCTTCGCAGAGCGGGCCTTCTCGGGTAGCCCAGCTGAAACCTTGTCGAAGCGTATCGCGAACCGTTCGCAGAGTCTTGCTGTCGACCTCTGAGGGGAGTGTGTCATTTTGTAGGATGTTGGGCCCCATGTCATCAGGTCCGAAAGCCCAGATGTTGCGCGACGCGAGCAAGTCGTATCCGTAGTTCTCCTCGAAGAACTTTCCAACTACTCTTACGGGATCCTTGATGTTGACCTTGCCAGCCTCAATGTCTTCCGCAATACCTGGGTCGAGCGGCTCAGCGATCATCGTGAGCTTGTTCTTCTTGTTCGGTGTAAGCGCGTAGCACTTGATGGCGGACATCTCAACGACCGTCTCGCAGAATCTTGTTACGGGATCTGACACCTTGATCTCCATGTCGGCGTATAACCGTCGCAGATCGTGCAGAACACAGTCCATGTATAGTTCGCCCGTGCCGAGAACAACGTGCTCTCCTGACTCCTCTACTTTGGTTGTGATGAGCGGGTATGACTTATTGATCTTGCGCAGACCGTCAAGCATCTTCGGTAGTTCGGAGGGGTTTATCGGTTCGACTGCGACCTTGAATACGGATTCAAAGAAGTGGCGGATGGGCCGGAAAATGTAGGCGTCTTCGTCTTCGGGGAGTTTGGTAGCTACAATCGTCGCCGTCTTGACTATCGAATTGTCGACACCGCCGAGCAGCACCCAGTTACCTGCCGGAACACCGCTGACGGGGATATTGTATCGTGACTGCGCTATCCATGTGTCTGTTACTGTCGCAACGACCATGTCTTCCTCATCCTCGATCGTGTAGCCTTCACCAAGAACACGCACCGACTGCGGTGAAGTTGCAGTACCGCTCATCACTCGGCCCAGTGCTGTGAACGACTTGGCATCTGTTGCATTGAACAACTTCGTAACGTGTATAACTAGGGGTCCGTTCTGGTCGCACTTCTGCATGGCTTCGGCAGTCTTCGTATCCAGAGGTCCGGTGTAGTGTCTTTGCAGCAGCCGTTGCGCACCTTCTTCGGGCGAAGGAACGTGTTGGGTGATCATGTCGACGAAACCGAGAGATGGGCCGAAGTACTGCTGGCATACAAGGCGCATCAGCTCCTTCGCGTCGGTCTTGTATTCGGATGGCTTCAGTCGGATGCCCAAAGTGTCGAGCGTGTCCTTGAGGTCGTCTGGGCTCTCGCTCAGCGTGTGCGAGTAGATTTTGTAGACAGGCTCCAAGATCCAGTGCACGAAAGACCGTTGTGAGCCCTCCTCCTGCCGCTTGCGACTGAATTTCCGGCTCCCAGGGTTGTAGAAGATGTCACCCCAAAGACGCATGGCAAATTTGTCAATGTCTAGGCCCTTCATCGGCACGCCGAAACCTGGGAGTTTCGATGGACCGGGGTAAAAGTCGGAGTACATCTTCGCGAAGGACTGAATGGTGAAGCACCATCGCATGCTGGAGCAAGCGAAAGCGACATTGCCTTTCTCAGGGCTTACTCGTCTGCTCTCGCCGCGGCCGGGGATGGTGTTCTCGATGATAGTGTTGACCTCCTCGATTACGTGCTTAATCTTGAAGTATGCGTCGCTGGGCGGCAGCTTCAGCTCTAGAATCAAGCGGTCCATCTTGTTGACCACAAGTGTTAGGGGCAGATCTTCCAGCACTGCGTGCTTTATGATTTGCTCCGTGTTCACTTGCACTCCTTCAACCACATCCACCACCAAGACCACTCCGTCGACCAGGCGCAACGAGGCGGCGACTTCATCGGCGAAGTTTACGTGTCCGGGGGTATCGATGATGTTGAAGAGATGCGACTTCAACTTCGTGTTCTGGAGGACGAGGCTCATGGGCGCAGCCTTGATGGAGAGGCCTCGTTCGCGTTCGAGCACGTGTACGTCGGTGTATCGCAGCTGCTCCTCCCGCTTCTTGCCCCTCTTGTAGTCCAGACGATCTTGGATGTCGTGTGTCTCCATGACCAACATATCCATAAAGGCAGTCTTTCCGTGGTGCAAGTGCCCAGCTATGGCGATATTCCGTATCTGGTCGGGGAAGTTCATCAAATCCGTCAAGAGCTCTCTCGAGTGATGCACCGGGGGCAGATCTGTCTCTTGAATCGTGAACTTTTTCTGCACTACCGGCGCAATAATAGGCTGCGCCAGCGACTGCGTGTCTTCCTCGTGCACCAAGACTTCGACATCGGGGCCGTATACGTCGGACGCAGAAGGGTAGTACTGCTTGTCTTCGTGGAGGATCACGGCATTGGATGGCCCTTCATCCACCTCCATAAGCTGCTGGTCGTTCGCCTCGGCTTCCTCCTCATCGTCGAGGACATAGGCGTCGGCTGCCTGGCCGGTGCTCTGGACATCGTCGTCGGACTCGGCCTCGCCAATAAAATTTCCGAACCTGTCAAAAGTCAGTCGCGTAAATGTGGTGAAGAGAATAGGCGCACTCACTCGTCGTATAGGTCATCCATGGCGGCGGTGGGTGTGGGTATATGCGCGGTGGTGATGCGCGTCGAGCTTGAAGCTGTCGCAAAAGTTCAGACGTGGTTCCGCGGCCTAGCGCTAGGCGGTGAGGGCGGAGGTCGCGGCTGGCCAATGGGGCTCCGAGGCGCCTCCTGCAGGGCCAGCAGGCGCCATCCGTTGTCGCGCAAGGCTAAACTCCAAAAAGATCCATCGGGGTATATTTGTTGATCGGGCCATTTGCTCAGAGGCACCTTATATCTGCTCTCTGCACCTTCACTCCGCTTTCCTGCATACCCAAGATACCCATCATGTCGTCCCTTCCCCCAGTCTACATCGTCTCGGCCGCCCGTACGCCTACGGGTATGTTCTTGGGGTATGTGCTCTAGTACCAGAGAAGAGGGGCACCGCCGACTCACGCGACAACAGCTCCCTCTCGAGCCTGAGTGCTGTCCAGCTGGGCTCTCACGCCATCAAGGGTATGTCAAGTCGTTGCAATTGGAATGTGGACCTATTCTAACAACTCATGTAGCTGCCGTTGAGCGCGCCGGCATTAAGCCCACCGATGTCGAGGAAGTCTTCGTTGGCAATGTTCTCTCCGCAAAGTATGTACAACACCCAAACATGCCGAAACTCCGGTAGAACTCTACTGACAAACCTCAGTCTCGGCCAGAACCCTGCCCGCCAGTGTGCCATTGGCGCTGGCCTCCCCGAGTCGACCGTCGCAACCACCATCAACAAGGTGTGCGCCTCCTCCATCAAGGCCCTCATTGTCGGCGCCCAGACTATCATAACCGGTAATGCCGACATCGTCGTCGCAGCGGGAACCGAGAGCATGTCCAACACTCCCCACTACCTCCCCAACCTGAGGACCGGCGCCAAATTCGGAGACCAGCCCCTGGTCGACGGTGTGCTGAAGGATGGTCTGACCGACGCATACAAGAAGGAGCACATGGGTCTGCAGGGAGAGGAGTGCGCAGACGACCACGGCTTCTCCCGCGAGGACCAGGACGACTACTGCATCCGCTCTTACAAGAAGGCCAACGCCGCACACGAGACCGGCTGGTTCAAGGAAGAGATCGCTCCCATTGAGGTTACCGTTGGACGCGGCAAGCCTGCGGTCGTCGTCGACCGCGACGATGAGCCCAAGAACGTAAGTCGCGACCCTGGCAGTGTTCACTAATCGGCACTTTCTTACTTATCAATCACAGTTCAACGAGTCCAAGACGCGTACACTGAGGCCCTCTTTCAAGCCCGGAAACGGAACCGTCACCGCTGCCAACGCTTCACCGCTCTCCGATGGCGCTGCTGCTCTTGTTCTTGCCTCTGAAGAGGCTGTCAAGAAGCACGGCCTCAAGCCCATTGCTAAGATCCTCGGCTGGGGTGACGCTGAGCAGAACCCCTCCAAGTTCACCACCGCCCCAGCACTCGCCATGCCCAAGGCTCTGAAGCACGCCAAGGTAGAGCTCTCTGCTGTCGATGCCTTCGAGATCAACGAGGCCTTCAGTGTCGTTGCGCTCGCCAACATGAAGATACTTGGTATCCCAGAAGACAAGGTCAACCTGCACGGTGGTGCTGTCGCGCTCGGCCACGCGCTCGGTGCTTCCGGTGCCAGGATCACAACTACACTGCTCGGTGTGCTAAGGGAGAAGAAGGGCAAGATTGGCTGTGCCGGCATCTGCAACGGTGGTGGTGGCGCCTCTGCCATTGTTGTCGAGTCGATGCAGTAGATGTGCCGTCTCGTTAATGAAGACACGTAATGCTAGATATGAATGAAGTAATCATCTATACTTGGGCTGGATCTCTGCGCCCAGATGCACTGTTGCGTGAGCCAGATAGTAAACATGAGCCTTGTTTAGTTATCAAGATGATCGACGATCTCACCCACTATAATCCCTTCTGTATTCTCTGTTGCATGTAAGTTGGCATGTCCCAGCCATCGCGACGACAATACACCCACCTGCAAAAAGCACTTATTTGTACTCGAGTTGTGTAGATCGACTTTCCGATTCATTGGTTGAACGGTCGGTTTCAGGGGGGTGGAGCGCCAGCACTGGCCACGCTCGCTTCCAGAAGCGCTAAATCCGGCGCGTGGCATTGGCCAGCAGTCGCTCTCCTTCATCCCAACCCCCGATCACCTCACGTTTCAACGCGTCGACGACGAATCACATGCTGATAAGCATGGCAAATGCCTCAGGCAATCGATAATAACCGTAGGCCCCGCCACGTATCCACCGGGATGTGCGCTTCTCGCTGTTTCAAGCGCCTCTCCCCGTTCACCAACGGACCATCCGTCCTATTTCTCATGAAACGGCGCACGTTTGGTTAAACATCCGGGCAGCCTTGCTCAGCGCTATTGAACCCCCATCTTGTCTACCTGACTGGTTCCTGCAGGTCCCCCTCAATGTTGCTAACCGGAGATAAACTCGGTCCGTGTATAACTCCCCTCTTGTTGAAACGGAGCCCGATGTGCCTAACGGGAGATGTACACTCTCCCGCGCTCGTCTATCCTCTAGACGAAGCCGTTGGGGCGAATCGGTGGCTGCTATGTCAGGGTCGTTGCCACGCCTCCGTTTTAGGCCTGCGTATATAGGCAGGCCGTCCCTTTCCGACCATCTGGTGCCTCGTTACATCGCCAAACTATACTGTCGTCTTTTCCGTTCTTGTGCCTTTTTTCTTCACGCGTCTAGTACGCAGTCACTCATTACTATTCTTATCTTTCAGCGTCTCGACGATGCGTTTCTCCACACTCACTTCGGCTGCGGCCTTTTTCCAACTGAGCATAGCTGGCTATACTCTCCAAGATGACTACATGACCGACTTTTACGGGGCCTTTGACTTCTTCACTGATGCCGATCCGACAGAGGGCTTCGTCAAGTACGTTGACGAGGCTACGGCGAGGCAGACGAACCTCATCAACTCGTCTTCTTCGGCGATTTCCTGGGGCGTGGACACACAGAACCAGACCCCTGAGGGAAGGCCCAGTGTCCGTATCCAGAGCAAGAAGACCTACGACAGTGGGCTGATTGTGCTGGATGTTGCCCATATGCCGTTCGGCTGTGGTACATGGCCAGCGTAAGTAGACTTTCATCCATCGAAAGTCATGTTGCTTACACATTGATAGATTCTGGACGACTGGCCCCAACTGGCCAAAGAATGGCGAGATCGACATCATCGAAGGCGTGAACGACCAGACGAACAACGGCATGACCCTCCACACTGGCCCCGGCTGCCAGATTGGTGAAGACACCACCCAGTTCGCTGGCTCAGTGACCACAGGAAACTGTGATGTCGCTGCCGAGGATCAGTCGAAGAACGCCGGATGCTCCATCGAACACCCATCGACCAAGAGCTACGGTGCAGGCTTGAACGAGGGTGGTGGCGGTGTCTACGCGACACAATGGACCGCCGATGCCATCAGCGTTTACTTCTTTCCTCGCGACTCCATCCCGGAAGACGTCCTCGGTGACAGCCCAGACCCAAGCGGCTGGGGCAAGCCAGCTGCCAAGTTCGCCGGCGCCTGCGACATCGAGAGCACATTCAAGCAGCAGCAGATCGTATTCGACACCACATTCTGTGGACAATGGGCGGGCAGCAGCAGTGTTTGGAACAAGAGCTCCTGCAGCAAGAAGGCAGACACATGCGAAGAATGGGTCAAGAACAACCCCGAGGCTTTCACAGAGGCGTACTGGACGATCAACTCCTTGAAGGTGTACCAAGATAATGGTTACGCCGCTGTTCCTCAGCCCTCTTCGGTGCCTGAGCAGAGCAGCGCTGCCTATGGATCTGCGCCTGTCCCGTCGGAGACACCTGCTGTGACATCTGGCCTTCCCGAGCCATCCGAATACCCTGCAGTTCCTCCGCTCATCACCGCCTCTGTATCCGGTATCTTCGCACCCATCCCGACGAGCGAGACCCTCTCCTCCAACGCCCCAGTCGCATCACCTCCTGCCGACGATGCCTCCCCCAGCGTACCCGCCGAGACCCCAAGCCCCATCGCCGCACCAACCACGCAGATCAATGCTCCGGCTCCAGCTCCAGCTCCGACCGGCCCCATGTCTGGTTTCCAATGGCCCTCTGGTGGCGCAGATAGCGGCAACAAACCTAAGCCATCGACGACACCCTCTGCCTCGCTTCCTGAGGGCACTAGCACGGCAGTTCAAAACTCGAGTGGCGCCGCCGCCGCTCCCAGCGCAGTGCAAAGCGTCGCTCAACCTTCCGATGTACCTGCCGCATCCCAGTCATACGCTGCACCCGGAGTACCTGCTCCAGCGCCCACTGTATCTCAAGCACCTGCTGCTCCGGCGGTACCTGCCCCGGCGCCCACCAACGTTGAAAAGGCACCTCCAGCCGACCCAGCTGTTCCCGTCGTCACAGACACTGTCGAAGCTATTCGCACAGTAGTTCAGACGATCTATCATACCGTAACCGCTCCCGCTCCCGCCCCTGCGGCACCAACGCCTGCTCCTCCTGCTGCTCCTCCTGCCGCCAAGGGACGCATGGCGAGACACATTAGGGAGCACAGGCAGAGGCTTACAAGGCACCACGCCAGACACTGAGCGATGCACGACGAATGATGGAACGGTTAGACAAGTCACACTGGTTGCTGGCTTGCTTGGCTCGATGGATGGCAACGGCGCACATATACCCCTGGGTTTCTTTGTATATATCTTTTAGACATTGGCAGCAATTCATTTGGATGTGATCTGCACTCATCGCGGTCTTCATCGTGACATTTCGTGGTAATTTCGCTCTATTCCGGGCCAACAGGTAGTGTCCTCGAAGTCTACATTGGTGATGATCTTCCCGTATTCCCTTTTCCATGGTTGTTGGTTGTACGCCACACAGTAGAAAAGAATTTTCAATGCGTGCATCTGTTCAGGCCTCCCTTGAATGAAGGCTGGATCGCTACTATTGTCTCCTTTCGCTACCAACCTTATGGAAAGAAGTCAAAGAACACCCCCCTCGCGTTGGCAGCACAGTTAAGGGGTAGCAAAAAGCAATGCTACCCACACGCCATGTGTTCTTGTTACGCGTAGCGAGAAGAACGAAAGCATAGCGAGCGAAAGCAGAAAAAACAAAGCTGTGAACCACAGCCAGGAACACTCACCCCTGGTGCTGGTTCCGTTCTCTGGCGGAAGCAGAGGATATGGCAAAAAAGAATGTGGACGCTGTGGGAATTGAACCCACGACCTTTCACAAGTACGCAGAAGAATGCGAAGCGACTGAAGTTGAATATTAGAAGAGGGTTGAGAAAGGGTGCGATGGGTGGAGTCTTACAAATCATACCCCTAGACTTTGGAATGTTAGTGGGTTGTAGAGGGTGATCGGAGTGTTGTGGCAGCTTACCCAAGCGCCCGTATTAGGTAATCGATGGATAATTTCGCAGCGGCAATGTGTATATTGTCATTGTGTCTGAAGGTTTTGTATCCCGAAACCGGCGTAAGTATCGGTGGGCGGGAGCGAGCCCACGGTCGAGGTGGGGATGAGGGGCAGATATTGGAAGGTGGGGTAAGATTGAGACCAGACCTGGAATACCATAGCCATCGCATGTCTCTACATATTAGAACCTTTTTTACCTATGAAATCATTACCTAGGCACTCATAATTATTAAAAGACACCAGAACCCCCCAAAATACCACAACAATTCCTCGCTCCCTCACAAGGTCATTCAACACAAAGCAATTGTTTGGTTGTATTCCTCCGACATCAAAGCCTCTTGGCCCTTCTCGTCCAAATGGTTAGACAACTTTGTTATGCCAATTCGCCTAAACATGGGATACTGTATTGTCATCGACAGATGCCCTTTCACGCCTGGGTCATTGCCCTTGGAACCAAAATCTGTCGCCCCTTCGTACTTGAGCAACAAGCAGTACAAATAACGAAATGCTTTCCGTACTGTCCGCTCACCATACGCAACGGGCATGCAGTATAGTTTTGCATCATCGCGGAAGATATCGACGTCAGATTCCGGGGCATCCAGATAGAGATTGGCGTGTTCGAGATGATGCGCAGACCTTTTGGAATCTTGTTGCGACATGTCAGGCTTGATTTCATCTTGCTCCAGTCCCCAGCTGTACCCGACTCGGAACAGCGGGTGAAGCTTCCGGAGCTTAATAGCCCTAAGATAGCGTGGTTTGAGCAACAATCTTCCCTGTTCTACCATGCCATACTCATTGTCCTCGTCTGAGAGGATGATATGATGGTCAAGTACTTCGAGCATTAGCTCTTCCTCTGGATACGAGTCCTCCCTTTCGCCCTGATCCCGGTCACGCATCTCGTTTGCTCTTGCAGCCCCGTAGTCTGTGATATCGGGATATGTGATTCCGTGGGGGGTATCGATTGATGCCCATGAGAATGAAGGCGCTCGAGTTGCGTCGCGTCGTCCAGGGTTCTCAAACACACCATCCCGATAAAGCTCGTTCACTTGCCAAAGAAGCTGACTTTCCAGATTGTTTCTCCAGAGGCCTGCAATATACGTGCTCGGTACTGTGAATAGCTTCTGGTCACTACAGAAGCGCCTCGCAATTCCAGACAGCGCTATGAAGCTGTTAGCACGAACAGTGACATGTCTTAGAACAACCTTAATCGATGCGCCGCTAAATCGTAGTAAGAGAGACACATACTAGTAAGAAGTTAGCAACATGTCTTGTACATTATACGTGGCGGCTACTTTACCCTATGAGTTTGTCGCGCGATACTGTGATTTGCGTTTTGGAGTACACCTCTACAATGTGTTTCCACAGTTCGTAGATGTGCAGATCTACCATGCCCTCATCAGGGTCTGGAAGATCATTAAGGCGACTGCTTCGTAGTGCCCGCCCAGCCTCTGGGGTTAAATCTTTGAGTCGTCCTTCGTCCACTGTAGCTCCCAGCTTAGACCTCAGTCCTATGGCCATTCCAGGATAACCCTCGGCATCATCGAAGTGAGAGCACTCCCAGGCAATCTGGTCACGACAGAAATGTAGTACACGTGGTGCCATGAGGCGTTCCTGCAGAACCCAACCTCTACGGTTCACAGCTGCGCTCTCAACGAGGTCGTCCCAGAACGACACGTCAATGAGAGCGCATCTCGTCAACTGTTCCGTTTTCGCGCCTTCAGTACTATGTTTTCCGAAAGGAGCCATTCCAGTATGGTTGACGTTGATCTCGTTCTCCCAAAGGGATTCAGGCTGTCGGCCGAAAAATAAACCCTGATCTCCATCAACCGCAGCAGTAGCGGATATGTTGAGAAATGATCCTTGGTAGATCTTGTCCATTTGTCGACTTTGACTCAGCCAGTCCCCCACATGAACCATAGATCGGCTGTGATGATCTTCAGTCGACTGCATGATGCACATCGAGTCAATCCAGATGAACCCCACTTTCTCCAAATGACAAGCGAACAGGATTGCGTCTCGGAAACTTTTCGGCAGCTCTCGCAACTCGATACCCTCCCGTATGAAACGCTCTCTGTTAGTTACTTTCAATTTAAGCTGTCCTTGGACGCCTTTGGGCCTACCCCAGCAATGGCTCAGCGTAACATATCGACCATCTTCTCTTTCAATACGACCCATCTTTGTTCTATCGCTGTTCCAGGACTTGACTGTCAACTTGCTTGGTACATATCGGCTGGGCATGAAGACATCGTCCGTCTCGACCAGATACACTTTTGCTCGTTGTACATGGCTATATTCTGACAGGACTGTTAGACTGTCTCGATCACCGATGCCTCGTATGCCTCGGATATCGCCGAGGTCTAATAAGCGCTTCGGATACCATCTTTCCCCGGTGCACTCCCAACTGTCCGCACATTTACACTCGTTCATCCAACTATGCGCCAATTGGATGACTTCATCGGAAGAAGACTCTGACGACGTCAGGGTTCTTAGGCGGCGCTCATTGGGGTCTGTGAAGAAGACTCAATACATTGCGACCTCATTGAATAGTCAAACATACCGATTGCTTTCAGCAGGTACGCACGCTTGAACCTTTGGTTGATATCGAAGTCCAGTGAGAACCCGCTCGGCAGAGGTTTAAGCACAGCCGTGATCGAGATCGACTGATCCTCTAGCAGGTTCACGTCGCGCCAAATCGCATTTCCCAACGACGTACATATCTTGCAGTCTACCTCTTTTGATCTTCGAAGTGATGTTGTAGTTTTGTGATGATCAAACGTCAGATCGTGAGTCCCTGACCTCGCTCCCCTTCCACCCCTCAGCATAGCTAAACACACGTTACAAATCATCTTTTGGAGACAAGGCTGAGTGAGCTCTGGTGCTATTTGTTGGACGCAAGGCTGAGTATTCCGCGCTTAGCCTAAGGGCTGCTACTTTGGCATGAATGAAAGGAATGACGCGCTCGTGGCGAGGCGAGGCGACAAGGTTTGTTGCGATTCTTGGGAAATACTGACTAGATACCTAGGTATTTAAGGGGAACATGCGGGATATAACCTTGGAAGGGTCACACAAGAGCGCAGTAATCGGGGGTTGGGTGCACCCCTGCCCAGCTGAATGCAGACCTCCCTCAAGGCAGCCGCCGTGCATTCATCCCATAGTTTTACCCCGCAGCATCTCAGCCACGGTCGTCACTGCTGCGCACCAGCGGTATGCGGTACAACAATACATTTGAGAGTTGCCATAATTCCTCATGCAAAATATAGGTAGACTGATGGCTAGCTGCTGAGAGATCAATAGCTAGGTAGCTGCTCAGTTGCTGGGGGGTGGTTGTGGGCCTAGGAGACCTCGGGATGTTGGCGCGCAGAACTGCGTGACCTTGTTTCCTGTACCACCTGCAATGTGCGTGATTATTCTTATCACATGCATGAAGGTTATGCGACATCCCGATCGCTGTAAGATAGGTATGTAAGCTTGTCGCTGCGCCCGAAACGACCTCGGGGAGCTTTCCAAGGTTCACAGCGCATCCACCATCACTTCCAGCCTTATCTTGTACAAGACGGCCCCGGGACTCAACAAGACAGCTTGAAAACGTCCGCTACTAGGGCAAAAGCTTTCACAGGGATCCTGTAATTATATCGCTCTGCTTCCAAGGCTATCTCAAGTACTACCTACCTAGGTAGGTAGCCGAAGACTTCGGGATGCCATCCACTTTCCTGCTGTCAGCCTGGGAGCCTGCCATTCCTGTCACAGTTGCAGATGGCCACATCCTCGACGAAGAGAAGCTGCTCGGATTTCCAGCGTTCAGTAACTGGTTGGAAGCACTCCAAAAGAATCTCACTGTGCAAACAACTCCCGGACACACGTTTGAAGGGGATCCATGGCGCCTCGAGGGCGTGAATGTACACAACGTCACCGTCTTTGACGACGGAATGATAGGCTTCATGACGATCGAGGCATTGATGAAGAAGAGCCACACCAATCTCGACCGAGTCATTTTCTTGCGCGGCGGTACCGTCGCTATCCTTATGATACTACGACCCAAGGACAACGTGGACGAGAAGTGGGTCATCTTGACAGAGCAGCCGCGAATCGGCGCATGCAGCACTGCTTTCCTTGAGATCCCTGCAGGAATGCTGGATAACAAGTCTGGCACTGTAGTTGGAAAAGCAATGGAGCAGATTCGCGCAGAGACGGGGCTTAATGTCAGGGCAGAGGAGCTGATCGACCTAACCGCAATGGCTCTTGACAAGGCTGAAACCAACGAACAGCTAAAGAACGGGGTGTATATGAGCCCTGGAAACCTCGACGAGTATATGCCGATGCTATTGTGGGAGAAATACCTGGACCGAAAGGAACTCGAATCTTTCAGGAGCAAGTTGGGTGGCGAGGGTGTCAGAGACAAGTTGATCACTTTGCGCATCCGCAATTTCGAGGTGCTTTGGAAAGAAGGCGCGAGAGATGCTAAGACACTCGCTGCTTGGGCGCTATACGATCGACTGGGCAAAACCGAACAGATTGAAGAGCGACAGAAGCAAATTCGCATAGGTCGGACACAGCAATGAGTGCTCAGTAGTGACCTCCGAAAGGTGAACGGAATGTAGCCAGTGTGGCAATAACAGTTGTATACCAAAGCCCCTGCACATACACATCCCCACTGAGCGGGTTCTTGCCGCCATGCATGTGCTTATCTCAAGGTCATCTAGTAAGCGCCGCGCATGGTTTTGAGACCAACGGCTGGTGGGGAAGCATCGAATCGTCCAAATAAAGTTGCGCGCGCATCAGAACCTCAACCCATTGGTGTATCCAGCCATAAGTTGGAAGATCTGCACTAAGACATCAACGCTATACTGAGGGTCTCTTTGAACGAACATTGAGGTAGCGCTGCCACAGCACCATGCCCAAGTATAGCTGCTTGAGATCAAGGTATAAGTATGTGTCCCATCCGACGCCTTTCATCGCCGTCCACCGCTCCAAAGTATCTCGTGTCTACATTACTCCACTAGCTCCATTGCTCCCTATTCGTCAGCGAATCGCGATCTTCCGGTCCTTCCATCATTCTTGAACGTCTCGGACGCGATACTTGCACGCCACATACTCTCGCTCTCTCCCTAAAAGACCGCGGATTTTCCCGCTAATAGAGGAGGCTTGGACACTATGCCAGCCAACCCCCCGCCCACAGTTGGCAGAACCGCGGTGAACGCCAACGTGATGATAGTACTTCGTCCAAGAGACAACACGAACGAGCGCTACGTCCTTGTCATAGAGTCACCCCAAGCTCGCGCGCGCAATGAACCGTACCTTGAATTCCCAAAAGGAGCCTTCGACACTTCGGGGAGTTTTACTGGTCCTATGATGGACAATATCCGGCGGGAAATCGGTTTCAAGCTATCCGAATACCATCTTATCAACCTTACGGCCTTGGTACAGGAGATGCGGCCTTTAGTCTGCGAACCTGGTACGCCGACAGAGACAGCCGTACGTTTATTCAACGCAAATCCGAACACGACACTACTTCTCTGCGAAAAGTTTCTGGATAGAAAGGACATTGAAAGTTACAGAGGCCGACGAACGCCCAATGAGGCTTGCAATATACGCATGCTCGACTATGAAGACCTCTACGAAAGAGGTACGAGAAAGGCGGAGCTCAGGTATGGCTGGGCAATGTACGAGCTTTTGCATGGTTGTGGTATTCTTCAGCAACAACTGAATGATAAGAGGATTGGAAAATGAAGGCACTGTATGGAATATTAGGTCGAAGGCGTAGACGATAATGTTGCGCATGCCGGCCGATCGGAAGCGCGTCGTAACGAGTTTGCTCAAGAGAAGTAGAGCCATCGACCCAGTATTTGCCTGGGATGGTGACAATGTTCCACGCTGTAGTTGATGTTAGGCTGTAGGCGCCCGGGCAGTGTGATCCCTAGGCAACGAGCTAAATGCGTCGCGGCGCTTGGAAACTTTCTGCGATGACGAGACTGCGCGGCTCTGCTCGGTTGGCACTCGTCGTCGAACCCAAGCGTCGTTTACGGATCACAAGCGCATATGTGAAAGTGCACTAACTTGCATGTGCAGCATTACGCAGGGTCATGTCGAAAGCATCGAGTTGATGGGGAAGCATCACTCAGGCGCGCATGGACCTAGCCGGTCATCTCCCACTTCCAAAGTCCCCCCGCGCACTGTCCTCTGGACTGCCCTTGCTCGTCATGTGACCCACTAGCGCGCCAAGACCATCTGGCTACTTATACCGCGCCGCCCCCGTCCCTCCCAAGCTCTGAATACTTGTTCGTATTCCCCAACCACCCCCCTACGTTTACACCTGCTAACAACCTTTAGACCTTCTTGCGACTCATCAAGCTCAAGCATTTGATGGTCTGACAACGTCGCCTCCATTGCACAGCGGGGTGTGGTGTTGTCATGAATCTCCTTCGGGGGCTTCAGCGGGGCAATTTTTGCTGGTCTGCCACTGCGGCTTCACATTTTCATTGATTACATTGCCTTGCGCATTGGATTGAGGAAGATGTTCGACAACTTTCAAGATTACTACCACATACAAACAAGAGACTTTACACCCAAGAGCCTACGCTCACGTCATATCATGTACTCGTCTTGATGTAGGCTGCAGACCTGTTCATTAGGTGGTGCTGCTTTCGACGCGTCGCGACTCGTCCTGCGGTACTTGCTAACGCGTCGAGCTCCGAAGCTATATGCGCAGCGGGATCAAGAGCGCAGCTCCTCGCCTTCTGTATCATGGTCTTTGGTGTAAGCGTGATGTCTCGTCCACGCCTCTGGCCTGCCAAGCTCTGCGCGGTCGCCCAAGTACTGAATGTGGCTTTCTTGTTGTTTCGCGCATTGCCGTAATGCTTACTATTGAAGAGCTTCTGGTCCTACACGTCTTGTCTACCGGATCGCCGACTGACTTCGTGGTTGGAGCGATAGCAAGTGTCGCACGAAGCTGCCCGCAATGACATTGAGTGAACCAAATTGGAAGCTGTCGAACAGGACCGAATCGCACACATCCCGCTAACGCGTTCATGCTTGCGCATGCAATCCGAGAAGTCTGTACCTGCGCCGGCAACTACTCAGCACCGTCTCATGCATATCACCTGTCCCGACTTCCAGCGTATGGCCATGATCTGGACGTCCCTTCACCATCATGGTCCTCAGTCACAGGCATATAAGCCCTCGCGCAGCCGCTGTCCTCCAGTTTATCAATCGAGTTGAACTGCATGCGTCTGTGCAAGCCCTGAAGGGCGAACTTCGCGTCCCTTTCGCACCTGCACACGATACTATCTCTACTTTCTCCTCTATATCAACGCCCCGAGCTTAACACGACGATATAACCATCTGCCGAGAGAATGCCGTTCGGAACGCGCTCGGTCTGCGAAGGTCTGGCCAGAGCTGCATGTCTAGCTCCAACGGCCAAACGCGAAACGCGTGCTGCCCCACCATGACATCGCCATGACGCTCGTAGGATTCCCATCGCCAACCTCGATCTGCGCCAGCACATGGCATTTCCAAAAGCGTACATTCAGCTCGCGTATAGCGGACTTGTACCCCTCCACAACGTGTCATGACGTTAAGCTAGCCCCTCCAAGCGCATGTACAAGGGGGCGGATAATCTTCTGGTTCGCGGTAGTTGTAAGAGGGCTGCAAAATTCACGTCACAGGTTTGTAATATGTCATCGAAAATGTCGCTGGTTGGCATTGAAAAGGTAGACGCGCTGCGCATACTGCAAGCTCTCCATCTTGAACATCTTTCCACCTTTCACATATACCACTACACATCAACTTTAGCCCAAGATGATGTCCCAAGCAGCCCGCCAGGCTGAGAAGGCCATTGGCCATGGTGACAACGCCACCACCGCGCAGAACGTCACCAACCCTGGCAACGACGAGAGCACCGCCGACTACTCAGAGACGATGAAGGCTTTGGCATGGTACGGCAAGAACGATGTTCAGATGATCGACACCGCGAAGCCCAAGATCTTAGAGGACCGCGATGTTATCGTCAAGGTCACTGGCTCTACCGTCTGCGGTTCTGACCTGCACTTGCTTCACGGCGCTGTCGTGGAGATGCAGAAGGGCGACATTCTCGGACACGAGTTCTGTGGTGTTGTAGACGAGTGCGGACCTGGTGTCACAAAGTTCAAGAAGGGGTACGTACGCATCCGAGTCTTTGCTCAGCGCATCGCTAACACCAAATAGCCAACGAGTTGTTGCCTCTTTCCAGATCGCCTGCGGTGACTGCTACTACTGCAAGCAGAAGCTGTCCTCCCAATGCGAGAAGACCAACTCCAACACCATCGAGAACGCCATGTACGGTGGCCGGACAGCAGGCATGTTCGGCTACTCTCACTTCACTGGTGGATACGCCGGAGGCCAAGCAGAGTACACCCGTGTCGCTTACGGTGACGTCAACCTACTGCCTCTTCCCGATGACGTTCCGGATGAGCAGGGTCTCTTCCTCTCCGACGTAGTATGCACCTCATGGCACGCAGTCGTCGACACCGGCGTCAACAAGGGCGACGTCGTTGCCATCTGGGGAGCGGGTCCAATCGGACAAATGGCCGCAGACTTCTCTCTCATGCAAGGCGCATCGCGCGTCATCATGATCGACCAAAACTGGCGTCTCGATTTCGTCAAGTCCAAATACCCCAACATCGAGACCATCGACTTCTCCACCCTAGCCAAGGGCGAGTCTGTCACAAGCAAGCTCAAGGAGATGTGCAACAACCGCGGCCCAGACGTCAGCATTGAGTGTGCCGCCGGCGAGTACGCCAAGGGCTGGGCCCACTACTTCGAGATGATGCTCGGTCTCGAGACCGACACCAGCGAGCTCATCAACGAGATGATCACCAGCACACGCAATATGGGTCGCTGCGGTATCACCGGTGTATACGTCGGCTTCACCAACCACTTCAACATCGGTTCTCTCATGGAGCGCGGTATCCGTCTCATCGGTAACGGTCAGGCGCCTGTACACATGTACTGGGAGTCGCTTCTCAAGATGATCCAAGAGAAGCGCATCGACCCCTCAAAGATGGTCACTCACCGTGTCCGCCTCGAGGACTTGGACAAGGTCTACTACAAGTTTGAGAAGAAGGAGGATGGCATGCAAAAGGTGTTTGTGGAGACCAAGTGGAGTTTCCCGGCGTGGGAGGGCAGCCCCAAGTTGACCAGGTACTAGATCTGATGTCAGTGTAACGAAATTTGTAGCATAGTTTAATGATGATACCAATGTAATGAAGTCAGAATGAACACTCCATGAAGACATTATTCGGTGATATGTCGGCTGCAGGAGTTGTTGTTGCGGGCCACACGATTTTGCGTACGTCACTGTTCCACTCCAACGGGCAACTAACACCTATACTGCATTGCTGTTATAGACGCTATTCTGCTTAGATGCTTCACGATTAGGCAATGATGACCGTTCCATCTTTGGAATCCTTGTACTTTCGACGCCTTGATTACAAAACACTGATGCACGCTGGGGTATAGAATCTATGATTACGTTGTCAAACCATCACATCCTCGAGCTAGAGGAGTCACAAGAAGGCAAGTATTATGAATACCTATGTTTTACGTAGTGCCGCAGCGCAGCCTCTACGGTACATCATCCTCCTTGGCCATTCAACGTCACCACACAACGTTCCAAGTCTTCCCCCACACGGAACGAACGATGCGTGCCTCCCCCATATCAGCCCGAGCCCGTTTTGTTGATATTCCCATCCGCAGCCATATCAGCCATGATCTTCTTCCGTATGATGGCATTCGTCCAGTGCATCCTCGTCTGGTAATACTTGGGCACACTGTATAGGAACCAGGCAATGACCCACGAGTATCCGACCGCATACTCGAAGCGGTTCAACCACTTCGAATCGGTGCCATATCCCAGCCACTTTCGCAATTTCCTCCACTGGTGCGCCACGACCATCTCGGTGATGATAGGTAGCATCTGTGCAACGTACCAACAGGCAATACCCCAGTGGTCGCTCATGGGGACCTGCTGCCATCTAACCAGCGCATGAATGAGTCCGGATACAAAGAAGACGAGTGTGTTTTCGATCAATCGGGTTGAGATCGCACCGCGCTGCATGCCAAGCCAGCCCCTCGTCACGCACTTGATATGGCCCGTCAAGGAGTGGTAGACAAAGTTGTGCCAGTGCTTTGCCCAGTACCTTCGTACCGACCACGCGGTGCTCAGCGAACCAAAGAGACACTTGGACCACTCTTCCGGTCCGTCGAGCCCCGAGCCAACCCAAAGGACGGCGAATATACTGTGATATCCCTCGTACAGCCACATGGATGAAATGCACCAGTCGAAAGTGTACATGAGCCGCCAGGATATCTCCCGTCTGCCTATGGACATCGTGATGCGGTCGAAGAAAGATAGAAGCCCCGGTCCCATATATGTGGCAGGGTCTAGAGCTCCTGGTGAGTAGTTTTCTTCGTAGTAGGTGAAGGCGCACTGCGCGGCGTAGTAGAGAGGTAATTTGAGTATGTGGTAGCCGAGGAATTCCCAGCGAGAGTAGCCGTGGCGGTGACCCATCGGTAGCACAACACCGTGCTGAACGCGAGCGCTTGGTAAGACGGGCTCGTCAGTCTTCTTGTCAGTCGCAACGTATCTCTCTTCGCTTGGCTCCTCCTTCGCCGCCGAAATTGCATCATGGGATGATTTCGGTAAAATGTGTCCCTGCTGCTCAAGCACCTGCGTGTGATTGCGATCGAATAGCACTTTGTATCCCTGCCTGACTCTCTCCTTCTTTTGGTCCCAGTCTCCCAGACTTCGCTTCTCTCGTGTGAGGACGGGCGCGAACTCCATGACGCAGACTTCGTAGCTCATGTGGACGAACCATATCAGGCAAGTTCGTCCGAATGTGTCGTCGAGGTAGTAATTCGGCGTTAAGTAGTCCGAGTGCCGAAATGCATACCATGTTGGTAGCGCGAGGGCGAGGATCGAGAGCTTGCGGTAAAAGCGTGTGGAAGGTGGGAAGGAGAGGATGTAGAGTGCCCAGAATACGGCTGTGGTGAAGCACACCACGGGTGTGATGCTGTCGGTGATGCGCCAGTTGTTCTTAACGTAGCTGCCGGGCATGGTGGGCGAGGTCGCTTCCAGATGGTCGGCAGTCGCGAGACACGTAGATGAGAAGATTGAAGCTTCCACGGCGTTAGGAGTACATATACTCAGGAATATATGAATAGCGGGGGTGTGGATTGTAAGTTTGGACGCGAGGTCGTGTGGCCCAAGGTTGGTGTTGTGGGTACCTACGTGTAGTTGCGGTAATGAGTATATTTGTCCAATGCGCCTGCCTGCCTGGGAGAGGATCTCGTAATCGCGACTGTCGTGTCTTCAAGCAAAGGTGCATCAGTCGACGAGACAAGTAGACGCAGGCTCTCACTGCTCACTCACCTGAAGTACGCTTCGCGTGCCTTCCAATATTGGGTCCAAACTCCAATGGTGAAGTAGGTACCTTCACTGCATAGCGCGGCTCTGTCTCACCGGATCAAAGTATTCATGAGCTTCTTGTACTGACCTATAGCGTCTGCGATGCATGGAGATGAGAAAAGAAGAGAGTGTGAGGGCTATGTAGCAGCTGAAATCGGGGCGTGCACGTGTGCAGAATAGAATGTGGGTATCATGTGACCAAGGCGCAGTGGATATCAGGTGTAGCACCCCCCTCAAGGGAAAGGCCGAACACCCTAGAGCCTACATTAAGATGAAAGCTTGCGAAGTAGGTGACCTGACGGCGACGTAGGCTCCTAGGTGTTCAGTTTTTCCCTTGTATGAGGTGGTAGGGTGGTTTGAATGGGGTTGAATGGTATTGGGTGTGCCAAAGGGCGCATGGACATGGTCACGTTAATGGATGGTTCTGCGAGCCATGCAATAAAGCCGACTTTGTTCGCCCAAGGTTCATTCAAATTGCCCACTGAGGTAAGCCCTCTTTGTATCGCCTTTGCAGCTCGATCCCGATCGCATCTCTTATTCCATATTGTGCAGCTCCTGTACAGATTGCGTGATGGGATAACTAGCCGGATGTTTACTTAAGACGTTCACCTTGTGAGTCGCGGCTGATTGCGAGGGCCGGCTGCTATACAAGTAACTTTGTTAGTGCTAATTCAAAGATTATAGAGGGGCTAGGAGGTACTTACGTTGCTTACGACGAGAACATTTTCCTTAGTAGCGGTAATGTTAGTGTCGTGGTAACCTAGGACGGGGACCTGGTGAGACATATTAGTATATGTAGTAGTCTCGGGGCGATGACAACGCTCCTGGCGGAATACTGCCGCAGGAGATTAGGTTGAGAAGAACGAGGGTCTTGGGGTGGTTCTTCGAAAGTCGTTCGATCTAATGTACAACCGGAGGGAGAAGTGAACTAATTATGCTTTCTATGCAAGAAAAAAACTGAACAGCCTAGAGCCTACGTTGATATTAGGTCAACTACTTTGCAAGTTTTTGTCCTAATGTAGTCTGCAGACCTGTTCAGTTTTTTTCTTCTATGTGGTGCAACCTCGGTTTGGGCCTCGTCTAAGATGCTTCTCGTGTCAGGGCTCTACAGTCAGTCCAAGAATGAACAAGCCAGCTTATCGTATGGTGTAGCAGTAGGGGAACCCACTCGCAGCGTATGCCAATGGCAAACGTGCATAGTAACTGCTATACCACCAAACCATCTCCTGACGTATGCTCTCCTATTGTGGTTACATTGACACCGAGATGAAAATGCGGGATTGTCCGCTTCAGCTAACAAGTCATGCAAACATACTTCACCCAAGTCGGATATCACACATAATTTCAGACGCGTCACCATCGCGTCATCCGACAAAAAGCGGCCAGTAGAAAAAGCAAAGATGCGATAACCAAGGAACACATACAGGGACTGCAGAGGATGTGTTGAATTCCTTTGTTATTGAAACGCGGTCTGCCAAGAAAGAAAAGCATACTGGCCGCATAAAATCTATTGGCAGTCCATTGTGTATTGTTGAGACAACACAGAGTACCGTCTATCTATGTTGAGGCTTCGGGTGCTGAGGCGCACGCTGCCCAGACGGACGCCCAGCCACAAGATGTGGCGGGTGACGTTTCGAAACCAGTTCCAGATCGTGGCGCATAAAGGCTACGCGGCCTTGCAGTGTCGCAGCCATAGGATCGGGTATATGCAGAGTATGGTGTAACGCGGGTGCTGCCGTTGCTTGTGGCCGCCAAGGGCGACTTGGGGTGTCATTGCGGCACCATGCGACGACGCAACGCTCTGTTGCTACTCTGAGGCATCGTGGCTGATACTTGGAGGTTTTCACATGCTGGCATACTTGTCGTGACTAGATTTGACCTTCATGTCCAAGGCCGTCTCGTGGAAGTTGCCCTCGACTCTCGATTTTCGTAGTTTCTTGACCTCAGCATCGTTCAGACGTCGGCCAATCTGGTCCTCCAGCTCCTTGCGACTAATTTTGACATTGGCCTTTTCTTCCTTGCTTGCCTTGTTTCGCGGTTTGAAGCGGGCTTGCATGCGGATGCGGAAGGTAGTGCTGAAGCTTATGTGTTCTGCGTCGCCGCGTGGCTCTGGGCCCTTAGAGGAGGATTCGTCGATGGTGAGGAACAGGTCGCGCGCAGTCTGGAGGGAGAAGGCAGATGGATTGTCGGGTACAGGGATGACGACAAACGTCTCTTCGGGGGAGATGGCGGTTGCGGTTGCGCTGAGGACGCCAAATTTGTCGCAGCTCAGATATCTGGACTAGGTTAGCGGTGCCAGCTCCATCCATGTCGTGGTCTCTTACCTTCCGTGATGACCCTTCAGACTGAGCTGTTCTGTGCCGGCAATGCGATTCGCGACAAAGACCTGGCGCACATCGTGGGGTTCAGCCGTCGCGACATCGCCGTCGACAATGTTCTCCAGCTCGCTCGCAAAGACCTTTCCATTGGCGTCGCATGCCAGACACGTGCTCGGCGTGTCGGTGGGCAGCACAATGACTACCGGGCCTGTGATGTCGCTCGGCGCATCTGCGCTCACCCAAGAGTCGTCATGCTCCGCTTCGGCAGGCGCGCTCGTGGTGAGCTGCTTCGAGGGTTTTTCGTCGGCGTCATAGGGGTCGGCAGCTTTTCTGCGCTTCTTGACCTTCTTGTCGCCTTTGAAGTGCAGGGCTTTGGGCATGGCGATGGCGTTGTCGGTCGTCGCAATCAGGCGTCGGAGGTGAGAGATCGGAGCTGGCCGAGGCTGCAGCAAATCAGGCAGGTGCAGTCGAGGTGCGGACCAGATCAGACCAACCGCGCACTACAACATCACGATAAAGTCGCAGTACTACGTAGTGAAAACCATCATCCACACCTGTATCTTGCTAGACGACTAACATGGCCAACGCTAATGCTGCAGTCAACCAGAGCGCCGTCGCCGTGGGTCTTGACGCCCTGAAGAATAGTGAGTGGTAGCTGTATGCCCAGGTGGTTGTGACTCAGCTTGGCTGATAATGCTCCAGATGATGTAGACTTCTCGCTACTTGAAGAGGCCTTTGGCTCGTCTAGCCTGGGAATCATTGTGGTAAAGGATCTCCCTTCCAAGTTCCATGAGCTGCGACATAAATTACTATCGTACGCCTCTGCTCTCGGAAACCTACCAGAGGATGAATTGGGTAAGCGCCACTAATTAAACATACGTTTGAAAGACCACTGACATGGCACTAGTCAAGCTCGAATCCCCAGCATCCAAGTGGCTGGTTGGCTGGTCTTGCGGAAAGGAGACGCTCAAAGATGGCAAATACGACACTCTCAAGGGCTCCTACTACGTCAACTGTGCCGGCGGTTTCGAAGAGCAGCAGAAGACGGTTGCTGAAAAGTACCCCTCCTTCCCAGAGTACACCGCGCCGAATGTGTGGCCGTCTCAAGAGCTTCTCCCAGGCTTCGAGGAGACTTTCCGAGAGCTATGCACTCTCATCATTGACATAGCCGCATTGGTCGCTCGTGCCTGCGACAAGTACGCTGAAGCCAACATTGATGGCTACCAAAAGGGATACCTCGAGCATCTAGTCAAGACAAGTGTCTCCACCAAGGCCAGGCTGCTGCACTACTTTCCCAGTCCCTCTCCCGCCCCCGATACATCCAGCGGTGACGAGGACGACTGGTGTGCGACCCATCTCGATCATGGATGTCTGACCGGTCTGACATCTGCTATGTTTGTCGACGAGGCTACCAATCCGCCAAAAACGGGTGCATCATTCTCGCCCCTACAAGAACTGGATCGCTCACCGGACCCCAAGGCGGGTCTCTACATCCACTCCCGTACCGGAAACGTCACAAAGGTCAGCATACCTCGAGACTGTCTCGCGTTCCAAACAGGCGAAGCGCTCGAGATCATCACACAGGGCAAGTTCAAAGCCGTTCCCCACTTCGTGAGAGGCGCGGCAACTGGGGGAAAGGTAGCAAGGAACACATTGGCAGTGTTCACCCAGCCGAACCTGTGGGACAAGGTTGACGACAAGAGAGACTTTGCAGCTTTTGCCAAGGAGATTGTTGAGAAGAACCACTAGGGCTGAAGCGGTCATTGTGTAGCGACTTCGCAGATCAGTAAATAGATAAGATGTAGTAAGATTACATCAGGCATCTCACCTGCTCATCTTACACGGTGCCAAGCTCCCACATCATTTAGCCCAAGGTACCCGTGGACCTGAGTTGGCGGCTATGGATGGTATTTGGGGGTTGTCAGAATCCCATGCAGCCTCCAGGGCTTGGCCTGACAGCTGTGGCTCGTCACGACGCCAGCGCTAGCACCTGTACCGTCGAAGCTGAAGAGCCTCATTTCGGCCGCCCACGCACGCATAATCCAACGCGTCGTCGTCTACGCACGCCATCGTCGTCGCAGCGCGCTAGGAGACGGCGATGATACGCGCTACACACATTGCGCGGCCTCGAAAGTTGAAACACACAAAACAGCGGCTGTCATCTAATCTACGTCGACGATCCCGCCCTGCACTGTCAGCCGCCAACCAAACGTGGAGGGTGGGTACAGACGCTGCGTTGGGCCCGAACTTTGCGCCACACGTCCAATGTCCTGTCATGGAGGGCGTGCGACTCTGCACGTCGGCATCTCTGCGCAACCTGAGGCACCATTCCCGCCCTCGCCACAGCCGCGCCAACACACGCTCTATATTCGTTTTCTTGACTGCAGTGCCGGCTTCCGGTTGGCGCGTCGTCGGCCACCGCCACAGCGAATTGCCCATGCAGAGGCTTGATGCCAAGACACTGAAGGCCTGAAACCGGTGGGGTCTATTCACCATCCACCGACGAATATTACGCGGCCACCCATGCTGGCTCGGCGCTTGTTCCCCCTTTCAGCCCCAACGCCAATTACACGGCCAAAAATCCCTATTCCTTCTCGACGCATCTCTATCATGCCAAGAAAGCGTATCCGAGATGCCGTCTTTGCATGGGGGAACTTGCTTGCACCCTTGCATTCCACTTAACCTCCTTCTTGGTTCGATCCAACCCACACCAATGCAGCCTCTATAGCTGTCACTGTCGCTCATTTTTCTTCCTTCTCTTGGTCTTCCTATCATTCCTTGGGCCTGTTTTCCCATCATCAGTCGTTGAGTCGTCTGCATGCATATGTCTTTCCTAGCAAAGGCCCCGTTATCGCTTGCGCGCGCCACCATCTCGAGCCTTGCTACTCCTCTGGAACCCGCCGCTGGCCCTGGCAAAATGGCTTCCAACAACCGCCAGAATGTTACTTGGGTTGAGGTGTGTAATTATGATATGGTATGACAGACACCTACTAACATGTATAGGGTGTTCGCGGAGTCGCTTCCTTCTGGGTCGTCGTAACACATTTATGCAGGGCTTGGGACTACAGCCTGTGGTCGCCACGAGACAACGAGAATGCAGCACCCCAACTACTGCAGCTACCTTTCCTCCGATTACCGTTCCAAGGCCGCATTGGAGTCACAATGTTTGCCTTCCTCACCGGTTACGTATGCGCCATCAAACCACTCCGACAGGCCAAATCCGGAAACATCCCAGCTGCGCTCGAGACACTGGGCAAATCTGCTTTCCGCCGCCCACCGAGGCTGATTATGCCTGCGACTATTGCCCTGGTCATTGCGTGGTTCTTTGCCCAGCTGGGTGCTTTTGAGGTTGCGCACCTCAGCGACTCCCACTGGTTCCGCCGTTCCGTCCCTACCAACATTGGTGGTCTTGACACGGAAATCCCACGCTTGATCAAGAACTTCCAGACCTCATGGTCCGGCGCCAACAACGAATACGACGACCACCAGTGGGCTCTCTTGCCTCTGTTGCAGGGTGCTTTCCTCATTTACGTCCTCTTGTTCGCCACCGTTTTCATGAAGTTCCGCATGCGCCTCTTCACCTGCATGGTTCTGTTCCTGTGGTACTGGATGCGCACCAGCCCTGAGAAGGGTATGTATTAATACTCCGACTTTTATAACTCCAAGCTGACATTCTTAGAAACTTTCGAGTGCCAATTCCTCTACGGTGTCATCCTCTGCGACCTCGGCTCCGAGAAAAGCTTCCGCGAATTCGTCAACAGCCGCGTAAAGGCCCGCCGCATCGCGACCGCATTCCTCATCCTCCTCGGCTGGTACGTGGCGTGCTACCCCGGTGAGCACTGGGAGTGGTCGACTTGGTCTGTTCAGCTCAAGAACATCGGAGACTGGATCATTCCTCAAGGCGCGGCAAGCTACCCCAAGCGCTGGACAGCTATCGGATGGGATCTGATGGTCACTGGAATCTGGCTATCGCCTTCCCTGCAGAGCATGTTCTCGAACAAGCTCTTCATGTGGGTTGGCCGCAACAGTTTCGCCGTATACCTTACCCACGGAACGGTCATGAAGGTCGGCCTTGCGCGTCTGATCTACGGATTCAGCACCGCACCTTACCACGTCGAACAGCCAAAGGACGGCCAGGGCGAGGCCATCGAGCACTACATTCCCCGGTCTACCAACTGGTTCGTCTGGGCGCTCGCTATCCCCATCTTCTTCGTCGTCGAATACACCATCGCCCATCTCTGGACCACCTACGTGGACGCACAGTGCGCGAAAGCCACCAAGTGGCTCGAGGACAAGATGTTTGAAAAGAACGAGGATGAGAAGCACGGCGCCGCCAATATGGCTTAAATCAACACAATGCGCAATATTCAAGCATCAGGAGTTACAGATGAGAACCTCCTGCTCGATTTCCCTTGTTATCGGATTTTCATTTTTGGGTTACGATTTCCTTTGTCGGTTTCATCATCTGCGGATACCAATATTCGTCGCATTTCACGGAGTTTTTGGTGTCGAAGACAACAACCATCATAAAGCATAGAGCTTTCTTTAGATGAAGCAAATGTCCTCGTGTCGCAATGACAAGATATATGCGACACTGTTTAGCGTAGCGAATAGCGAGTCGAAAGTTCACCAAATTATCTAATTCAAACAACACATCAACTCCACCATTCTGCGCGATCCTCTTGCCAACGTGTTCTCATCTCAGCAGTAACATCCGATCTTCATTAATGCGCGGTGAGACTGGAATTCCCCGCAGATCTCAAACCCACGCAGCGATCCCAAATCTTGGCCGCCTCATTATGGAAAGTATCGCAGCAGACAAAATCACGAAGCCCGAACAAATCAAATCAAAATAATAGAACCGAATTAATTACGCCAATACCAATCCCCGCCCTCATCACCTCTTTCCGTCACGAACCCCTTCCCTAATCCAATCTCCGCCTTTCCCCAATCGCCTCCATCGCAATCCTTCAATGACGTACACTTCCCTGCACGCCTGCGCAGGACCCTCTTTCCCGCAGGAGCACTCTGACCCACTCACTCTAGGGCGACCAAGAAATCCACAAGACATCACGAGCCACATGCACAACTTGTTAAGCTTATTGCCAAGCTCGCTGCTAAAATGCCGCGAAGGCACGAAGGGGGCCTTTAGCCACAAAGGGTCTTCTTGGCGGAGGTTGGAACCGGGTGCTGCCGATTATTACCGCTAGCTGTGGCGGTGGGTGTTGTGTATGCGTGTGAGGGTGTGCGAGAGAATGCATGGTGCCGTGGCAGTGGGCGCGTGATGTTGTTGATCTGGAGGAGGAATGAGAATGCCTTTTCTGGTGCATGGCGTGTGGTATTCCCATCGTCCGCTGTCATCACGCATCTGGAAGGTTGTGGGGGCAGTAAGAACAGGGATGCATAGGCTTGCGCTCCTTTGCGGTCTAGGCGGAACAGACCCTGCGATGGGTTTTCTACCGAACGACGCTCTCGATGGAGTTTTTTTGCTCAACGACGTCATTTCTCTTCTCCGCTTTCGCTAACGCGGAGAATGTCCTGTTGTAGGTTGAGACGGCCCGTACGGGTATATTGACGGTCGCATGTTGGGCCGTCGCATTATCCCGTACTTCTTCGTTACGCGCCGATGCGATGAGCACGAGAAGTCTTGGGAACTTGGCGGATGAGGTTTCGCATGGTTTCAGCTGCCTGAGCAGTTGCATGGGAGTCTGAATGCACTCTGATGTTGAGGAAAGGAACGCGCGTAGTTTGCTGAGTGAGATTGGGCCGCGTATGACCTGGCCTTGTTCATGGCATCTTCGTACAATAATTGTACAACACCGGTAAATATCTAGCTGCAAAGATGAGCTCGGAAGGAGTAAATGGCGACTAATGAATGGGCAGGCAGCTTTCTAAGAAAACAGACCACGGCATATAGGCCAGAAGGGAACATCGTTGTAGACGCACGACGAAGTGAATATTTAGAGAATAGGTGTATACTCTCGTAAGCTTAGTTACATGCATTCTTCTCTCCGCAGTGTCTCATACGTCCAACACTCATCTCTTTCTCTTCGTCCTATTTCCTCACGATGCCTTAATCCCTCGATCCATCAGCCTCTCAATGCCAATACTTGGACCCACCGTAAAAAGTCCTACCATATATTTGGCCCCGCGGGTTTATGCGGGGTAGTCGTCTCTGCTGCGGATTACTGGTGTAATATCTGCAATCTCCGCCTTCTGGCATTATGGGAGGAAGTCTGAAGGCATTCTTTGGTAGTTCAAATAGTCTGTCGCTTCGATAATGTACTTCGTATGGACTGGGCATCTTCGGTTGCGAGATGTATGTGTTGAAGCTTGATGGCTGTTTGGTGGTAGTTATCTGTAGGTGTTGTTTAGGGATGGGGTATGGGATAGAAGGCTTTGGTAGATCAAGGGACTTGTATGATTGCTTAGTGGCTTGCTTTGGGTATCGTGGACTATGGACTGTGGACTGTGGTATGAGAGAGGTAAGAGAAACATCGCCGCGACGTTTTATACTCCTGGCTTCTTCAATACCGCAGCATGGAAGAGGACAGCGATGACTGCTCGCGGGAGGTACGTTCCAGCTACGTGTACGTTAACAGCTTTACATGTCTCTCATTGAAATCACCGAGGGCCGCTTTGTTGGCAACTTTGGTTTGAACAGGCAGCTCTTAGAATAGATACAACGCGATATTTTGGTGAGACAGGATCAGTAGATTCGAAGTACGTAAAGGTAGACATTTAGATAATGCAGGTGTGTATAAACTCATTCAAGCTAAGTTAAATACATTCTCCTCTTCGGTTCACCACAAGTCCAGAACTCATTCCTTTCTCTTCTTCCTGCCTCCTCACAGTCCATCACTCCATCACCTCCAACCATAATTCCAAGTGCCGCCCATGATGCTCCTGGGATCTCTCACCCATATCTGGCCCCGCGTGTTCATACGGGGTAGTCGTCTCGTCCCGTTAAAGTCTCCTCTATCCCCTCGGAATCCCGGCATCATGGGAGGAAGTCTGAGACCCTGCCTTGGCATTTCACTCAGGTTGTGGCGGGGATAAGCAGCTCGGCCTTCATAAGGGTTGATGGGCATTTTTTGGTCGCTGGAAGGCTACCTGGGAAGGTAGGCGTACTGTGGCTGAATGTGAGTTTGGTGTCGCTATGTGTGGTTGCTTTCTGGGTATGAGTAACGAGACTTCGGTCGATGGAGTAAATTGTATGCTGGCTTGGTTGCTTGCTTTGTGTACTGTGGATTGCGATATGAAGAAGGTTAGAAAAGCATCGCAGCGGCGATATATATGCCTGTCTTCATTCAATATTGCAGTGCGCATGAGAATCGCAACCACTGCTGGCGAAAGGTGTGTTGTAAACATGTAGCAATGTGTATGCTCGTAGCTCTCCACGTACTCGGGTCAGGTTATCAAGGGCTGCTTCAAACAGTACTTGACACGGCGCCTTGTGTTCGTACGGACACGTCGGGATATTCAATGAAGCCTTATACGATGCTTGACTATTCGAAGCACGTTTGCTCAATATCCAACAACGTGTTTCCCTTCCTTCAATATTCTTACTAGCAGAGTGAACTGGAAGGACAACGTAGTAATCTCGCAACACTAAGATGACGGGTTGAAGATGACTACAGATATTGAGCGCTCTTGGGGGTCACGAAGAGAAGCTACCTAGGTAAGTAAAGAACGACCTCCACATGAATAGAATCTCACAGTAGCAACGAGTTTCGAGAACGAGAGAAGCATAAAATGACTTAGTTCCATATTATTTGCATAACAAAGCATTCTTCTTGCTTTCCACTGTCCAAGTAAAACCTACAAACATGTAGGCCTCATCACATCTCATTTCCTTTTAACCCCTCGACTTCCCATCTACCTCGGAGGTCCAGGCCCCAACCACCTTCCCGTCGCGCTCCATCCGTAGCCCGGTCCGCCTCCTCCGGGATAGCCTCTCGGTCCATACGATGATGAGCCTGGGGGAAACATGCCAGGAAACTGCGTTCGAGGACCAGGCAGAGGTCCCCGAGGAAAGTCTTGCTGTCCGCTGTAACGAAACTGTCGATCTTGCTGGTATTGTCCGAAGTACTCCGCGTTCCTTCTCCAGTCTTCGAAGGGGTCTCGTGGCATTTCTGTGGGGTTTGCTGGGTAATAGGGCTTGAGGATAATATGTTGTGTTGTGTTGATTGGTTGGCTTGAGTATAGTAATTGAGGAGTTTTGCTTTGGATGTTGGAGTGTTAGGAGTAAGAAGGGGCTTTTGCGAAAGACTTTATACGCCGTATTGTTAGTGAAGAGCGTTGGACGCGGAACGAATGTATTGTAGGTGGTTGTGCAGTGAACTCAGTCGTTAGTACACGTGAAGATGTGTAGCGGAGGTTAGATAGAACGATGTGACATTGTATAGAGATAGAGAGGACGCGAAGGAAGCCTTGGTACAGCGTCTATAACGATCCAAATCAGCGTTCGATAGTCAGACATACAAGTTATATATGCCAAAGCACGCCTCGATCTTGTGCACGAAAAAAGATAGAACAGGTCTGCAGACTACATCAGCATAAGAACATGCAATGTAGGTAGGCTAGCATTCATATAGGCTCTGGAATCTTAAGTGTTACCATGAGCTGACGTGCTCTTGCCCTTCCAGAGTTCATGCTCTCAACCAAGTGACACGACATAACCTCAACTTAGCTGTGCACCGCCTTACAGTTCTTCGCTTTACAGTCGTCTCTGTCCACCATGTAGCTTCTGTCATCTTCAAACCCACAGACCCAGTATCCATCTTCATCAAAGTGGCGCCTCATGTGCTTTCCCCATTGCTCTTCATCCATGGCTCCGGCCCATATACCCTCGTATTCCCAACATATCAAACAACTTCGCCTCTCAATTCCATTTTTCGTAGTAGCTGGCAGATGCGATTCAAGCACAAAGGAACATGAGAGTCCTTGATGAGCTGGCCGGTCTTGAGTGTAGGACCTGGGATAGAACAACTTGACTGAGAGGCCACAGTATGAACACTTGTGTTGATCCTCTTGGTCCCAGAAGAGATCTTTGCTTTCCCCACGGCGTAAAGCGATAGCCCCGGGACAGAAACCAGGGTTCATACCGAGGAGATGCCTGAAGCACATTGACCAGGTTCGTTTCTTTCGGCGACAAGGCAGCTTCGGTAGTATGCGAGCGCATGTTGCAAGTGGATGTATTTGTCGACTCGGTATTTGTTCAGATCCGACGCGTAGAATCTCGCTCTCGCCTTCTCGCAGTTCAATCGTCTTGTCAAGGGTACCGTGCGGTTCAAGGCCGTTCCGCCGTTCAATCTCGAAACCACGTGCGTCTTCGTTATTCTCGATGTATGCGTTTAATACACGTACACCGCCATCAGGACGCTCGTCTTCTAGGAATTCGTTCTCTTCTCCAGGACCATTGTTACCATGTCCGTCCTGCAGTGATTGATAGTCTTCTTGAGAGTATACCACGTCATTGTCATTTGGTCCAGCGCCTTCGCGTGCGAGCCAATAGGCTACGCGGATGGCACTTCCTCTGAGTTCTGCTGGGGTACTGGAATACCTGGTTCTGGGGGTAGGGGTGGTATAGTGGGATGAATGAGCGGGAATCGATGAGTAGGATGGTGGAGGGCTCCGGGTATCGTCCATGGCGACGGCTTGGCTTGATCTTCTCGATCCTTGAAGTTGCATTCCTGGGCTTTGGTAGATGCGAAGCCGAGGGAAGGCGAATATCTTATGGAAGATATCAGTCGTTTCATGGCGGGGTCAGTGATGTAATGTGCGCGAAACCCGTATGGGATAGGTCGCTTGAAGCGAATATGTCTACCATGGTACATCCGGACGATGCATCTTATCTCTCCAATGCAGTCCCTTCCAACCCTCTCTTATCTCAATCCACGCGTCTAACCCCCACAACTCTATTCAATCTAGCCTCCACCCCATCAAGCACCCCTCTCAAATCTTCAACATCTCTCCCAATATCTGACACCATACTAAACACCTGGCCCACCTCATGCGCCGTCCGCCTACCCTCCACTCTACTCAACACCGTACTAAGGTTAATCACATCAGCCTTCCTCCGTACCCACAACCAACGATGTTGAAGATCGCAATTTGCGTATTCCAGACCCAGACGGTTACTATTGCGCATGTGCCTAGCTGGAGGAGAATCATCGTCATCGGAGTGCGGGTGATATTGCGCTGCATATGGCGATTTCTCTGAGGGAAAAGGCGAAGATTGAGTGGACCATTGCGCCGAGTCCTGGGATTGGTATTCTGGTTTCAGAAAGGGATACTCGAGATCTCGGAACTTTTGGATCAGGTCGCGGATGGTGACGCGCATTACGGTTAATGCTTCTTCTTCGCCGCTTGAGCGCATACTCTGCATGTCGCGGTCGAAGTGCATGGTCCTTCTTTTGCCGCTCCCCCTCCCTCGTCTGCTTCGTTTTCGACTCTCGTTCCCGTTCTTGCCACTGCCGTATCCGCCGTAATACTCTTCGGAATCACTTCTTGCGCTGGGACCGTGGCTTTGGTCTCTCCGTACGTTCCTCAGTCTCTTTCTCACTCTTCTCAAATGCCTTCTTTCTTCCAACAGTCCTTGCTTCAGGCTTGACAACATATTTTTGATCTCTTGTGGTGCGGCATTAAAGGTTGCTAGATTCGACCAGGTGACCTTGAGTAGGGTGGCGAGCGTAAAGGTGAAGGAGATGAAGCCGATGATGGTCGATATCATGGATAGTGGGGAGAAGGCTGTGTGGGATATTGTCACACCCATCTCGCAGTCTATGTCGGCTGAGGGATCAGTGCTAGTAGTGCTGAGTAAGCCTGGTTCGTGGAAGGTAGAGGTCGTGGTACAGTTACAAGTCGTCGATGAATTGGACCAATGGGCGCCTACGCAACAAGAAATGTTTGTTTGGGTTCTGGTTGCACGGAAATGTCGGCAGCAGGCGTTGTCTACGTCTGCAAGACATCCTCCGTCTGGAATTGTTTCCAAACGTCACGATTTGATCAGGACAGGTCCCCACGGTTGCTGGCGCCGACCCAATCATCTGTAAGCGGAAATAGACTGACTGATGCTATGGTCGGCCAAGCTGACACATTCAAGTACGATGGAAATGACTTTCTTCCTGTTGTATCGAGCGTGTTTGGGAGACCGACAGATTTGGCCACAGTGCCGTTTGCTGTCTTTGCAATATCATATGGAAGCAGTGTTGGGCCAGGGTGACAAGCGAAGACCACGTCTTTGCATGTCTACATTCGCTCTTGCGAATTCGTTCCATGGCACATACTACCAGGTATCGTACACTTTTATATATACACACGTCTAGAACTTGTAGACCTGGTCCTTGCTGTAGCCAAGCTCCTTCAGCATTCCGTCAAGCTCGCCCTGGTCGGACGGGCTCTTCTTGCCTCCGCTGATAGCCTTGTACATGCCTGGTGGTCCACACACAAACAGCTTGATCTTCTCGCCTTCCTTGGGCTCAGGCAGAACAGTCTTCAAGAGCTCCTTGGTAACGTGTCCCTTGCCGCCTTGCCATGACTCAGGTGGGTTGTCCAGAACGTAGAAAGCGCGGAAGCGCTGGGGGTATGTGTTCTCCAACTCCTCCCACTCGCGCTTCAACAGAATGTCCTCCTCTGAAACGTTGCCGTAGATGAGCGTAACCTTGGTCTTGTCCTCGGGGTTGCGGAAGATGTGTCGTGCTGTTTGCCACATGGGTGTGATACCGGTGCCACCAGCGATCAGGGCAATGTGCTCGTGCATGTTGGGCTGTGAAAGAGACATCGATGTTAGTGGTTGCTTCACAACTAGGCTATCGACGAGGCTCGTACCTTCCATTGGAACTTGGGGATAGGTCCCTTGATGTCTAGCCGTTGGCCTGGCTCCATGTTGTGCATGTGCTGAGACATGGGGCCGTTGGGGTAGGCCTTGATGATGAAGTCGACGGAGCCCTTCTGGTCCACGTCGCTAATCGGGGTGTATGGTCGGATAACTGGCTTCTGCATCTCGGGGCCCTTGTACTTGGTAATAACGGCCGCTATGTTCAGTCAGCATGTGCGGTGATCGAGACATTCTGCTGATAGACATACATGCGACAGGCAATCCGCTCTCCATGTCCTCCTCGGGCAGCTTGAAGCGGAGCTTCTTGGTGTTGTGGTTGACGACTTCGATGTTCTCTAGCGCAAGCGACACGAAACCCTGGTCGCCTCCCGTGAAGGCCTTCTTGACGGCGCCGGTGGAAGAGGGGATCTTGTTGGCCTCTTCTGATGGCGGCGCATTGCCCTTCTGCCCCGACGGCGCGTCGCCGCCCCTCATGAACAAGTAGGCACCAGCGAGACCGGCAGCGCCGATACCCGTGTAGAGAATGCCATTGTTGCCGCTCTTGGGCGCCTCAGATGCGTAACGGCGGACTTGCTATTTTCTGTCAACCTCCAAAACTGACATTGGCGATTTGTAATCTCAAATCAGACGGAAATGTGGGCGCATACCTGGTGCAGCGTCTTGGCTGGGCGGAATACCTGTCTGGCAAACATGGCGAGACGAATTGGTATGAGAGGAGGGGAATGAGGATAGAATTGAAGTAACTGGAAGAACAAGCGTTATCCGGGTGCAGGTGCTAACGACGGAGCTCATCGTACGCTAGCGCCAAGCAGTAAACGTCATCGCTGTTTTGCCGGCCCGTCCGAACTCAACCCTCATCCGTCTTCCAGTGCATCTTCAACAGTAGTGCGACAGTCCATGCTATGCTCATCATGTCTGATTGAACTTCACTGAGACTTTCCACGGAATATCATATAGCGGTATTCTGCACTCCATACAACAGCTATGAAAGAGAACGAGAAAGACCGCTCCGCCCGGGATCCATCACCGACAGATTGAGCATGTTTCTTCGGCACCTTGAGAAATGGACGCAATGCGCGGCACTAAGCATCAACTGAACAATATATACACTAGCCATCTCGCGACGAGATGCTGACTGACGAGGCCTCTGGAGATCATGTCGGCTATGCAGGAGAATAGCGATGCAAGCAATATGGCGAGACATCACATCGCAGACGCCCCAGCACGTAACCCGGACCTGTCGCGCCACGTTCGCGGAAGCCTGTGTCGGGATCGCCATCAGCACGCTATTTGTTCAGGCTGAGCGCGTTACATGTTTAACAATACCGGACGAACCAGGTTGACATTGTCGCATTGTGCTGTTCACAATGGGTCAGCTGCTCACGCATTACCTCTGAAACCGCACCTTTCGACTCTGGCCGCTCTGAACATCGCCCCTCAGAAGCCTATAGAAGGTAGAAACGGCGAGCAATCGGATCTGCAATGGTAGAGACCGCGTGTCCTCAATGGCACAGACTGGACCCTGGCGATGAGTGAAGGGGAGAAGCTCGGTCCAGCCAGCTCACAGTGACCGTCGGACCCTACTATGTCATTTCGGCTGCCACAGATCTCTTAACTACGACCCTTTCTTCGCTGTTTTCTTTATTCACCTCCGGTACAAATATACAGCTTTTCTCTAACGATGTGTACTTGAATAATTTTAGGCGCCTATTCTCGAACGAGTGCGATTCGCATACTTTTTGGGTCGCTAGAGCTCTCTAGGCGAACCATCAACTGTCGCCCTCAGACCGCTGGTCGCAATCGAACCCTCACGAAGAACTACGATTTACTTACTGGCCGGAGCCAGGATTATTGCCGGTGCACACAACTCTCAATCGCGTCGACATGGCTTCGCAGTTTCCGACACTAGCTTCAATGCGGCAACCATGCGAGCACAACTATACTTATGCACCGAATCTTATCCCCGACTCAGCACTTTCAGTCTGCGCAGTCTGCATCACAGAGGCTCGCATTGGTGAAGTGAAGTTCGCGACATTTGCGTTAGCTCGCCGCGGTGGTATTTTCGAATCCTCAAAAGCAGGGCCAGAGCTACGTACGAATGGTATCGATGATCTAGGCTGGATGTCACACAAGGATTGCACAGGTCGGTGGAAGAGGGCAAAACTCGATTGTTGGAGACTTGTTGCGACCCTGGAGAATCTACGAGATGAACAGTTCGAAATGGCTGAGGAATGGGGAGTCGACGAGGCGCTCTATCTTTGGGAACTAGCAAGAGACGAATGTTGGAAGGTGCCTGGCTGTCAATATCTGGAATACCCCGCTTCGAAAGAGGTAGAATTGACATCACGATCGCCTGCTATTGAGAGTGTCTCGGAGCCTACGCCCCAGGAAGAAGAAGATTCTGATGGTAGTTGGGAGAAGGTCAAGCGCAGGTGGAAGAGGAGGTCTCAACAGATCTCATTTTCAGACGACAATGAATCGCTGGATGTCGATCAGATGAATCTAAAAGAGATGGAAGGAGTCAACGATAGGCTAGCAGATGCAAGGTCGACACCCAGGAACCGCTTCGGCAAGATCGTCAAAACCAGTAGAAGCGCCACCACAGTAGCTGTCGCACAAGCCGTGAGCAGGTCTAAAGGCTTACTCCAAGGGGACACAAAACAAGTAAGGATATCTCTTTCGCTGCCTCTAGTCAACTTACCGTCTGATTTTCTACAACAGTCCGCTGCTCCCCCTCGCAAATCAGTCAGTATCGACGCGCAAGCCACCATCCTCCCTTGCGATTACACTCCAGCTACGACGATGTCACACCACGAGCACACAGTCATAGAACGGAGCCGCAACCGCCCCACTTACAGTCGCAGCTCCCGTTTCTACACGCCCTCATGCTGGGCGAGTCCAGAGGGTTACGAGAAAGATGACACCAGTCTTTCCAAGAGCTCTTGGGCGACTGTTGACCAGCTCCAGAGGGAGTTTGCGGGCTTGGACGTGGACTCTGAGAAGAAAGAAGAGGTGCTTGCTGAAAGAGCTGAGGAAGCTGCCGCTGAGCAAGACAAGAAGGCTAACTTGAGGAAAGTAAAAGACAAGGCCTTTCGCGCACGGCGACCGCCATGGCAAGGAGAAAGGCTCTTTCATGATAGCTGGCAGGGTGCTGAGCTTCTTCACATGAGAGACTACTTCAAGAAGGCGCTCGCAGAGGATGCAAACTTGTCATCGCTGAGTCAATCGCACCGCATGGCATTGACGAGGGGTCTTCATGACTGCGGTAGTGCTTTGATGCGTGAGGAGAAGCAGAAGGAGAAGAAATGGGTGGATGCCGAGAGCGAACGATAGGCGGTACAAGGCACTGTTGGCGGTATCTGTGAAGGAGAAGGGACAGGGATGGAAAGAGGCGCACATGTATACGACCAAACGTTGAGAATAGCTATACATCCCTCGATACGCTGTCGTGAAGTATAATTATGGGTACATGTCGCTGTCCCTTCAACAAGACAGACTACGCTGTCCCTACCTTTTGTCACACTTTCTGACCCGTCAAGTGCAAGTTCAATCACCGCTTAAGGATATAAAGTCTCCGCCGCTGCATGCATTTGCATTCTCACCGATAACAATACGCAGCATACAGAAAACAAAATAAGCCCAACGTATCCAAATCTACGCTAGCAAAAGTAACAGCCCTGTGCTCAACCCTCTACACATAATTTTACGGCCTCGAGTCTTACCACCGTCATACCGAGTTGACTCCTAGCACCTAAAAGAAACAAACCATGCCCTCAGGTTACTATCCCTCTCGACGACGAAATCTTCCATATGGCAATACACCATATCACGAGCTTCCTAACGGCGGCCGAGATCTTGCCCCCATCAGACAGCCCGATGTTCATGGCAGCGTCGGTTTACCAGGCACTCGCAGTAGTTGGTTTAACTACGACCCGGATAATGGTATCAATCGCAACACAGACCACTGGTATGGACGTGGAGGTCAGTGGAATAGGTATAGGTCGCCGTACATGGGCGGTGGTGGGTGGGGATGGGGACCCAGGTAAAAAGTGGAATGGAGAAACGTTGAACTTGGTTGAGAGCTGTTAAACAGCCTATTCGAAGAAATCTAGTCGCTACTGATACACTCGTTCCGTGGCTCACTTCCTACATTGAGATACCTGTGAGACCGACATAGGGGCCCGACCCAGAGGAGAGAATGAAAAGACACCTCGGTGTTCGTCCGCAGGACTCACCACTTCGCGAACTCGACAATTTTTCCATTTTAACCAAAGAGCAAACAAGGAAGTTTGGTAGTCCAACATTGGGGTTGCTTCGTGCCGCTATTCTCTAATACCAGCTTGGCGAGCTCTCATCACTTCGTCATTCTGTACTTCCAAGCTTGCTTCGGTAAGAATGGGTTATTATTCGTATATAGTATCAAAGTCGTAAACTTAGCAATAGGCGTCATGAGAGCAGTAGAGATAGTAAGAAGGTATACACAGAAGCGAATATGCAGGATCCGTAATCTACAACATGCGATGAAACTATGCTGGGACCGAATGATACGCGCACTGAAGAGAGCGTTGGGGGTATATGGCGGAAATAGAAGAAAAGTGCCCATCCAAATAACACCCATGATCTGAAAAAGTGTCCAAGATCCGAAACGAAAAAGGTCCATGCGTAAAGTGCGTTAGGCGTTGATTATGAGGTTGCGCTGACTGGTATCTTCAGGATAGGCCCCAAAGACGAAGCGATAGAGCTCGCGCAGCCACTTGAATGATTCGCTGCGGCCCAGCCATTGCACCGATCTTCCAATCTCAAGTGCCGTCAGCCTGCGGAGTGGCTGAGTGTGAACGCTTCGTAGTGTCGGGTCTGCAAGAACAAGTTTTCGGTAGCTCTCGAACAATTGACTTTGCCACGTCTCGGCGCCGAAGCTGTTGGACGGCAAGGCACGAATAAAGTCTGGAAGGGGAATCTGGCGATTGTATCCTGTGTTGATGGCTGCCTTGATGATCAGCCCTTTCAGGCGGACCAGGTTGGCATCCTCTCGACCAGCGGTGGCGGTAGAGGAAGTGTGTTGTGAGGCGTCAGAGTATGTGGAAAGGTTGGAGGAAGCGGATGACCAACGGTCATGAGTCCGTGTCATGCCAGCTTCTGGGCCGAGAACAAGTATGTTTGGCACGTTGGGCTCGTCTGCGGGCGAGAACTCTTCGCGGTCATCGAAGATGGTTGTTGGTGTCTCTGGCTGCATTGGCGTCGCGTTTCTCGATTGAATGGCCGAATGATACGACTCATTGACACTGGAGGATCGCCCAGACCGTTCCGAATATGCAGTCTGGGAGCGATGTGTCATGGAACTGCGACCCACCGAGAAGGCATACTGAGTGGGTCGTGGAGTGCCGCGATCAGGCCGCACCTGCGTCCAGCCTTCACGGAACAAGTCACACAACTCCCAGCACGCCTGGATTGCCGAGCCCAGCAGTTCCTCGTCGGCTGGCTTGCCATCCCGGCTGTTTTGGCGGAGACTGAAAAGCATTTCTGCCAGTGACCAGCATGCATGGAGCAATGAATCGGTCTCTTCTGGAAGCGAAGTGCGCTGCTTCATTAAGCGATGACATAGCGTCAAGTAGAAATCCAGAGTGCGTTCACGAAATGTCTCGGGTAGTGTGCGATCATGTGCGTTGTAGAGATGGTTGTTCAGCTCAAAGCTGACTCTGAGCACCGAATCAGAAGCCTCGTCGCCGCGTTGACGCACGTCGAATAGTGCCTGACAAAAGTCCCGGCAAAGCTCCAGGGTCGGTCGAATCTGCGTGGAGGGGTTCTCCTCTCTACTTTCGTAGAGCTTCTGGCAAAGTCGCCAACACGTTCTCCAAGCATGCTCCTGCATATCAGGGCTTCCACCAGAGTAGTGGAACATGCGTGTTCTGTGGTGTTGGCTCAATTTAGCCAGCGAGTTGCAGAGTGTCCAGCATTCGTCCAGTGCGCTTCGCAGGGCAGCCACTTCCTTCTCCGACTCTTGGATGCCGTGGATCGCCTGACCCATCGTTTGGGTACCGATGGACATGGACTCGCCGTCTTGCGATTGTGATGACTGGCTGTCATCCTGTTCGATGACGGAGCTCGCAGAAGAATCTGTGGTAGCATGGTCGTCGTACTCGGCAATATCTGTGCATGTTAGCGCGTGTGCCTTCCAAGATGCGCGGAGACGTACCTGCGAGATTGACGCTTTTGCGAACACTTCGCCGCCTGAGGTCCTCCTCGAAATCTTGTCTTGTCTGGGCACGCGGCGTGCTGCGGTCGGTAACTGAGTTCGACACGGCAGTATCAATGGGCGTGGTGTAGGCAGAAGACGTGTGCTTGTCCTCGACATCCGGAAGCATGTTGGCTTCTGGCGTTGACGGCGATACGACAGCTGTGTTATCTGACGTGTTTGCGCTCGACGACCCGCCAGACGTCATCCGGTTCTGGTTCTGGTTCCCACGTCAGCCATGTAGTGCAACCACAACAAAAGGGCACTCACGAATTGCTTAAAGGTGTCGGGCGCATGGATGACAGACGGCGGGGCATCGTCCGAGTCAGCCCTGCGCACGGCGGTGTTGAGCTTATGGGTATGGGGCTGTCACAAGTTAGATGAGTGCAGGCAGGCAGGCGCGGTAGAGGTGTTGGTATGATACCTTTGCGGGCCCGTCCTGGCTCGCCGGGCTCACTATGTCGTCAGTGCCCGGCGATCTGATATCGCTCATGCCATCTTCGCTTGCACTTGGGTGATTGACCTGGGCATCGTCTTCGATCTGTAGTGGGGTCAGCCCCGCGCGTTCGTATATCCACCCACGACGCGACGTACCTCAGTGTGGTCAGTATGGCTCGTGCCGTTGCTGTCGACGGGCGAGGGGTCGACGGTCGCCGGGTATGGGCTGGGCGGTGGTTGCAGGTGGTCGGACGTGTGCCCTGAGGATCTTGGGGAGTCCATGTTAGCGGGCAGTCGCCAATGCTCTCGCAGCGAGGGCGTCGCACCTATTTGAGAAGACGTGGGCGAAGGTGCCCGGTGAGCTGGGCGAGTCCGTGTAGGGGCTGAATGCCGACATGGACTTCAGGCCACTCGGTGACGGCATGAGCTGCGTCGCGGTTGCCATGCCTCGCGCTGCTCTTGAGGAAGGCACAACAGAGGCTGCGCCAGGACTGCGCCGGATCTGCGCTGCGGTGGGAAGGAACAATCGCGCGTGGTCTCGCGATGGGCTGCCTATCACTCAGACGACGGGGTTGGCGAGGCTGAGCGGCGGGTCACGAATCAGAAGGGAAGGCGCGAAAAGGGTGGGCGGCGGGCGAGCGCTTGCGTCTAGGGAAAGAAGGACGGGACGAGGCTTATCAGAGCAGGCCAGCTGCCGGGAAGAGGCTCAAGGTGCTTGGTGCAGAGAGGTGTCGTTGTTTGTTTCAACACTGCGACTCTGCCTCGGTGGAGACTCTCAGCGCAGACAGGCGGCAGGCGGCGTCAATCGTCTACCTAGCAGCAGCAGCGAACTGCTCGCCCGCCCGTGCACTACGCCCGCTTACAACACCTGTCCGTTCACCACCACCGCTGGGCGCCGCAGACGAATCGCCGCCCTGGGTGCCGCTAAGCTTCAGGGATGCACTGCAGCTTAAGCGCCCAAACCCACGCTAGATGGCGGGCATGGTCAGCGATCCCGCGCCGTGCGTGCCAGAGACACGACACTGGATCCTCTAGAACAGCCATCGCTACCAGCCTGGCTCCCTCTTCCGTCTGCTGGTGCGAACCCCTCCGATCCATTGTCCTACCTGATGCCGTCCCGCGGAGAACAAACGGCTGCGCGGCCCTCCAAGGTGTAGGTAAGCAGCCCCTTGGCATCATCTATTCACCCAGCATTAGTTCCTCGCATGGCGAACGTTGCTGCAGACCACTAGGGCCAGGCCTCCTTGAGACGCTAATGCACCCTTCCTCAAAAGGCTCCATCAGGTGCTTGGAGACAGCACAAGTGTGCGGCACAGTCACGGTGCCCTCCCACCGTTTGCTCTGTCTCCAGTCTGGCCCCATCGACATCGACGTGGCGGCCTTGCATCAAATGAAGGCCTGCCTGGTGTGATGACTTCCTGCTCGCAACGGTCCGTCGACACATGGCATCCCAAGAGCCTCTTCTTGCTAAATCTGTAGGATCGTCATCGGTATCGCTCTTCCACTAGTTCATCTCCAGATTCCCCAAGCGTATCAGCGTCCCCGGCTACCATGGGCTCGGATGCTTAGATTGGCCAATGGCATCCCCAACTTTTTGACCGGGACACGAAAGCACACATTTTTTCTCCCACCAACCTACCACAGCTCACGCCGCGCGTATCTTCAATAATCCCATTAGTCTGGCCTACAAGCAGCTACCTGGTCCATGTCCACCTTGACAATGGCACCAGCTGCCCTTCTTCGTGCGACCTGCGCCGCTTCCGCGTTTGACATTAGCCGCGCCCAAGGCGGCTTGCTAATAAGCGCCGTGGAGCACAGGACATTCTTTCGGCCTTTGCCTAACCGACAGGTACAATCTCTTAGATGACTGACAGGAGGCTGCAGCTATGGCCTGCATAACTCATGCACACAGGTCTGCGGCCGATCATAACGTGCCTTTCGATGCCAACTACACAAAATGTTGAGTACATCGGCGACGTTGGAACCAACACAGTTTCATGCGCAGGGCACGCTACGATAGTCGATGAGCGACGGCATGGCTTTGAAGAAGGTGTCTAACATACTCGGTGCCCCGCTCTGCGTCGATAGTTTTTGTGTATACACCCAACCGAAGCGACCCCGCTCTCACGTTATCGGCGCTTACTCTCATCGTTTCTTTGGCAAATCTCCCCACCACCACCAACGACATCTAGACTTATTCGGATAATGGCATTCAGATAGTCCGGTGCATCCGGAGTCATGATACTGGGTGGCCTGAAAGCGATCCCTACTAGCGACTGCCACGCGATATCCCAGGATGCTGGTACGATGGCTACCCGAACAGCGGGCATTCATTCCTGGATATCGTGCTGGAAGAGGAATTTCCATGCTAGGTCTACCAACAATGGCAATCATGCACATGTCTCAATCCGCAACTGCTCGGATAAGGGCCGCTATATTGGCCTTTGAAGTGTTGTGCATGCCACCAACAGCTGGATTGCCTGGTATGAAGCAGCTCATTGTTTCTCCAATTGTACCCGAGACTAAAGGGCGCTTTAGGTTTGCTATTGTAGATGCACAAGACACAATAGTAGGATCAGCCGAGCGCCCTTTCTTGTCCTGGGCATCGTTCGAAAAAGCAACCCTTCGTGGTGTCCGTTTCCTCAATACTAAACCAGACCGGTGTTGGCTTCTTAGGCCAACATGGGCGTCCTCACCGCTCAAAAGGTAACGCAAATCGCGATGAATGAATTCGAAGCCACCATTCTACCCGTGACGCTATCCACAGCATGAAATCTCCGAGGGGCTTAGCTCTTGGAAAATTCCCTCCCGTGCCGGGCGCTTCTGCAACCCATGAGGTGCTTTGCGGCGCACGTCAGCCTTAAACGAGCATGCCAACGCCTCAGAGTCAAACACACGATTTGTCACAGTCTGCCTTGGGCAAACAAAATGAATGTACAGCCCTGTGCGACTGACGCTGCGCGGCAACAAGGAGGCTCAATGTTGCACCACATCTTGGACAACATGACTGCACGCCTCTGACCATCACCAACGAGTGTACACACAACATGTCTCGCCTGATGGTGCCAGATTTCGTAATAAGCCCGGGTGAACATTCGCTTCAGCGACTGCGACGCAGATGCTGTCCCACACGAGTGTACGATACATACAACGATAGGGAAAATATACCTGCCGCTACACAACTTCGTTGGGTGTACTGCCTAGCTACAACAAACGCGACAGCACATTGATAGAACTCGTGGAGTGACAACTTCTCCCACTACATGATCTAAATCAACGATTGGGTCTACTCCATGTGCGTCGAAGTCACATTTAACGACTACATACTTCGTACAAAGAGACGTACCATCTTTCTGCCACTTTTTTTTGCCAGCTGCATGGTAATGCAAACCATGTACCATCAGCAGGATTGGGCTTCTACTGATTGCGACGTCGGCAGTGTACGCTCGTCTAATGTATATGATCTGGCACAAGTCTTCTCGAGCTAGAGTCGCCTAGCCGTCTACACTCTTGATAATGGGTGAAGGGGAAGCGAGATGTCAGCCAATGAGGTGGTGTTACCAGCCGCTCGGCTCAGACACCTGTTGTCGAGATCTTGCATCTTTCACCATCCTTCAAGCCACAACTTTCGCGGAAAGTCATTAGATCTACAATCGATGCTCTCTACGCCTGGTACACATTGCTGCGATACTTGCTGAATACTTATGGCCATGAACTGCTATCGATACCCATACTTTCCATCTCAGCCCGATGGGCCGCAGCTTGTCGATCCTTTCGCTTCTACAGTGTACGATGCACGATTCAATTTGATGGGCAACGCATCTAGAAGGTCCGACGTGCGTGGCGCTTTCATGGCCTCATTTGGGCGCTCGTTGCGGGGCGAGCTTTCACCGGTATCGTATTCGGACGATACTTTCAGCCTCTTCAGCTGAAAGCCTCGGCAGACCAGTCACCATGTAGCCTAGAGGTATTCGCGCTCACAGCAAAGTACGTGAGCTGTCTTCCGCAGTAAAAGAATCTCTCCTTCACGTCTCTTACTAGTCGCTCTCACAATACTCGAGTCACCAAGGTGATTTCCTGCACGAGTCATGCCTCTCGTTCGGCCCCCACCCCTTCCACCCCGACCATCCTCAGAATCAGCAACCCCGCAGACTAAACAACCCCCAGCACTTGGATTGTGCAAACGATCAAACTTCACACAAGGGCATAATGACTGGCTGCAAATCAAATCGCCAAGGGCCATCCCCAACTTCGACATTTGTCCGGATTGCTACAACACATCCTTCCGCAACACTCGCTATGGATCCTTTATATCTGCCGGTCCCGCCAAACCAGCTAAGATGTCCGTCGTCTGTGATTTCTCGTTCCTGTGGGTGAGACTAGCCTATATGTGGTTGTTCCAAATGGGACAACCTGATTTGAGCTTGCTGGGCGAAATCAGTAGCATTGATCCTGACAGGGATGGCATCTGCCCAAACTTCAACATGGAGGATCCAGTGGTCAAGAATGGAGGAAGACCCGAAGTAATTAGGACGTGGTACTGTCTGCAAGATCCAAAGACTGGGTCGCTGGTCGAAGAGATGACAGCCTGTTCATTCTGCGTTGCGCACATAAACGTCCTCTTTCCCTGTCTGAAGCGCATATTTGCACCCATCGCAAACGGGCAAAGGCTTCTCGCTACCTGCGATCTGATGACGCAGGGAACTGGCCAACAGCGGTGTGTTGAGATTGTTGATCAGATGGCCGCCGTTGCGCAAAGTACTCTTGAAACGAAGACACGAGACCTTACACCACTGATCGATTTCGTCAAGAAATGGGGTCCAATTCCTGCCTGTCAACAAGGGAAGTTGGTCTCAGGCCAAAAGCAGTACAGCTTCCCTTCTACGGTCCCGGAGTTCACCGCCTGCGAAGAGTGCTACCTTAGACACATCGAACCTCTCTATTCTCAATCACCCCAACCAGCGATCCTTGCGCAGCTTGAGGAGCAAGAGGCAAAACCCGGAGGCTTCCTGTGTGATCTCTTTTCCCCACGTCTCCAGTCGTACTTTACGGATGCCAGTCGTACAAACGACATCTCGACCTTCCGCCAAAAGCTCATGGCACGAAACAACAAGATGCAAGAAATTGAGATTCAGCTTCGGCGTATGAAGCAGGAAATCCAACAGTTGAAAGCGCAGGAGAGAATGCACAGAAATCAGATGATTGTTGCGCAGTCGCAAGCCAGGATCAGAAGTACACAATGGGCTGTCAGTGGCTGGAGCGCACCGCCGGTGAGTAATGAATCGGCTGGCATGTCGCCGTGAGAGGCTACGATGATGACTAACATCCATGCAGATTGATTGGGGTATAACAAACGTGGAGATGGCGAAAGCAAATGAGAAAGCGATGCAAGCGGCCATCATCCAGGACAGCATGACGGACTTGGAAAACGAATGGATTAGATACTGGAAATGAAAACAAACGGTCGTGAGAAGCTTGTATCTTAAGACACCGCAAGCATCTTGTATCACCCTAGATATCAAACATGCTCTCCATCCTCAACGCGCCTAACCGCAAACTCCCTCCTACAATTCGGACACAGCAAACTCCCCAACATAGCCTCAACAAGACAGTCCCTTCCAAACCGCTTCCCACAGCACCCCACCTGTTTGATAACCCCACCACAACACCCATCCTCCCCCGCACCAAAAGCACCCCAACAAAACGGACAACGAACATCGTCTCGCATCGCCGTCTCGACCTCAACAGTAGCCAGAGAATCCACATAAGCAGGGGCATACACCTCTGCCGTCTCCCAGATCCGCGGTGAGTCATTCGTATTCGCATTGCCAAATTCAATATACGAAGCAACCAGCCCCTGTATGGTCTTTGTGAGCCGGTATGTCTCCACACCTTCTTTGAAAGTCTGCACCGTCATAACCGCATCGTCATGCATTCCAGTTTCCCGCGAATACCGTAATATCGCCCTCAGTAACCCTACTTCCTCCAAAGTATAAGACAAGATGACCCCATCGGCCAGCGGAGGCGGGAACTCGTCTTCTGAAAAGAAACCGATGTAGGGAGCGATGTAGGTAACATACGCCACGGATTTCTCGACGAGTTCCTCGGCGTAGGTGAAGAGTGTCATGTTTGTCATGGTTTCGGAGAGCCAGACTTGGGATTTGGGTTGCTGGACGGTGGTTTCGACGTAGGTTTGGGCGGTGCCGGTGGCGGAGATGAAGGAGGAGAGGGTGAAGGTTAGAGGGGAGGTGGGGTCTGTGTTGTCTGATGGCCATGCGCCTGGCATGCGTGGGAGGGGCTCGTAGCTCATTATGTTGGTTGGATGGGATTGCTTGGGTTGCTGTTCATTGGGTTGAGATGGTCTGGAAATGTAAGGAAAGGCCTATATACGTGAGGTGCCAATCCGACCCAAGAGTGAAAGGTGAGGCAGAAGAGCTCGATGGGTATGTGAAGTTATACGACTCGTCTTATCGACGGATACTTCGGCCGCTGAGATGATCAGATGATTCAACTGAATTATCTACGCATTGTGCAGAGACATGGGAAGTCACCAGTTGAGGCAAAGTCATGAAACGATCATATGTTGTAATGTTTCCATTTTATTCAAGATCGAACGCCTTCCCAAGCCCCCAAATGTCCCAATCCCAAGCGCATCAAGGCGCGGTGAATGTACAAATACAAAAACTCCCTCGAAAGACAATAGACCGAGCCTGTCTTTTCCCAATGTTCGTAAATATCATGAACCTCGTTGTCCATGGGACGCTCGAAAAGCCAGTTCTTTAATTTTAACGCCTTGCAATGCTTCCGAGACGCCTCGCTTGCTGAATGGACAAAAAAGCCATGATGAGACCCAGTTGTACGCTTGACAGATGTTCCGAGGGTAGATGTGGAGATTCCTTTCCCTGTGAATGAGGGAGAGGATCGCGTCACATACCCAAACGAGATGTGATTACTTACCAACTTACCGTTGCGCGTAGAGTCGGATGAATGATACCAGCTCCATTGCGCAAGCCGGTAGTTGATGTCCGTGCTAGACACTTGTGATGCTTAATGAGCATAATGCTCCAACCCATATCTGTCGGATACGAGCTCCTTCGCTGTCGAATGCAGAAACTTAGCGGATAGTCATCTGCTTAGTCGCACTGGGCTTCATAGAAGCAGAGCCGGCGGCGGCAACGGAAGGCTGACCAGGCTTCTTCTCGAAGATCTTCCAGAACTTGAGAGACTCGTCGGCAGCAGCGGTGGCGAGCATCTGACCATCGGGGCTGAGGCAGCTGTGGAGAACACGAGACTCGTGAGCGGGGACCTCCATGTTCTTGACACCGGAGGGGTAGCTCCAGATGCTCAGGCTGTTGTCGGGGAAGCCACCAGTGCTGACAATCTCCTTGTAGTGGGTGCTCCAGCGAAGGCTGGTGACTTGGGAGTCGGTGGGGATGTGGTTGATGCGGGCACCAGTGGTGGTGTTCCAGAAGTAGATTTGACGGTCGTTGGAACCACCGCCGGTGGCAAGCAGGTTGGATTGCCATGGGCACCATGAGACGGCCTTGACGGCAGCGCGGTGATTGGTCTTGGTGAACTTGGGGGCAGCGAGCGCGCGCGCATCCCAGATGTTGACCATGTTGTCGTTGGCACCAGTGGCAAGCTGGGCACCATCGGCGCGCCACTCAAGGCCGCAGACCTCTCCAGTGTGCGAGACGAGCTCAGCGATCTTGTGTTGAGCGACGCGGACGTCGTGGTTGTAGACAAGGCCGGAACGGGCACCGGTGGAGAGGATGTGCTTGTTCCATCCCATAACACCAACGCGAGTCTCGTGACCGAACATGCTACGGAGCTTGGTCTGCTCCTCAACGTCCCAGATCTGAACCTCACCCGTGCCGAGACCGACACCAACGTAGGCACCGTCGCCGGACCACTTGACGGAAGAGATGTAGGTATCGGCGGGGCATTCGAGGAGAGAGGCGACCGATCCAGAGTCAGCTGACCAGACGTAGACTGAGCGCTCAAGACCGATAGCGACCTGGTTGCCGGAGGACCAGTCGAGAAGGTTGAGGTAGTAGTCATCGACAAGACCGGGAGCATCAAGGACGCGCTCGGGTGCAGACGGGATGCGACGGCGGCTCTGTGCGTTGACGCTGCTGCTGGGCTTGAGAGGACGGTTGTACTGGGAGCGAAGGTCGATGGGCTTGGACGACTCGGGCGGCGCAGGCTTGAAAGCAAGAATGCGAGTGTTTGTGTTGATGCCACATGCCGAGGCAAGTGTGGACTGGTATGCAGCCTGACTAGGAGCTGGCTTGGAGCGTGATCGGCTCTCTTCCTCGTCGTCCTCAAGGCTCAGGCCCTCGAGGGACAATGTGACATCCTCCTCTGAACCACGGCCACCGAGATCGAAAGCACTTGCGGCGTTGGCAAGCACGGTCGAGCCCTCTTTCTTGGAGCTTGACTTAGGGCGCTGTTCAGCGTCGAGCTTGCTGGCACCGACGCTGCGGATAGCCTCGCTGGCCGTCCGGTTGGGGATGAAGCGGTCGGCGGCGTTGTAGGCAATGCGCGTCTTGGTAGGGCGAGCACGGATGGCAGCTGCCTCCTTCTTCTCCTTCTTGGCCTTGGTGGCAGCAGTGGTACCGGATCCAGTGAGGGCCCATTCTGAGACACCGAGTTCTAACCGGCGAGGGGTGTGTGTGTGGGAGCGAGCAATGTTGGACTTGGGCGAGTCGCGCGTGGTCTTGGTGACGGAGCGCTGGATGCGCGACTTGAAGTCGTTGCCGTGTATTGACTCGTGTGCCTGCTTATCGGGAGTCTGGGTGCGCGGGGTGCGGGGAGAGGGCGTCAGTGGCATCCGACCGCCAGCGGTGCGGGTGTTGAAGACGGCAGAGCGCTTCTTGACCGGAGTCACGCAGACTGCGGTGCTTGCCATGCTGCTAGCTAGTCTCCTACTGGACTAGGGTTAGTTGAATTCTTAGTACATTGAACTTGGTGGCATACAGTATGTGGGTTGGGTTCTGCTATATGGTGTAAGGATTAGTATTAGACAATGCTGTAATCGATGCTGTGAAGTATTGATTCAAAAGTAATTGAGTGATTCGCGCTCTGGAGAAGAAGATGCAGGGCAGTGCGGATGGTAGAGTGCGTGGTAGTGGATATGCAGAGTGGCAGGTATGGGGGCGTTTAAGTATCCTTTGTTTACGCTTGCGTTGACCAGGTAACGAGGACGGGACCCTGCGCGAGGCTGGCCGGACGACCACGACGCATGACATCACATGACGGTGCTCGACCCTCGCCGGCATCGTAGTCTATCCGGTTTGTGAAGCCGCATGCATCGTCGTCGTGTCGATGCCGCCGCCTGCATGGCCTTGCTTTTACCGCTGCATCCATGATGGCGATGGCTTTGTAGCGTCTGCTCTCGTGCGAGACTGCGACGCACTTTAGCACTCTCTCAGTCTATCGTCGTTGCACAGCCACTCACTGATCACATATTCCAGCATTAATCTGCTGCAGCGTCCAGTGGCCAAATCTCGGAGTGGCTCGCGCTGTCCGTGTCGGGCACAGGGCTGAGTCGTCGTGGGTCGGCGCTTCCGCTTTCCAGGCTCGGGCGGTGAGGGGCGGCAATATGCACGGCCAGCCAACTCAACTTCCTCCGTCAAACATTCTCCCAGCCTAGACAAAGGCCACCTCTGCCCACCGGGGCTACTACCAGGAACCAGACCACGCTATTCACCGCTCACTATCCATGGCACAAACATCCGCTCGATCCGCTTTCCCGTCCAACATCCTCAACCCCGCCGTCACCTCTACACCCTCGCCCAGCCACTCCCACTCCAACACGCCGGGATCCGCCAGCTCTGCCAACAACACTTTCCTCATGTCTGCGAGCCCCATTCGGAGCCGCAGATCAGCCGTCGAAGGCTACAAACCGAAAATGATTTCGACAATCGGCGCCAAGCCCGCCTGCCTGGTCAATGCCTCTGTCACATATGTTGGCGATGATCAGATATACGCCTTTGGAGGCTTCGACCAGTATACCGACGAGGTCTACAACCACGTCCTTCGCCTCAACCTCGTCACTCGACAATGGAATCTGGTCGACAACTACGGAGACATCCCGGGCGTACGAATGGGTACGTGCTCACCGCTCTATCACCAATGCTACTTCCGTCGCAACTAACATATCTCTCTAGGACACACTGCATGCTTGTGGCAAGGCAGCAAACTGCTCGTCTTCGGTGGTGAGAATGAGCACCGTCAACACCTCGCCGACGTCATCGTATTCGACCTGAAGACCGCCCACTGGACGCAGCCCGAACTCCATGGCCCAATACCTCGCGGTCGCGCTCGGCATTCGGCCGTCATATACGACGATAAGCTATACATCAGCGGTGGTCAGACTGGGCACGACAGTGTACTAGACGACATCTGCTATCTCGACCTCAAGACGTGGACCTGGTCCCGGACATGGAGGTTCGTTCCTCGTTACGATCACGCCAGCTGGATCTGGAACGGTCGCATCTGGATTTTCGGCGGCATCAACGACGAGATGGAGAAGAGCAACGAGATCTGGTGGCTCGATCTCCGCGGCAGCCCAGAGTTCGATCACGCCATGAAATATGGAACAGGCGACCGGCAACTCATCTCGTCGCGACATCGCTACCCTGTACCAGCGTCTGGTCAACTTGCGACCGGAAGCAGTGGTTATACTGCAAACTCGAGCGTCCAGTCATATCATGGCATGGGTTCAAGTCGCTCACCCTACGTTGCGCCTGGCTCCATCTCATCTCTCAAATTTCACTCCAGTCCGAACCTACCATCTCAAGCGGCGGGCACGCATTTCCACATCTTTTCATCCGGTTGCATGCTCGATTTCGTCACTCCGGCAGAGTTGAGCTGCGAGACAAGTTTGTCTAGTCTAGAGCTAGATACACTGCGATGGCAGAAGCTTGCCGACGGGAAGGACCTTTATAGCCCCAACTACCGCTGGCACTACTGCACAACAAACCCCGAAGGAACACATGCCTGGCTTCTAGGCAGCCCGATCGAGTCGGCGAATGACGGGAACCACAACGGCGAGTATCTAAGTGATGTCCTCGCCATCGATCTTCGGAAGTATGGCATCCTGGGCAACGAGCTGGCCTCCGACACGCGCTCAAAGATGATGCCTTCTTCCGATGCGAATGTGTCTTCGCACCTTACCGGTATTGGTGCGGATCTTTCCCTAACTTTTGATCAACCACCCGAGAGCGGCAGCGGCGCAGACTTCATCATCACGGCCGATCCCGATGATGATGACTACGTGGATGTCGCCGTGCCAGATCCCAACGGTTCGTCAACAACCGTGAGTCCAGTATCGCGGCCGATCCACGTTCACAAACTCATTCTCCACGCTCGCTGGCCTCATTTCGCCCGTCTATGGAGTGCTCAAATGGCAGAGTTTCACTCGAAGAAGATGCACATTCCCGAACCGTACTCAGCAGTTCGGGCATTCCTGTTCTATCTGTATACGGATAGCATTGCGCCAAACCCTCAGAATGGACCCAGCCTGAACGACGTAGCAGGCATGCTTGTCATGTCCAACATCTACGACATGCCCCGTCTCCGCCTACTTTGCGTCAACCGCTTGGGTCGGGAGCTCGACATTGAGCACGCAGCCATAATCTGGGAGCGTGCTGCTACTGCTGGAGAGGACTGGCTCAAGCAGCGAGCTGCTACATTCTGCATGCAGAACTTTGGTAGAGTCGTCCGCACAGCCGGCTACCGTAGTCTCAGCCCGGCGAGCTTGATCGAGCTCAGCTGTGAAGCTACTCCAGAAGCGCGCATCGTTGGTGGAGAGGATTTGGATCTCCTCAGCCAAATCACCGGTCGCTCTTTCGGCGGCAGCAATCGTAAACGCAGTTTGGGTAGCGCAGGCGTCCTTACGGCAGGCGAGGACGACGGAGAGGACGAAGTGGAGGATGATGGCATGGATGTCAACTAATTCAGCGGTTGAGCTTTCCTTTCTTGCGACTTTACTCTTTGCTCTGCTACTGCACAAGCATATTGGCGCGGCGTTGGTATTTTGAACGGTAATTGGGAGGAGTTTGGTTGGATTTGATACATGCATTGCGTGGGCGCGCAAGGACTTTGGCGCTGGTGTTTAGCTAATGGTCCCCTTTTGATGGCACTCACGATTACATGATTGCACCCCGTATTATACCGCTACATAGATACTACGAATTGTTCCTTATGCCATCCCGATTTGCCGTCTTCGCGATTTCTGATATGACCATGTCTTGCTCTGGCATAACAGAATGCCTGTCGACAACTTCAGGCACATGGCAGACTAGCCGTAGCGAAGCCTTCGACCACCCTTCTGCTCAGCCATCTGGCAGCTCACTGATATCCCCTTTCGCTCCGCGTAGTTGATCGCATCGCGCCCATTGATGTTAGCACACTGATTCGCCTTGATACTCGTCAGCTTCGGAAGTTTGTCTGCCAACATCTTGATGGACGCCCCAGTAATGTGGGTATGCGAGAGGTCGATTGTCTTGAGTCCTGTCGGGTACATGAGGAGTCTCTCTATCTCATCGTCATTGCAGAGCGTTGTGGCAATATCCAAGTGCTCCAACGCTGGCGTGAGGACGCGTGGGGAAAAGCCGAATATGGACTCCGTTTGCGCAGAAGGCCCTCTTCCGAACATGTCATCTGAAATATCATCGATTAGGCCGTGCAGGGTTAACGATTGCAAAGGTTTTCGTGTTGAGCATGTTGCCGTTTCACTCTCGTGGAAACAGATGTCTAGTAGGTTTCCTAGTGTTTCTGGCTCCAGGCCTTTGAAGCCAGATATGGCTAGGTGTGTGAGCTCTGGGATACAGCACTGGTGCAAGAACAGGCTTTGCTGTAGGTTCAATCCACCACCGTCGTTTTCGATGACCAGTCGCTGTAGCGTCGGCGGGAGAAGAGGAAACTGCAGGAGGTCCATCCGCTTCAGCGCCAGGCTTTTCAGTGGTGGTAATTGAGCTTCGTCTCTGGGCCATCCTTGTCGAGAGTCAAGATGTTCTACGTTGGAGAGTGCTAAGGATTCAAGGCATGGCGTTTGTGCAAGGAGCTCGTGTAGCCTGAGATTGACCGTCGAGACGGGGGACGACCAATGCATGCCGAGTGTGCGGAGATTCCCAAATGAAGTTGTCCAGTTAGTGGCGGCCCCGCGGGACCTCAAGGCGCCGAAGACCACGTGTTTCAGTACAGGCCTCGCATGCATTATCTGCACTGCAGTATCTTGCGTGATCTCTGGATGTATCGTGAACTTCTTCAAATTTGGAGCGCTTTTGACAATGTCAATCAATGTGGCTGACATGGTGTGTGGCAAGGAGATGAGCTCTAGTTCTGTAAGGTCTTTCGCTGCTTTCGCAAGATTCTTCAGTACGTCCATGTGTTCGAAACGATGGATCGTGACGCGCGTCATTCGGTATTCCGAGCGCTTGAACGCTGTATTGACGAAAGAACGAGGGACTGGTCGGCGGGCGCCGGAGAGATCGAGATGCATCCAAAGCTTAGGTAACTTGGAGAGATAGTCCCTCCATCCCGGGCTGACGCGCATGCAGTTGACCATGTGGCGGAAGGAGCAATAATCTAGTACCATTTCCGCTAGCTCGGCGGGCAGAACTGTGAACGGATCGATGGCTGATGCAGGTGATAGTTTTCGAGTGGACTTGTCGTGGAGTTGTTGCAAGAGCTGTCGCCAGTCAGTAATCCATGCAAAAGACAGAGTGGAAGATGTGTCCTCATAACAGGACAAATAATACATCACCTACCTTGAAGTTCTTGTCGCTAGGTGGCACATTCTTCATTCCATACTTGTAAATCCCAAGCGCGGTCTCAGGTTTCTCCAATTTCTCAAGAATACTCGCTGTGCGTAAGTAACCCTTGACATCTTTCTTGTTCAACCTGATCATTTCTCTGCCATCTTTGACCGCAGCGTTGAGGTTTCCAAGCTTGTCGTACGTCGCAGCCCGATGATCGTACAGATCCGCGGTTGGACAAACCTCGATACCTTTCGAAAAGGTTTCCAAGGCTTTCTCGTATTGTTTCAGCTTATAGTAGCTGCGCCCGATCGCCTGGTACTCTTCTGGGGACATTCTGCGCGCCATGGTAATGAGAGCGGATGATGTTTACTAAGCCGAGATGGTATCGTTGGGTAGCGGCCAAACACAGGGTACGTAGTGCGATTGTGCCTAGTCGCCCAATGGAGCTGCGCAATTACGGACGAGGATCTCCCGGATGAATCAAAATGATGTGCGACCGAAGGCTTCGGAGGGCTATTGCTGTAGATCTTCCACGCGTGAGATGAAATATGCCAGTTGCGGTGTTGAGGTCGCGGGAGTGGAGTGCTTACGTGCCGGCGACGCGTCGAAAGACACGCTAACACATGACGTGATCCGTGCGCGCATGCCTCATCGTCCACGGGCGCGGCGAGCTTGCCAACTCCACCTCTGAAACTATTTCCATCAATACGGTAGCAATATGTAATGAACACCTGTGGTGGTGGTCATATTGATCTAATCTACTGGACTGTGCGTCGCTGGTAATTGTGGTCGGCCATCACAACAGTGTCACACTTCTGACAGCTCGCCCGAGGTCACGTCTGGATGAGCCTCATGCGTGGTCCACGCGAATGGTGCTGGATGACATACCGCTACACTCAAAATCCTTGGAGATATTGCCCGCCTGTGATGAGAGTGCTACGGCTCGTTTGCTCACAAGTTCCAGCTGGCACAGTACGAAAACTCAAACAGCAGGATGGAAATTGATGACTCTAGAAGTACCCGTTACCGCACTGGAAAAGCAAAGAGCTCGAACATGTGCTTCTACAGTGCAATCTCGAAAACAAAGGAAGCGGCCTGGCGTGAAATTAAGGAAGGAAGGACTTCGCAGGAAGAATGAAGCAGATGGAAAATGCGAGCAACTTTGGAAATCCGTAGACCCAGGAGGGTGTTCTTCCAGGGGTAAGAAGAGACACGCCAGCTACACCGAGGAGCCGCCTCGGTTCAATAGACGGGGAAACGACTGTCGACCGACTTCAGAGATGAAAGGCCCCCAGACCCAACTCTAGTCCGTCCGTGGGCCCGCTGTTCTGCGACTAGCATTGGCGACGACCTGGGCAATGCACGAGGGACCTGGTGACTTTAGCGATGGTGGGACACATGACTGTTGAGGAGGAGTAAATCCTGGAGATGGTGGGATCCCCACACTATCTTGGGACATCGGATGGATTTATCGGACATTGGCAGCATCCTTGGTACAGAGGTTAGGTCTTGGGATCGGGTTGACTAGGTCGCTCCGATGGCAAGTCGGAGGTCGAATCAGTCGGGGCAGTAGGACGCCTTTATGCGGCTGAAATACAGTGGATCTGTCAACCATGACCTTCGCATCGAACCGAGACGCAAGAGCTAGGGATCGTAGCAGAATGTCCTTGATTTTGATCTCCGCCGTTTTCCCCAGTCCCAGAGTCCTGGCAATGGGGTCGACGATGGTAACCAAGTGGGATCAAAACAGCAACTCGGTGGAGGTCCGTCACGACGATAATGCATATTCAACAGTAATTGGCGGATTTTGGAACGACCCTGCGTTGGAGGGAGTGATGGAAAAGTGGAGTGTGATTATCAGTGTGATTATCAATACGGCATTTGCATAAAGCGGAGACCCCGACATTAGACGGCGGTTCCGGTGACAGACTGGAGTGTGTGCCGCTTGGCAGGGACTTGAGCGAGAGTGCGGTGTAGTAGGCCCCGAAAGCGACATAAAATTGGGGTTGGCTGTTATATGTGGAGTTACCACGTCGTTGGGGCGTTTGGTGTGTTTTAGCACACGATATGGGAGCCGTCTTTTCCGGCATGTGGAATGCTCGCGGGAGCATAATTTGGGGCGGATTGATGGGGTACTGGAGAGATCGGCGCAGTTTAGCTGGGTCCTGGGGTAGACTTGTCGGTATGAAGCACTTTCGTAGGCTGCGAGGACTGCTTTCGGTGGTGTTGCTGCCGCTGTTTACTCCCGCCTGCGTGACGAGAAAGGAGCTGGGTCAGTGAAATGCGCCCGGATGTCCCGAAACAGGAAGGCCCGAGATCTGCAAGAAAATGCACATGTCAGCCTCATCCCCACGCTAGCTTGCGAACTCCACACGAGCCTCTCCCGACTACCAAGCATGCATTGGCAATTTGTCCCGCCATGGCAGAAAGCGCGACCGCGCCTACCGAGCAGCATCCACGGCGCGACCAAGCTGATCGACCGCACGGCGAGAATATGTAGGAGAAGTGTCAGCAAACCAAGTGCGCTCCCGAAAGCCTGGGCAAATCCTCGGCTGTATAGCAACTTAATCTGAATGTCTCGAGAGATGCCGCTATCACGTGCGTCGAATCGTCTCCCGGCCGGCAGTGCCGCCCGACGTTGCTGCACTCCTTCCCAGGAAGTACAGCCGACCATCGACCATCACAGCAACCATCGTCACCGTTGCAGCACATGGCGTGTTCAAGCTCCACCAACTGCAGTCTCTATTAGTTAAGATCATCGGCCAAGCTGCAAAGGCTGCAGAGCCGCATGCGCACGGTTGGTCAGACCCTGCATGGGGACGGACGCGAGTCGCCGGTGCATGACGTCAAGCGCCCTCTTGTTGAGACTGAAACCGTGCCTTATGGGAGGAATTAGCACGCTATCCGTACACGGCGGCATGTAGCCCGAGATGGTGCCTACGACCTACACCGGTGTCCTAGTCGACGACGAAGTTCCTGCATCATCTTGACATGCGTACCGTAGATTTTGACAGGCGGTTGCGGGTGGCGTAGGCGGCGAAGAAACTTCTTCCAGCCTTCTGTGCTGACTGGCGAACCCATCGTTCACCAATCGTTTCACCTGCGTCTTCCCCAGGCTGACCCCAAGCCCTGCGCACATGACGTAATGTGGAGGTAACCTCGGGCTAGGAGCAGAGACATGCTGTGCCGAGCGCGCTTGTTGGACTGCAAGCGTCCTCCGCTCTTCTCCAAGATTGGCCCAAGATGGCTTGCTCCACCAACAGACCCTGTTAGGTTCGCCTTTGTATCCACAGTTTATTTGCGCCTCTACCGCCCGCACCTCAGGCTCGCATACTGCTACACCAGCCAAGGCCAAGATGTTGGAAAAAAATCGTTATCTAGTTTTCTCCACGCGTCAGTCGGAATCTTGGTAGCGTATCTTTTAGTGGGCCGAGGGTAGACGACCAGTAACCACGTTTCTGCCGAACACCCTTGTACGCAACGGACGATGATCATTTAAAGCTCTACTCTCTCCCCACGGATCTTTCCTCCCCAGCATCTCCTCACTCCTCTCCAGTTTCCATCGATACAACGCAACCATGCCGCCACGTATCAAGGAGTCCGAAAATGGTGTTCCCACCTACTGGGGCAAGTCCGGCAGGGCCCTCCAGGTTCTCATCACCATCGTTGCTGTTACCGACTTCCTGCTCTTCGGTTATGACCAGGGTGTCATGAGTGGAATCATCTCCGCTCCCGCCTTCCAAGCCGCGTTCCCTGAAGTCATAGATGACTCTACCTACGAGGGTTTCGTCGTCTCCATCTATGCCGTCGGTTGTCTGCTTGGTGCCATCTTCGTCTTCGTCTTTGGTGACAAGCTTGGACGCCGCAAGAGTATCTTCCTGGGTGCCGGAGTTATGATCATCGGTGTTATCATTCAGATTGCCTGCGTTCCTCCCAACAGCGGTGCTACCGCCCAGTTTATTGTCGGACGATGCATTACTGGTGTCGGAAACGGTATCAACACTTCTACCATTCCTACCTACCAGGCTGAGTACGTCGACCCAAAACCTGCTCTTTCAAACAACTACTGACTATTTCCAGGTGCTGCAAGGCCAAGAACCGCGGTAAAGTTATTTGCATCGAGGGTTCCATGGTTGCCATTGGTACGCTCATCGCCTACTGGATCGACTACGGCTGTCTCTACGGTCCCGATGACTTCACCTGGAGATTCCCCATTGCTTTCCAGTGTGTTTTCGCCATGATCGTCATCGTTATGATGATCTCGCTACCCGAATCTCCTCGATGGCTTCTCAACCACCATCACGAAGACGAAGCCGCTACTGTACTGGCTGGTCTCAACGGTGTTGCCCGCGACGACCAAGAGGTCATTGTCCAGATGCAAGTCATTCGTGATGCAGTCAGCGCATCTGGTGGTGGCGGCAAGGTCCCTACTAAGGCTCTTCTTACCGGCGGCAAGTCCCAGCACTTCCGTCGTGCTATCCTCGGTGCTTCCTCGCAATTCATGCAGCAATTGTCTGGTTGCAACGCTGTCATCTACTACTTCCCCATTCTGTGCCAGAGCGCCTTGAACACCGACCACAACCTCGCCCTTCTTCTCGGAGGTGTCAACATGGTTGTTTACGCTATGTTCGCCGCTACCTCTTTCTACTTCGTTGAGCGTGTCGGCCGCAGAAAGCTGTACCTCATCGGTACCGTCGGTCAGATGACTGCCATGATCATCACCTTTGCCTGCCTGCTCCCCGGTGGCGTTGAGAACGAGGACAACGAGGGACCTGCCAAGGGTGCCGCCGTCGGTCTGTTCTTGTACATCGCGTTCTTTGGTGTTACATGGCTGCCGCTTCCGTGGTTGTACCCTGCCGAGATCAACCCCCTCAAGACCCGCCAGAAGGCCAACGCTTTCTCGTAAGTTATCACTGCACCCATTCTATAAAAGACAACGCTAACAGAAGGTCAGAACAATCAACAACTGCACGTTTTCCCGTCTAATGATTCATTCGAGACGATTGCTAACATCCTGATAGGGCTCTGGAACTTCTTCATTGTCATGATTACCCCCGTTTTGATCACCAACATCGGTTGGGGAACCTACCTCCTCTTCGCTGCTCTGAACGCCTCCTTCATCCCCGTCATCTACTTCTTCTACCCTGAGACTGCTGGTCGTTCCCTCGAGGAGATTGACCTCATTTTCGCCAAGGGTTACACCGAGAAGATGAGCTACGTGCAAGCCGCCAAGCAGCTTCCCAAGATGGACGAGGCTCAGATCGCCGAAGCCGTTCGCCAGTACGACCTCTCCGACAGCGACGTCGAGAACCGCTCCGCTGCTGGATCGCTCAAGGAGAAGCGTCAGCAAGACGAGGAGCTGATGCCTCAGGCCGGAGGTCAGATGTAAGATCTGAAACGTTGCAAGACGAAGATACGAGCGCTGGTCGTACATGATTGCGAATGAGCGCGCTGTGTGCGCTACGGTATCGTTGAGTCGTTACTTGTTATGCATAATGCCTGGAGGAACTATACCCGACGCACAAACGTCACCCATCTAGGCTTGAGATGCATGGAGGAATTTGCTAAGTCGCATGTCTTAAGGAATGCGCGAGTTTCGTTTTGTTTCTAATTGCATAGCATCGCTTTATACCATTGATCGACAGATGTCGTCAACCATAGAAATCTATGACTTTTCTCACTACATTGTGTCTCATCAACCCTTGAACGCGCACGCCCTGATGAACCGCCAGTACAATATCTCCTACTTAGATGAAGGCGGGCTTGAAGAGGAAAGCTTACAAGTACCAGTCGGCTGCCATGCTGGCGTGTTCGGACTCAGCGCAGGTGAGGTCGACCACCACGATTAAGCATTTGCAAGACCAGCATCGATGCGCAGCGCCAGATTTCGAGACTGCGATATAGAAAGCAGGGGAGTAAGGTAGCAGTGGAGCAGGCGAGCAGGCATTCAACCAAGGTCGGGGCATACCTTTTCTCCGTGGCCCTGAGGAGCCTGAGGGTCAGCACCGTCTGCAGTCTCACCTCCGCCTTCGGCAGGCGCAGCAATCTTGACAGGGGGAACATCATCGGTAAGCGCAGCAACCTCGGTAACGGAGATACCGACAAGCGGTTAATCTTTCATCTGATTGTCGGTCATTTCAAGGGTCTCCATGGCGGCAGTCGCATCAGCCACTTGCTCCTGCAGAAGGAGAGGCATGAAGTTAGTATATCTCTCACATGCACTTCGTCTAGCCAGAGCTTACCTCGTGCGCCGTGCTATCGTCATCCTCGTCATCCACGTCATCTTCGAGATAGTAGTCTTCAGGCTCAGTCCGTTCCAAAGCGGCACCCACTTCATCTAAATGTTCGCGCATATCGTTCATGTGCCTATCGAGCACAGCGTCCTCGCCCTCTGGATTCCAGCGCCTGACCACACGCCACAGCGTCTCTGCCTCCGCGTGACAGTTACTCGCGTCTAACCAGTTGCCCAGCGTTGAAGCCAACAAGAGGAGCGCTTTCATACGGTGGTATCGTGGTATAGCGTCGTCGGCGAGAAGCGCGCGGGTCTTTTTGATACACTCGTCCAGCCGATCGTTGTTGTAGAGTTCGCCTGCTTCGTTCAACGCCTTGGTGAAGGACTTGTCGATATCGCTGGCAGTGTTCATTCTGCTAAGTATCCACAGGCTTTATGGTATCTGTTGCTGGCTGTGAAGAGATCTGCACAATGGTTGTGTACGTGTTGTGGATGAGTGTGGGTGAGTGTGAGATCGCTGGATCCAACCTTGGAACCTTGGACAATTACTTAGATTTCACAACTATCCTGCTTACCAAAGTGCGGCTTCGTTGACAGTCTGAGCCAATCATAGGCCCCTGGCTCAAGTTGAACGCGCAATCTTTTCTTCGTTGAAGTTGAAGGTGTCTCGTCATAGTACGGAAGCAATCTTACCTATGGTGCTTGAACGAGTTAAGGCTTTTTGTATCAGTTAACACAAATCACACAATAGCTCATTATTACCGCAACGTTGGATGTATCCTACCAAAACAACTGTTGTGTATGTTTGGCACACCTCATGAGACCAAGTAGTTCTGTCGGGACTTCAAGGTGCTGCGAGGAACGCACGTGCCTCGGCAGTGTTCGGAACGTTCCGAACTCGCGCCTCGATGACACTTGGCTTCCATTCCACTCTTCGACACTTCGACCTTGCGTCCTCATGTTCCCACACCAGTGACCGAGCACTATGGCGATATCGAACGTGTCATTTGACACTCTGGGTCCTTTCCTAGTGTGGCAGTTTCTCATTCCCGTCGTAAGCTAGCCCTCACACCTGCGGCACGGCAATATCTAACGCGACACAGGCAGCGGGATGGGCCCAGTCCATTCTCTACAGCATCTTCATTCGCGCTGGCGACCCGAAACCGCAGCCCGGTACTCCGCGCTTCATAAAGCACCGCCGCAACATCTTGATCGCCATCTATGCCGCTTACTTCGCCTTCACCATTTACGAAGTCGACTTCAACTTGCAGCGCTCTAGCAATGCATACAACGACCTTGGTGTACCACTAGACGTCGACGAGAGCGCACTGAACACGCGATTCAGGAGGCTGACGATTCGATACCACCCAGATAAGATTGGGCCGAACGTGGATAGAGAGAGGGCAAATGACTTCTATGTCCATCTGAAGCGAGCCAAAGACATCATAATGGATCCTGTGAAGCGATTCGCATATGACCGCTTCGGGCCAAGCATCTTTGCGCAGTGCCAGAGTTGCTTGACTATCAAGGACTACACAGACAGTGCGCTGCTCACTACCGCTACCACCTACGGCGTACTCTTCATCATTCTGGTTGGCGCAAACGCCCTCGGCTTCCTGACAGACGGGTCCTACTGGCGCTACCTAGGACTTCTCGCTGTTGCGACTTTCGAAATCCGCACCGCTCTTCGTCCAGATTACCCCACCTTCCTCTCGAAATACCTGAACCCGTTTGTCGCGAGAACCAACCTCCGTCCTCCTTACCTACCCTTTCAAATCATCACCATATTGAAGAAAGCTGCGATATCTCTTACGCAGTTTCTCGGTCTGCTCATGCCACTTTACCGAAGTGACCCTCAACATGCCGCAAAAGCCAACGACGATACCGAAGATACTCGCCACAAGCAGCTTGATCGTCTCGGCGCGCTTGTTGCGGAGAGTAATAAGGATGCGAACAGACTGTTGGAGCTGGAAAGCGTGCCATACAGGGACAACGAGAGGGCAAAGGGTGAGCTGAGGGAAGCACTCAAGAAGTACATGGTTCAAAATGTGGTGCATCAGGAGAAGGAGGTGAGGAATGCTATGGGTGAGGTCATGATGCGGAGAAGGACGGGTGTGCCGCACGGTGCCGTAGGTACGAAATAGTACTAATCCGAGCTGACCGATATCCGTTACCAATCCACGGCTTTTCATTTCTGTTCTATGGATACAGCAAGAACCGCGCTTCTCGACTCTGTCTACCATGCTGCGCTGCCTGGTGTTTCTACTCATAATGTCAAGCTGATAACATGGTTGAATAATGGCAGATTAGAAAACCGGACAGAAGGTCCCTGTGCACCAGCGAACTCGTTCTCTATCAGGATGTATCGCAGGTCTATGAGCGGGTGATTACTACTATGGTTTTAGCCCTTTCATGCTAAACCCGACTTTTGCCCCCGCTACGGAGCGAGCCCGGCGATCCGCCAATTCCCCGCAGCCTCCCCACATCTTCTAGGACCATTCCAGCAACCTTTCCGACAACTCAATGGAACATCTCGCGGCCGTCGGAATAATCGCGTCCGCTTTAGCCTAGAAAGAGAGGCACGATGATGTCGATACGCTTTCTGTCATAGCTTTCGATGGCATATGAAGCTCGGATGGCCATGGGAATATGGACACCTCCTTCCATAAACCACCAACGATCTCAATACTCCCATAATGGCCTCACTCAGAGTCGCCGCCATTTCCCTTGCAGCCTCTGCTGTCTACGCATACCCAACGACAGACTATTCCGGAGCCGCATGTCTAAGCGTACCAAAGACAGCAGAAGGTGCTTCGATACCACATAGCAACTCCTTTGCTTCATTCTCGTTCGAACCTGCCTTCTGGGTTGAATTCTTCGGTAATGCTAGTACTCCCAACAACCTTACTTTCAGCGTCTTGGACAGAATCCATGAGCATGGTGGAAGTCCTGTCATACGACCTGGCGGCATCACCATGGACAGCATGATATTCGACGCTGACGGTGGCGACGTGGTGCGTACCACTAGTCCGGAAGGCGGCGTATGGCGGACCACAGTTGGACCCGACTACTACAAGAGTTGGAGTAATTTCCCCAATGGCACCAGGTTCATCTCCACTCTCAACTTCGGCAATGAGAGTTTGGAAATCTCTACAGGCCTTGCAGTCGCATCGCTTACCTATCAATCCGACAAGGTCGCGTACCTTGAGCTTGGTAACGAGCCGACCAACTATGACGAGAGCCGGTGGAATGACTCAACTGCAGCCTATGTGCAGCAATGGAAACAGTACACGGCTAGCATCGATACCGCGCTGGATGCTTTGAACAGTTCAGATCTACTCCAAGAGCGCTGGTGGGCATCTTCCGCCACGACTGATGACTCAGGACTCGAGGTTCGACCTGCTGCACTCATTCCAGCAGGCATCGACTCAGAGGATCAGGTCGGCATATATTCGATACACTCGTACGCCTTCTCAACCTGCGATCCAGAACGCGCTGCATTGGCTACCATCGAAAACATTCTCAATCACACCGAGCTCACACGCTACTGCGATGAAGAAATATATCCGTCTGCCCGCGCCGCTCTTGATGCCGGAAAGAATTGGAACATTGGCGAGTTCAATTCCGTCTCTTGCTCGGGAGCACCAAACGTTACCGATACATTTGCGCAAGCACTCTGGGTCATTGATAGCGAGTTAATCTACGCGACAAGGAATGCCAGTTCCACGCATCTACACCAAGGTGCTACGCTTGCCCTTCAGTCGGACGAACAGCTCAACACACCCGGTGCAAACGGTAGTCCAGGGTTCAGCACTTATTCAATGCTGTACCCTCGCGACACCGAGTTGAGAGGCCCGGCACGAACTCTGCCCTCTTTCCTCGCGCAGCTATTCATGGCTGAGGCCTTTGCTGTGCCTGACACTCGGGTTCGCGCTCTCGAGCCACCTGCTGGCGTTGACCCAGAGTCGTTCTCTGCATATGCGTTCTACGTCGACGATCACCTATCCAAGCTAGCACTCGTCAATATGAAGCCTTTCTACGCCAACTCGACAGATGACTTCTCGGTACATGTTGATCTATCGGGCGCTGTGGGTTCCGACGACGGATGCTTAGGTGTAAAGAGATTGACGGCACCATTCGTGAACACTGGGAATAGCTCCTTGACATCTTGGGCTGGACAGTCATTTCCTCAGGGTGAGCCGATGGGCAACGTGGTGGTTGAAGCGGTTGGGACAGATGCTGTAGTGAACGTGAGGGGTAGTGAAGCAGTACTTGTGTTCTTCGACAAAGACAGCATATATGGTCTATAGATGCTGGAAGTTATCTGGAGCTTCTAATATAAACGAATAATGGAGGCATTGCGATAGCAGTTGACAATTACGTACAGCGCGTGAAACGTGCATTTGTCGCGCAATCCCTTCTGCGAAATGGAAATGATCAGTCTAGGCTCTAGAATTGAGATGCTGGGATTGGCTGATCGTCATGGCGTTGCATCGTGGCTTAAGCCAAGCTGCGCTGGTGGAGAGGAGTCGCGATCCTTTGGCCCCTGTCGCTGGCTAGCGTATGTATCCTTTCGCTCACGTCAACGCAGCTTCCATCGAAGTCCTCTCACCAACACCAGCTTTTCATCTCACTTCATCATCCCTTGAAGCTCACAATAGCGTCCAATCAAAGACATGCACTGATGGTGTCGCTCGGGGATCATTTTCGGCCTTTGCGCGGGCCGGAAGTCATTGCCTAGCCACGGATCGCATGGCAGCATTAAGAGACGAAACACGGCAAGCCTAATTACGCCTGGCGACGCCACCGAAACTTCTTGCAGAGGTCAAAATCATACCGATCATATCAGAAGGAGCATACAAAAGACAGCTGCACCACCTATAGGCACAAGCGTCCTGATTCATCCATTAACTCCTACGCTAATGTAAAGTATATGCTTGATAAAATCAGAAATATGCGGATGACCTTTGAAATTCGACGTCACACGGTCGCTAGGTTTATGCGCAGTCCCGTCCCTCTGAGAGTCTCTACCACACTTCCTATCTTCAACATGAACTGCGCAACTTCGTAGGAGAAGCGCTCGTAATCACCATCTCCCAGAGACCCTTGCGCTAAATCGACTTCGATTACGACCTCAGTACGAGCGGTCTTGATGACAGTGAGGCCCTCAATGGTTTTGCAATACCGTCGCTCTTCAAACAGCCGCTTCTCCGGCAACAGAAACGCAAAGTCAAGCGGCCGAATCTGTATGTGCAAGCGTCTTGCGTAATGCGCTGGAATCATTCCCAGCCCGAAACCATCCGTTTCAAGAAACGGTTTGAGCATGAAGAGCTCGTGATGGGCAAACTTGAATGTACGTGTCCAGTAGTAGCATTCGAGCAATTCTCTAGCAACCTCGCTACCCAGACCTTCTGCACTCATGTAAGCTGCGGTGGGGTCTTCGATCCACTGGTAGGAATGCTGGCCGCACGCCTGTCGGATGAGGTGCGCGAAGCGTCGGCCGTTTCCGGTTGCTGTGCGCCGGACGATGACTTCGTTGTCATAAGATCCCTGGACGCAGAACGCATACACCCGGTTGCGGAGCTCACGTGGTAGACGTGTATATATTTCTGAAGCCAACTCTTCGAATCGAGGTGTGCGAGGTTTTTGGCTGTCGTTTCTGGCAAATTAGTCCTGACCGGGTCGTAGTCGCATTCGTCACTCACTGCTTCTTAAGTTGCTCCACAAGGACTTCGCTGTTCCATGCAAAATTCTGCTGTCGCATCATCTCAAATCCGTATGAGACGTCGTCGAATCTGTCCATAACCATCATGTTTCTCTTTGTGATCGACAGCGCTATCGGAAAGTATGTTTTGATGGCATGCTAGTTCCTAGGATATATACTCCAAAGCAGCGGTGTCTCGCTCAAAACTCGAACCCACTTTGCAAATGCACACAGGTAACCACGTGAGTGCTAACTGGCAACGATGCTTTTCGCGAGTGCTTTCGCGGTACATCCTACACTAGTCTGGCCGCCACGCGAAGTAATCCGGATTAGGAAAGCATTGCGCATGGCACGGATCCTGTGGGAAGCGAAAACAGCAGCAATCACTTCAAAGACGCAACGTCTGGCAGCATAAGCCCGAAAGCAACGCCGCAGTCGCCGACATGAGATAACCCGAGTTGAGGCCTAACTGACCGCCTTAAACACCGAGCTCGCCGGACGCATGTAGGTTCTGCGACAGCTTCGCAAGGGCTCCTGCTTTGTGCGAGACCCTCTAACATTAGTTGCACATTGTAAGCATCTGACATACAACCCAGCCCTCTCCATTGGATCACACGCACATCCCTTTGGCCCCTCTTCGCCGCTTTCCCCGAGCTGAAGTGTGCATTGGTGTGAAGGTGATTATGGTCACGTGCTTACGCCCCACTCTTTAGGTACCCACGGGTATGGACACCTGGAGTCCTTGTGCGTTCCGCCCATTGATGACCTGGGACCCAACACATTTCCCGGGAAAGAGCTCAATATACCAGATGCGAACCATCCGACGACTTTAGTACACCCACTACGGTTCGGACCGCGGATTGGCAGAACCCCCGCATGCGGCACAGCACTCTCAACAATAACGGGAAGCACGATGATGGCACACAATTACAGTCGATCGAGGACCCCATTTCTGTCGAGGTTAGTCGTCGGCGACGTTTGATGGCATCTGACATGCGTTTGCTGTGCCACATCCAGGTAAGACGGCGCTTACATACGCCCTGAATCGCGTTCTGCTCACACCGTAAGCCGCACACGATTTGTCGCCAATCGATCGCGAAGATGAACACGACCCCTCTAAATCCATTTCTCAGCGTCTCCGCCATCGATTGGTCAGGAGTAGATGTCCTCGCACTGCACGTCACGACTTTTCTCCACCAACGTCCCTCACAACATCAGAAGTAACCGCGATGAAGATCCGTCACTACAAATGGGGACCGTGCCACGTTCTTACCGGGATTCATCCACACCTTTATCTCGACATCGAACCGGGTATCGTGTCCTCCACACCCACAACCCCTCGGGAACGTCCTCTTCGCTTATAGCTCGAATCCTTCTGCAACTCAAATTATCCTGCGGCCCCATCCTAATCCATGACCTCGACTACACGTCTCTGGACGTTCAAAGAGTTCATCTCCGTGCCGGAAAAGTACTAGAGCACGCCCGGACAGTGAACTCCGCCCTCTACCCCGTGTGACGGTAGTGATACGACTTCTCGGCGATGTTGTTGATAGTGGAGAGGCTGTACAGTCCAAAGGGTGCCAGATCGTACAAGCTGACTACGCTTACCGCCCCTAGAAATGACGAATTTTCAGCTGCTAGAATCAAGACGGGGCGAACGCGGGACAGACTAGCGTCTTGTGTAGTCAAATCGTCTCTGTCGTCGCATTATCTCTTGGCACTGACCCGGAGTCAATCGTCAGATCTGGGGTCTCCTCGTCCTCCATATCCCGTTCGCATACTCGCCCCTCCCGGTGGTAAAACTCACAATAGATCGCGAGGCATTAGCTGGCTCGATAGGCCCTCACTTCGCATGCCCCGGTCAGGCAGTCTTGTGGCGCTCGCTTGGATCGAGAGATTCCAGGCTAGTATTATGCGGACTCAACCGGTAGTCCATTTTCGACGGTCTTCGTTACCACATCAACCTATTGGTAGATGATCAAGGCGCCAACACGGCCGCACACGATTGCTGGGGACCATGGAGGTCGGCGAGATACACATACCGTCGACTGAAGGGTTCGCTAGCGACTGTGGCAAGCGCCAGCGCCTAGTGCACTTCTTTCTCCCGCCTTGTTCACGTATGAGAAGCTCAGAAGATTCACCGGAGTTTCTCAATGATCTTTGAGGCCCCCTATGAAGGCCTGAGAAATTATGTATAATTTCTTATTTCCATTTTCATGATTGGTCATAGCTGCGTGACCAAGGGGGGATATTTCAACAAAGAAAATGTCCGAACGCAGCGGCAGGATCACGGTGTGATAATCGAACAAAGGAGGAGCAAAATGATCTTCGACAATCTTAACATTTAGGTGTCGAAAAGTCCTTTCTGAATTCCTAATGAGGCATTTCTTCGCGAGAGCACAGAATTTAGGAACGCGAACACTAAGGCTTCACCATTTTCGCCCCGTCAGCGGCGTGCTATTGACGGCATACAAGCCGGTTTCGTGCTGCCACAAGGCTCGAAGTCTTCCGAATAGGCCGCAGTTCGTTGGCGAGTGGAACTTGTTGGTGGCATACCAAGTCTTCGCGGGTGTGCTGAGGCTGCAGCAGATCTAGCGAAATCACACCCATCTCATGTCTTACTCGCTAGCGGTAGGCTATTTTCACATCGCTAAAGGCAAAAGTAGTGCTCACTGGCCGGTGAAGACCTCTTCAGCCCGTAAATCACAAGGTTGTTCAGCTAGGCAATGGTATACCAAGTCTTCGTATGGATGTGTTCAGAACTCCGGGCTACAGGTGAGTCAAGAGTGGCGCGGTCTGGACTACACATCGCGAATGGGTGTAGGTGCGAAGAGCGCATCTGCTATGGGGTGACGGGACGGGTGCAAGGGGGTAGAGAGTGATAAGCTTACGCCCTCCGTGTCGCAGTTAGTTTTGATCCAAGGGGAAGATGTCTTCAGTGAACGGTATGTCACGCAGTAGCAAGAACAATGCTATATACATCATTGGCCTGGGCCATGAGTACCCGCCCCATTCGGTAAGACAGGAGCACTTTGAGGACTTCTTGCAGCGCTTGTGCCCCGATGAAGTAACTTCACCAGCGTCAGTCATCCAGTGTCTTCCATAGGAACTATTTGTCCAATGCTAATAGCCTCGGCAGTATCCAGAAGCTCATCCAGTTCAACAAGAAAACCAAAATCGTCTCCCGCCCAACTATCCTCGACTACGCAGGATGGACCAAAGAGAACACTGCACCGCCGGATGTCGACTCCATCTCCCGAATGTTCCGGACAGAAGGTGTGCAGCTCACCACCTCGGCCTGCAAAGAGGCTATGCGAGAAGCTTGCCTTGAGCCCGGCGACATAACGCACACGGTAGCAGTGACTTGCACTGATCAGAGCAACCCCGGCTATGATCTCTTTGTATGCCAGGAGCTTGGGCTTGGTCCAAATGTGCAACGAGTGCTACTTCATGGCGTGGGATGCGCAGGCGGTCTATCAGCGCTTCGTGCAGCTGCTAGCATCGCCGCTGCCGCATCACAAAGAGGACGGCACGCCCGCATCCTGGTGATGGCGTGTGAGATATGCAGTCTCTCCTTTCAGGCAGAGGTTCAAGCGGCCTGTGAAGACGAAAAGCTACACGTAGCCCCAGCGCTATTCTCCGATGGCGCAGCGGCGCTAGCAGTATGCAACGGTCTTGCGCTGGCAGACAGGCAAAAGCCAGTGTTCGAGCTGAACGATTGGGATAGTGTAGTTGTGCCGGGTACTTCGAGCTACATCTCGTACGATATCGAGAAGCATGGTATGTTTCTGTAACGTCCAGTGTTGCGTTTTTGTTGCTTGGAGTTGATGTTAACATATCAGCAGGCATGATAGCTACTATCAGCAAACACGTTCCAGGCACAGCCATCGACGCCATCTTACCCTTGTTCGATCGACTGCGTGCCACCCTCAATACTACTCACGTCGCTGCATCGGTGAATCGCAGTCCTGCTTCGAACTTCGATTGGGCCATTCATCCTGGCGGTGCGACCATCCTACAGGGGGCCAAGCAAGCTCTGCAACTCAACGACGACCACATCCGAGCCTCCCTCGACGTGTACCATAACTATGGGAACTCATCCAGCCCGACCGTGCTCATCGTGTTGGACAAACTTCGCCGAATGGGAGAAGGCAGAGAGAACATTGTTGCGACCAGCTTTGGACCGGGGGTTTTAGTTGAAATGTGCTTGATGAGACGATGCCGCCAAGACGCAACAGCATCATCATCTTCATCTAGCGTACATACGAAGATGTATACTGTATGGCTTTCTCTACACTCACGGTTGTCAAAGAGGTGGACCCAGGTACAGCCAAGGGCCATGAAAGGTATCAAGAGAAGGACGAGCGGGTATGCCTCAATTGTACATTAGTAAATATTTCCGAAATGAATGCATGCGTACAGAAAGAACGGTCTCGTGAAGGCTGCGTCGCGGTGGGTGCTGTTCGAGTGCACAGGTAGCGATTGGCTCTACGCGAAAGTGGGTCCGATGACGTCAACGCGTCTGGATCTCGAAGGGACGCGACTTGCTGTGACCGCATTCCTCCTCAAATTTGAGACACAACGTAACGCGCATGGCCCGCACACGCTCGAACCAGCGGTATAGCGAGCAAGCTGAAGCAGTTCTACCAGTTCTGAGTGATGACGATGTCAGAGAACCCGATGATCAGCTGGCGACACCATCGTCTGCATCCTTCCAAGACCGACTGAAGAAGTTCCAATACACCGAAACGCAGACGGAGCAACGTACCGGACCACCATCCGGATCGCCGACAGAACCTCGAAAGCGCACTAGGACTTTCGTGACGGCGGTCGCAGAGATCGCACCGGAACCTTCCCCACGACCGAAAAAGAAGAGGAAACCCAGCAAATATGCTGACCCGTCCAAATACGCGCATTTATCGCCGCTGGTCGACATACTAGAGCCCAATCTGATCTGTGTCTTCGTTGGCACGAATCCAGGTGTTCAGACGGCCGCTGCAGGGCATGCGTATGCGCATCCCTCGAACCTATTCTGGAAGCTGCTCCACTCCTCAGGACTTACCGACCGTCGACTGAAGCCTGAGGAGGATCGGAGTCTCCCTGCTCTTTATTGCATGGGTAATACCAACATTGTCGAGAGACCCTCCAAAGACGCTGCCGAGCTCTCGAAAGAGGAGACTGCGGCTGGCACGGCACAGCTGGATGCCAAGTTCCTCAAGTTCAAGCCAGAGGCTGTGTGTATAGTAGGGAAGGGTATCTGGGAAGCCATCTGGCGTTATCGCTACGGCAAGAACATGGGCAAGAAAGATTTCAAGTATGGGTGGCAGGACGAGGCGCACAACATGGGCAAAAGCGAGGATGGCCATGAAGAGCAGAATGCCGATGGGAATGTATGGAATGGATCCAGGGTATTTGTTACTACGAGTACGAGCGGTCTAGCGGCAAGTCTGAAGCCGGCCGAGAAAGAGGCCATCTGGAAACCCTTCGGTGAGTGGGTGCAGAAGCGAAGAGCCGAACGGGGCTTTGTGCCTCGGTCAGCGGAGGCATGGAAATCCGGTGACGACGTACCGTAACCCCAAGGGTTGTCAATCACGGCAGTCGTCGCTACTTTCGCGAAGGAGTCGGCCGCGCAACGTATCAACTGTTCAAACGAGCGAAAGATCATCCATGTGCGCCCCTTTCGAGTTCCACACTACGATTTCTACGAGCGTTCTTCTGTTTTGTCTACCAAGCCACGCGTCGTCTAACAGTACGAAACGACGAGCTGCCATACGGATCGACCCGTTCGTTTGGTACTGACAATCCTGGGATCCCATTGCTTGTACCGAGATTGCGCATCACCTGCGCCACAAGAAGTCGCCATGTTCATTAGTTGGCTGCCCTCAAAGTCCTTTTACCGCCAAGCCGGCTCCCAACCAGAGTGACAAACATCGCTTTTCGGACCGCAGACTCTCCACTTGGTCGCCGACGGCGTACAGGCTGACTTGGCGCCGGACACATCCGCGCCGCCCAAGGTCCCCAGCATCGATACCACAGTGGCTTTCGGACCTCTTGGCGGTGCTTTCGTCTTCGTGTCAGGCTTTACAAGCAAATTCGTGGCAGGAATGGGGTAGGCATGATATCGTCAGAGCACCAGCTTCGTCGCTGCTGTCATGCCAAGGGGACGAACGACTGAGCCACTTGACTGGCCCGTCTAATATTGCCTGTTGAAAAGTGGCGCCACAACTAAGCTACATTGGCCACTAGCGTCCGGAACAGACGGCAACTTCGCATATGCAACCCAACAGCACCTCACATGTGCCATTCACGAAGAGGTCATTTCAGCTCACGCTTTTCCCGGATGAGTGGTACGAAATATCGAAACCTATGCATATGATGCTTATTCACTGCATCTGGCAGTCTGAACAGTTATGCTTGCAACACCGCACCACGGAGCAAAGCAGTGTATCTCGCATCGTTCGCACGCAGAACGAGACGTTATCAAGTCATGCGCCTTACATACCAAGACTTTGCATACGCGTATGACAAGGGTCGTGCGTCTATCGTCACAGCAGTGGCTTGCCTAGTCCCACTCATGCCTCAGCAAGCCCGAGCAAATGCCACAGCTACGCGCCTTGACTGCCACACATGTGGCGCCGAGCAAAGCTCACCCGCAGCCGTCCAAAAGTACGGAACGTATACCGGCATGGACGCGGTGAATTGCGATGAGCACGTTGGGTCGTGCATAGCCTCTCGCACCCTTTACTTCGCAGATCCGGTGTTGCCGTTTGCCGAAAGCAATAGCCAGGCGCGTCAAGACGTGCAATCTTAAAAGACACGGGTTGGTCCCCCTAAAAGTTCCACTTTGCTGTGCCACACATATCGTCTGCCACACTCCTCTGCCACAGTACACCCTCAACACCAGCCTCTCTTCACTTGCCACACCACGAGCTAGACGCTTCACCAGCCACGAGCCCGCATCTCTATTCTAACGTCAGGTCTACAACACCAAATTATTAAATATGAGCTACCCTGCTCCCCAACAACCTGGCTACTATGGCCCTCCGCAGCCGGGCTATGGGCAATACCCGCCGCCTCAGCAACAGGTAAGTCTAATGTATTATCACAATGTGCAATTGCAAGTTTGCGGTGATTTGGGGTGTGGCTGACGCTGTTCGTGAATTAGATGTACTACCAGCAAGGACCACCGCCGCCACAAGAGGAACCAAAGAAGGAGAGGGGATGCTTGACTGCTTGGTAAGTGTTTTTTTCCTTTTCGCAACACTGCCTGGGTGTTGCATACTTACAGAAGAGGAACGGAGCTAATGCGACGACTAGTCTTGCGACCTTGTGCTGCTGCTGGCTCTGCGGTGAGACATGCGAATGCTGCCTCGATTGCCTGGACTGCTGCGACTGCTGTTAGCCACGCTCACTACAGCACGCGACACGGTGACGACGATGGTTAAGAGGGAAAGGGATGAATACACGCTCACTACGTTCTCTCGTTGCAAGGGTGCGGATATCCATGGGTTTTCGATGGGGGCACAACCGGGGAGAGGTATGGGATAATGGGCCTGGTTCGTCACTGCAGTGACGATGGAGTTAAGTGGTATTGCCTTAGTTTGTACAAATCTGAAACCGTTTTCCTTTGAATCCGAGTGAGAGAATCACAAGTTGGCTGATCCTTCCTTCTTTGCACTATGCTAACAATACTCGTGGCTCATAAGTCTTAGAAAATACCTGACGTTACATTCGTGATCCTCCCCTTTTCCCATGCACCGATCGATCGATCGACGAACGAACGAATTTTCTGCGCTTAGTCGTCGTAGTTCTCTTCGAGTTCCTCCTGATACTCCTCCTGCGCCTCGATGAGCTCCTCGCGCTTCTCCTCCATAGACTCACGGTCGCTACTTGAGATGGAGTCACCGTCGGCGTCGTGGGTAGGAACGGGAGGGGGCTCCTCAAAGGCCGGGTGGTTATCATAGTCATTAGGGTCAGCTGGGGGAGGAGCGCCATAGGCGGGATCAGCCCCGTAACCAGGGTCAGCACCGTAGCCACCTGCAGCAGCTGCGGGAGCCGCCGCTGGAGGCGCATATGACTGCTGCTTCTCGTCGTCGCTGCTGTCGTCGGCTGGTATGTGTTAGTCGCGCTGCCGCATGTTATATACACAAAAGCAACATACCAAGTTGATGGCCAATGAAGGCACCGGCTGCGATACCTCCGACACCAGCGGCGGCGAGCATGGCACCAGAATGGCCCTTCTTCTTCTCGGCTTCGTTCGTGGCAGCCCCAGACTGCGTGTAGTCGTGTCCTTGGTGGCCGTGGGTGTTGCCAAAGAGGCCGCGCTCATCATGACCGGCTGGCGGCATGTAGGGTGCGCCTGCTGCGGGTGGCGCATATGGGCCAGGTGGCATATGCGCAGGAGGGTCCCATTGCGTGCGACCAGTTGCTTGCTCAATGTAGAACCATCGCTGGCTGTTCTGGTCCCATTGCTGAGTCCAGCCCGGTGGCATCGGCGGAGGCGCTCCGTACGGCGCTGGTGGGCCTGTCGGTGTGGGAGCGCCGCCGTATTGTTGCTGTTGTGGATAGCCCTGAGGTGGGTAACCTTGACCTTGAGGCGGATATCCTTGGGGTGGATATCCTTGACCCTGAGGAGGACCCTGAGGGGGGTAGCCATGACCTTGAGGTGGGTAGCCTTGGTCTTGGGGAGGGCCGCCTTGTCCACCTCCATAGTAACTATCAGAAAGCGCGCGATCACCAGGGCCAGCACCACCAGGAGCAGCCTGAGAGTCTATCCGGATAAGTACTTAGTTTCTTTGTTTGTTATAGAGTCACTCACCGGCTGGCTTCTTGTCGTCGTCATCCATGAGCTCCTTCATCTTCTTCTTGAGGAAATCCATGATGGTCTGTTACCTGGCAATCGTGTATCTGTCTTGTAAATATCTCTAAGAAAACAGTATGTGGGGTAGCAGGAAGCACAGAGAGAAGCGAGTATAGAGCTGATAGTATGCGCGGGGCGCGAGAGGACTTTAAAGCAAATGGATCTGTGCACAGTCCGTTGCCAGCGGGGCATCTCACAGCAGCCCCGGAGCGCACTGCCCCAGTTGTCTTTGAGCAAATCACTCATGCTGTACATGCTTGGCCAGATGGAGATGGCATGAGGGGAAGCAGCACGGCTTCGAGTGGAGGGGCATGTCGAAGCTGACCACTCTACTGACAGGCGGGCAGGAAAAGTGGGGGGATGAACCGGCCTGATACGTCTGGCGGCTAGCCGGAGCTCCATGGTTTGCAAGAGTTCTATTAGTGAAGCTTGGCGTGGATATATGAGGGCCGCTTCGCTGCGCGTTCAGTGTCGGGTCGTGGAGATGTGCTCATTGACCTCGTGCGACGACCAGTCGAGGACAGTTTTGATTGATCTCCGTGTTCCAGTTCTTTCTTTTCTGATCTGATCGCAGTACTCAATGTTAATAGTGTAAAATTTCTGCTCCGGTACGGAAGCAAAGGATCGTTATTGATGGGCGTGGATGGCACAGCGTGGTGTGGCTGGGATTGGCGACGCATGCGCCATTAATGCCCTGCCACGGTGGCTAAATTTCGAGGCAGTTGCAGCCGAGACGACTTGTGCCCCCATCGTGCCACGATATCTGCAAACACGAAGTGTCGCATGCTGCATGATGTCACTCGGAGATGCGATGACCTCAACCATGTTGCACCGCCGCGCATGTTTTCAAATTGTCGTTGCAAACGCGGGTGGTGGCAGGCGATAACGGCGAGGCTTCCCGATGCCAACGGAATGCTTCGAATGAGTACGAGACAAGTCCGATGACGAAAGAGATGGACTGCATGCGCAGTTGCTTCAAACCTTGATGATATCGTTTGCACAACTGATATGGCAGGTACAGTGATGGGTTGTATGGGTGCGGCCACGGTGTCTGGAGAACATGACAGACGGTCACGTGACTATGACTCGAAAATATGAGGTCGGCCCGGGCCCGGACGCGGAACGGTGCGCGCACGTGGGAATGGCACAACAAGCTCACCCATGGTTGGAGAGTGCCGAGAAGCAGCCGAGAAGTCGTCCTGTGCGATTATCTCGTCTCTCGCGGTTAACGATGAGATGGGTAGCAGGTGGTAAAGAGTAGGGAAGGCTTGGCGGTATTCGCGTAATGTGAACGGGATGGAGGGAGGTACCATCGTAAGAAAGGGGCGACCAATACAGATCAGCACATGGCGGAAAGAAGCATCTATTAGTGTATGCCTGGAAGAGAATTATAAGCTAGAAGAAACCCGGTCCACGATTCCGAAATCTTGGGCTTCTCGAAGTTTAGGTTCAAGGTTGCGACGATGCAGAGGGTCATGTGTTGAATGGGTGCGGGTCTGAGGCTCGAGTCTAGACCCGTCAGATGCATGACGTGGGGAACAGCACAGTCGCGAAAGCAGCGGTGCACTGACGGGCCACAGCATTCCAGTTGCTGCAGACGGTACAGATGGGCATGTCAGAATGCCATGCACGGCGTCATAGCTGTCCAGGGCATGTCGAATGTGAAGCTAAACACGAAAGGATGGTGAGAGCGATCTCGATGGCGATGGACTGGCCAGGGTGTTGCAGGGAGGGCCAAGCACGCGCGCAAGCGAGATCTACAGCTCTGGACGCTCCCGAGGTCCTGTACGCTGGCTGCACCAGAGCGACGGCTGAAAACAAATGTGCAGAGCGACTGTCGCCATCACGATGATGCCCTGAGGACACGACACCCACCGCATCCCACCGTCATCGCTACCGTCGCCGCGCAGCTGCACACCGACCCGCCCAGCCTCGCCATCGCAGAAGCCGCCCTTGAGCGTCCGTCGTTCCCCGGTGTCATCGACTCGGCCCCTACGCGGTGAGACTGCATGCTAGATCTCGAGACGACGCTCCACCACACCGACCTTTGACGTTGCAGCGTGACGTGCGGCCGCCATCAACGGCTTTCGCCCTGCCTGTCGCCTCGCATCCCAGCATTTCTATGAGGGAGCCGCGGTCCATCTTCACAGGTATTGACACGGCGACGCCTCACCATCACGACACCACGCCCGAGCAGCGCAGGCTGAAGTTTGCCCTGTATCACGAGCCTCCAATTACGTCACCCACGACCCCGGACCCGCCCAGCGCCCTCGACGAAACATCCAATTTGGCCATACTGCAGCCTCCATGGACGCCAAATTCGCCGCTTGACCGTCGCCATTGCACTCCGCCGCCGGCTTCTGCGCACGGCGCTCGCCAGGTCATTGGCATAAAGCGCCCTGCTCCTCCCTCCACCGACGACGCCCTCGCGCCTACATCGCCGCACCTACGAGCACCCGCCAGCGAGCCGCTGCACAAGCGCCGAAAAGCGCACCCACGCTCGCGACACTCGCTCGACCACTTCGGCTTCTCCAAGAGCGCCCAGTTCCGTCTCGACGGCCAGCCACCCTCGCCGCTCTTCTTCTCCTCGTCGCGCAATATCCGACCCCAGCTGCCCGCACGCTTCTCCACCTCCGAGGCCTACAGGATGCTCAGCAAGACACGCGAGGACAGTGGCATCAAGACCGTCACACTCGCACGGGGCACCTTCAGCGGCCTCAGTCCCCCAGGCCCCTCGGGCGCTGCCAGCGGGCGCACGTCAGAGCGCTCAAGCCTGCCCCCCGCGGCATCGCCAGACTCGCGCGAAAAGCATGATCCGTTGCGCGTACTGGGATCCATCGGCATAGTCGAGCTGCTCGAGCAGGATGAGCGGCCCACCTTCATCGTCGACACGGGCGACTTTGCAAACTACATTCCCGAAACGTCCAGCTTGCAGATACTCTTCTCCAACAGTGCCCTCCGACTAGACTCCTCCACCTGGGAGCTGGTAGCTGGCAAGCCTGCGGGCACTCCCTCCGACCACGACACGGCGCACGCAACACAACAATTTCGAGGATGGCTGTTGAGCACTGCAGTCCAGGGAGACGGTTCCGGGGCGAATCCGACTCCGGTAGAACACGGTGGCATTGTATGGACTTGTTACACCTTGCGGAAACGGTTGCGCGTCGTGTCTGGTACCGTGTCCGCCCCTGCCATAGTTTTGCCCGCTGTAGACGGCCCCAACGATTTCGCTATACCTTCGACCTCGTCCGCAGGCCTTGAGTCTGCAGCTAACGGGGATGCCTCCGTACCCTCAACGCAACAAGGCGAACCGCAGGATTACTTCGGGAGCACCATCCCTACAATCCCCCAGGGTGAACCGACGCCTCCCATCTCCGCGCCCCAGCCTGAACCAAACTACAAGAAGTTCGCCGACAGAGGCAATAGCATGATTCCTAGGCTATCTCAGATCGACCTATCCGCAGCGGAAGATTCCTCTTCCTTTGGGAACGAGTGCGTATTGCGAGCTCACACTGCAGGCGACGTTGACCCGTTTCATAGAGAAACTAACACCCACCGAAATGAGCACCACGACATGGGTTTCTTCGACTGGACCAGACTAGCGATATCGCCCTCTCTCCCTCGACACATCCAATTTGCCCGCTCAATCGATTGGGCATCTACACCCTTGGGCCCCATCGAATACTGGTCCAACGACCTTCGCGCAATGTGTAATCTCATCATGTGAGTTGACTACTATGGCGCGGAACACTTGAACTTCGATTCTAATGGCCATCAGGGCGAGTCCCCATCCTGCAGCTATGTACTGGGGAGAAGAGCTTGTGGCTATTTACAACGAAGCCTATATTGGTAAGTACTCGCGTACTGACATTCAGACATCAATTAACATCTCGATCAGGGCTTGCAGGGCAGAAGCATCCTGCGCTCATGGGCCAGAGTTACAAAGTAGCTTGGGCAGAAATCTGGGATGAGGTCAAGGGAGTATTCGCAAACGCCCGTCTCACAGGGCAAGCGACTATGAAGGACGACGACTGCTTGTTTATGAAACGCAGCGGCTTCCTTGAGGAAACGTACTTCTCATGGTCCATCATCCCAATGGTCGGCGAAGACGGCACGGTCATGGGTCTTTACAACCCAGCTTTCGAAAAGACACGGCGGAAGATTGCGGAAAGGCGAATGCTCACTCTCCGCGAAGTCGGCGAACGGACTGCCACCGCTCGGGAAGTAAAGGGTTTCTGGGATCAAGTGCTAATAGCACTCACCGAGAACGAGTTCGATACCCCGGTAGTAATGCTCTACAGCGTAAACGATGAGAATGATAGTGACTCGTCTTCCTTGCAATCTAGCAGCTTGCTTGGCTCGAAACAGTGTTTCCTCGAGGGCTCGCTTGGTGTGCCAGCCGGCCATCAAGCTGCTCCTGACCACATTGATTTGAAAGAAGGGCAAGAAGGATTCGGGCCGGTTTTCCGCGAAGTAATGAAGACCGACAAGCCCGTGGTTGTTAGCATCGGATCAGCCGACCTGCCACATTCCATGATGGACGGACTCGAATGGCGAGGTTTTGGAGATCCCTGCCGCGACGTGGTCATCTGCCCGATCCATCCTACGACTGGTGAAAACATACTTGGCTTCTTGGTCATGGGCATAAATCCGCGAAGGCCTTACGATGACGATTACAACCTCTTCATCCAGCTATTGAGTCGCCAACTCGCGACCTCTCTCGCTTCCGTCGTTTTGTTCGAGGAAGAAATCCGAAGGGGGCAGAGGGCAGCCCGGCTCGCAGCGGAAGACCGTTACAACCTCTCTACACAGCTCGCTGCACGTACACAAGAAGCCAGGGAAAGCGAGACGAGATTTACGCGAATGGCTGAATTGTCTCCTGCAGGTCTCTTCATTGCTGACCACGTTGGGCGCATAACCTACTGCAACGATACGTGGTATGAGATTGCACGAGTGCCAAGAGAGCCGGAGATGACCGACAGATGGATTGACTATGTCAAAGACGAGGATCAAGACCTCATTCTCGCGCACTGGAAGGAACTAGTAAACAACACCACACCTATCAACATAGAATTCCGTTTCAAAGCGCCTTGGGAGGACCGCAACCGGAACAAGAGCGAAACATGGGTCTTGTTCCAGGCGTACCCCGAGAAAGATGAGGATGGGCAGCTGAAGAGCGTTTTCGGAAGCATCACGAACATTTCTCCACAGAAGTGGGCCGAGGGTTTCCAAAAGAGGAAAATGGAGGAAGCCGTTGAGCTCAAACGACAGCAGGAGAACTTCATCGACATTACGTCGCACGAGATGAGAAGTATGATACTGCCGTGTACGAAAATGTTTCTTATACTGACTACGATTTAGATCCCCTCTCTGCTATCCTGCAATGTGCCGACGAGATCAGCACCATCCTGGGCGATTTCAGAGCGTCAGGCTCCAATGTCATCGACGAGACCGTTTTGGCCGATTCTATAGATGCGGCGCAAACGATTGCTTTGTGTGCGCAGCATCAGAAGCGCATTGTCGACGATGTCTTGACTTTGTCGAAACTCGACAGCGCAATGCTAATGGTACGAATACGATATGATATTCGCGACATCTTTGCTAACAAGTGCGTCAGGTAACACCGGTCGACGCTCAACCACTACAAGTCGTACAGCGCGCCCTGAAAATGTTCGAAGGAGAAGTTCAGACGGCTGGTATCCAGATGGAGTTTGTCCTTACCGATTCGTTCACCAAATTAGGTGTCGACTGGGTGAAGATTGACCCGTCTCGGGTGCTCCAAGTTCTCATCAATCTCACCACCAACGCGATCAAGTTCACTACCACCGAGGAGACCCGGACCATCAAAGTCGTATTATCAGCATCGAGAGAGCGACCGTCAGCCAGCAATCATCCTACTGTTAGCTACTTCCCCATGCGAGCGAAGAGGACCGACCAAACTTGCGGTCCGGACTGGGGCGATGGTGAAGAGATCTATCTGGAGTTTGCAGTGCGAGACACAGGCCGAGGTCTTACGCCTGAAGAAAAGAAGCTCCTCTTCCAACGATTCTCCCAAGCGAGCCCTCGAACGCATGTCCAATACGGCGGCTCAGGCCTTGGTCTGTTCATCTCACGGGAATTGACTGAACTCCAGGGTGGAGAGATTGGCGTTTCTTCCGAAGCAGGCAAAGGCAGTACCTTTGCTTTTTACGTCAAGTGTCGGAGAAGCAGCGAGCCACAAGAAGCTCTCGAAGTTCTTCCAACTCCATCCATGTCCAGGAAAGTTTCAAACGCGAAGGACAAGGGCAAGAGGGAATTGCCTGCGCCGTCTAAGATTGCGACTAAGATCAAGGACTTTGCGACCATACCTGCCAAAGATGACGTTGGGTCAAAGCCGAAGCCAAAAAAGAGAGAACTCAAAGTTTTGATCGTGGAGGATAACCTTGGTATGTCATTGACGTTTCCCCTGCCAATATGCTCCTACTGACACGATGCAGTAAACCAAAAAGTACTTCAGCGACAGCTCCATAATCACGGCATTCAAACGACCGTTGCGAACCACGGCGGCGAAGCACTCGAAGCGCTCAAAGCGTCCACCTTTTGGGCCTCGCCCCAGCAATCTCCGCTAGAAGACATATCGGTGGTGCTCATGGACAAAGAAATGCCAGTCATGGACGGTTTACAATGCACCTCTCAAATCCGCTCCCTCGAACAGCAAGGCAAGCTCAAGAGACACGTCCCCATCATCGCCGTCACGGCGAATGCACGCAGCGAACAAATCGCAACCTTGCTCGCAGCCGGCATGGACGACGTCGTCAGCAAGCCGTTTAGGATCGGCGAGCTAATCCCCAAAATCGAAGAGCTGGCAAGCAAATTCGGAAACAAGAAGATACCAGACGAAGCTACGCTCGCTGTGCCCGTCGGGCCGAGCGTGAAACCATATGGCGTATGAAAGAGATGGGCGTTACGATTTCAGCAGTTTGGCGTCATGAACTGAGCAGCGGTCGTTCTCCGACGCTACGGTTATGGCGGTGGACATGCATACCATGATGGCGTTACGGAGTCAGAATTTGCATGAAAGCGGTATTACTAGCATGTGCTTTGGCATCGGTGTGTCTGTTGTTTTTTGTTTACTGTTACCGTTTTTGGGTCCATTGGTAAATATGCATATGGAATATACCCCAGGGGAGGTTAGGCGTTTGGTCAATGGATGGTATATACGCATATGCACTAGGATAGTTTGTGCAATGGATAATGAAGACTAGATGTTGGCAGGACGTGACCTTGGGAGGGTGAGTGATGGTTCTATCACCTTGACGCTGTATGAGCGCGAACATGATCGGAGGTGGATAGCGAGGTTATGGCAGTGCAGGTAAGGCATGAGTAAGTTCATTTCTGGTGGTAAGGCTGTTTACTCTCACTCACCTTGAGCTTTTGCAATCAATCGCGTGAGCTCTACACACTCTCCCACAGCTCCTCACTCCACGCCTCACATCTTTCGTGTGCACTACAAAAGCTACAACACCTACTCTTGGGAACGACTTCTCTTCTCAGAGACGACTCCTCCTGCCAAACAAGTCATGTCAACACCAAGCAGTGCGAGAAGGCGCCAGCCCGAGCGTGGCGCAAAGTCGCAAGCTGCAAGGAAACACATGAGCACCAAGAAGCCAAAGAACGGAATGCTCAGTGCTACTCCGAATAGCTACTACCTCGCCATGTAAGTGTGGCTCTGTTATATCTAAACCTGACTAACAATACTACAAGAGCGCAGCGAAATGCAGAAGAGTCAAGATTGTTGCGCCTGCCCCCAGAGATACGAAACAAGATCTGGTCCTACGTTGTTCAAGCGAAAATCGTGTATGTAGGCGGCTGGGAGTGGTTCGAAGACAGGGACAACTACCCCAAAAATAGCATACTTCAGGTCTGCAGACAATCACACGCCGAAACCTGTTTGCTGGCTTACACCGTCTGCTCTTTCTGGTTCTGGGAGCCCTCGGATTTCAAGCCATGGTTTGAGAGACGTCTACCCGGACAGATAGCTGCCGTGCAGCGGATGCAGACTTGGTGTTGCGAATGCGCCGACATCCCCATAAGATCCCTCCCAAACCTGAAGTCCATTGACGTAACCTGCGTCTGCGGTGATATGTGTTGGGTTGAGCCTGAGCCGCGTAAAGTTATCGAAGAGACGCTAGTGAGCTTATGGGGAAACTCCGATCTCAACATCACAATCTTGCGAGGGTAATTGGTACGATTGCTATTCCTGTAAGTGAGCTCTGCCAGAGATCATACGTTATGCCACTTACTAATTAAGAACAGGGCGTGGCCGAGAAGATACATTACCACATATGGTGATCTCATTTCCACAGAGAGCGCAAGTATTCGCCCGGACAGAAAAAGGATACCGGATCCCATTTGTTCTTCTGCACTTTAGTACCACCCTTTGAGTGAATCTCAGGTCATGGAATACCCAGCGAGTTTCTCACTTCTACCATTCTTCTTCGTCAAGACGACCTATTGGTTTGGGTGTGCTGTGCGATCAAAAGTTGTGCGGGGCCCATTAGCGATAGGTCATTGCAGTACCGTGGAGCGGAGGCATGGGACAGGAGTATTGGTTCGCTAAATACACGAAACTGCTACCAACCCAAAGTCTTTCCATTCTCCATCTGCATCTTTTTATTTCAACTTCTCATAGATCAACGCCCTTAGCGACATCGATGTTCTCCAAAGTTACGCGTTGATAGTTGAGAGGCCCCTGCCAGTGCCAGTCAATAAGCCCGTGAGAACTATACGGAGCGGAAACACGAAAACAGCCAAGTCCAAGCCCGAGACCCGCACTGCCGATACGATGATTCGAGATAAGAGGCACGCCCATTTGCCACCGGTTCGTCGCCTCCATGACAATATGGTAGACGTGACACCATTCGGCAAATACAAGGCCATGTAAGTAGAGCCGACATGGGGTTCAGCACAATACAGCTCTCTCAGTACATAACCAAATACTAAACAATTCAGCACCGATGAAAATATGCGGGCCTCACCTTTGCTCCTCCTACCTCGAGAGTTGCGCGATTATATCTGGGAATATGTCCTAGGAAGCTACTTCATCTTCAGCACTCAACCCGAAAGGCCGCTCGCTATAGCCCATGACTCATACAAATATACCAAACACCCTCTAGCCATCTTGTGCGTGTGTCGTTCGACATACGCGGAAGCTCGCTTCATTCCCTTCTCCATCAACAATTTCTGGTACAAGCCTACACACGCGCCGATGCCCAGCGATGTAAATGTTTGGTGGCGGAATTTGATGCCTGCACAGTTCAACGCCATTCGTACCGTTTCAATGCATCTCGGAAGAGACATTACCGATACTGATATCCTGCAAGCGGAGGCTTTGGCGCCTTTGGTAGGCTTGAGGACGATTGTATTCAATGTCTATGCGGGCTACACGGGGAGTTGGAGAGACATCACTGATGAGAGGTTTCAGCTGATGAAGGATAAACTGGTTAAGAGGCTTGAGAAAGTGCTGTGCGCAGAGGGAGTGACGATCGTCTTCAAGGCATGATAAGGTATGTGGACGTAGTCGCCGCAGTGGAGTACTTTCACCAGGAATGATGAGGCTAAGACGTCATGTGGGCAATAAACCATTCCTTGCCTCTTTTCTTATCGCCTCATAGATAAGTAGTGTTCAAACACACCCTGCATGTCCCCGGTGCTCTCCCCGCAAAGATCCCCTCCTCCAGGATCAATTTCGACGGGTTCAACAGTTTCTCCATCCCCGCACTTATCAAGATCGCTAGACTCTGACAGCTACGAAGTGGGACGCGCCAGGGCGGCTTCCAATGCATCCGGGGCCAAAGGGTCTGCTGTCCTCGTATTCATGCGGTCTAGTCAGCTAGCAGTGATGTTGCGGTCTACTTGCTACGAGGCCGATAGCCGAGCCCGCAGTCTAGTACACGATAGCCAAGACCATTTGAGAAATCTTTGGCGAACATGCGGGCTTCTGCGACACAGTGGCATTGTGTCGGTTGCATGTGATGTCGAATACGTAGCTCGGTGCCTCTTCCGTTCAACTTACACCTGCCTCTTTGGCACTTGGAATGATGCACGTTGCCGTACCCAGGTAGGTGGGTACGATCGGATGACCCCGTTACTGTTCAATGGCACAACTCTTGGAAATCATCACCGCAACCGGCCAAGCTTTGCGTAGTAGAAGGTGCGGGCCGCATATGGCAGCGGCTACGGAAGGCAGTCCGGATTACTGCCCACCAATAGGATGATCAAGCGTACTCTAGCTTGGTGTGGCTGAACTCAATATCTCGTTGTACGAGAATGATTACTTTGATCTTGATATACACCTTCTGTGGCGGGCTAGTTTTGTAGATGTCTGCATGTAGGCTATGAGGACGGCGCGGTGATGTCTCGTGCGTTCGCCTGATTGAGCAAGTTTGAGGTCTGTAGGTTTCGCAATGTATACCTTTTGGGAACATCGGGCGTACTATGCAGTCAATCCGCATTTGAGCAAGTCCATGGAGTATGGAGTAGTGTATCTAGATGGATAGTCGTGAACGTGGTCGAAGTATAAGTAGGCTTCAGTTCACGCCATAACTTCTCATCATCACAACAAGCAACCTTTGTCCAAAAACATTCACTTCCTCCCCTCGATCTCCAAACAACCACAAAGATGCACTTCAATTCCATCATCGCCGTCGGCGTCATGCTCTCAGGAGCTGTCGTCTCTGCCGCCGAATGCGGAGGCTACGGACTTTGCGGCGCCGTCCCCGCCTCGAGTCGCAACCAGCTCTACGCTGCTCGTCAACACGTCTGCGGTGACGGACTGTACAAGAACGATGGCTATTACCATGCTCCGGGTGGAGGCAGACTCTCATGGCCTGGAGGCTTTGATCAGCAGAGGTGCTGGGACGCGTTCGAGAACATTCTGAACCAGTGCCGTCCCGAGGGCGCAGGCCTTGGTAACCACTCTGGGTCGTACAACTGGTATGGAAAGCTGTACACGGTCAGAGGATGTAAGTCAAATTCCCTTCCGGTTTGTGTTATGTTGGGAGGCTCATTGCTAATGTGTTTCCTGCGATGTAGGCAGCAACAGTCCTTACAAGGAATAAAGGGCGACATAATTCCTCTTACTGCAGTACGCATTCACTGAAGTCGGGGTGGACTTGTAAATACATTATTGAGAGGAACAAGAAATGCATACGATTGTTGTGTCACGTAGGAGGAATTCTTCTCAGAAACAATTTAGCTGAAATGAAACCTTGCTATTCAACAACTTGCACTGCTCATATGGTCAATGTGAGTCGAGCTTTTACGTGTATTGTTTCCAATTAGATTGAAGCTGTTACGTAGTCTCCATAGTGCAAAATAAATGTGCCGTTATGTGTAACCGGGAAAGGTTGGCAGGATGTTCTCATGTCCTGCTCAGCCACATGTCAAAACGAAAAAAAGTCAAGATGCTCCGCAAGTCATCTTCGTCAGCCAGTCCTTTTCTCTCAGTATGGAAGTGGCCAAGAGACGAAGTCTGCCTCCCGGTATCGGTGCTCATACACAATCTTCACATCCGCAGACACCACCTCCTTTAGATAGTGCTTCAAAACCGTCTTCACGTCTTCGAACCGACGCTCAGCATTTGGGTGCTCCGTGTTCAAGTAGAAAGTGACCTTTTCTAGACGAGAGAAGGCTTTCAAGCCTTCCAGCCTTCTTACATCGAAGTTCCCAATGACTGGTAGCTCTTTCCTGGCTCGGATCGTGATAGGGAAGGAAATATAGCGGATGCACTCCCACTGCGGACCCAAAAAGAGGGGTTTGCAAGCGTTTAGCGAAGAGACGGTATAGTACCAGTACTCATTGGTAGAGAAGGGAAGCAGCGCTGTCTCGTTGTAGATTTGACGGCAGGTGTGCTGGAGATCAAGAAACGGTGGATACACAGAAGATGCTCCTTCGTGAGTGCCGTTCTTGATGGATCTCGTGGCTCTATTACCGGGTCCAGCTCTCATGAAGACGCGTAGACCATTGTTGACGTAGGCAAAGATCTTATTGCGCACTTCGACCGGGAGACGGAGTAGAGGCGAGCTAACGCTGTTCCGGTGTGTACTTAAAGACGTCAGCAAATAGAAAAACATTGCATAGTCACAAGCTTACATGGCCATGAGATCGGTCGTAGGTGGTGTGGCATCCAGCATACCATCACCGTTGTCGTTGAGACGTAGCTTGCCTTGGTAGATGGCTTCTGCTATCTTGATTTGGTCGAATTCAGACATGCGCTCCACCTTCGGTTCCACCGCGAGCTTCGCATATATCTTCCGGAATCTTCTGATTTCGCCTTGCTTGGATAGCCATAATGTGTTTGGGTAGATGCGCGCCATGATTGATGTAATTACAGAGAGGATTGACGCTTTGTAGAGCTTTCACAGATATGCGCCATTGCCGTTGGACGCGGGCTGGGGTGTTGTTGTGAAGTAGCTGAGAATAACGAGCAGAGGCAGCGTTTGAGGGTTCTTCTCTATCTCGTGGTGACGGCCAATACGCTAGTACTGTACCCAGGTGAGAGATTGTCTCTGCCTAGTCAGTGAGTGAGCGGGTCTGTATGAGGCTAGCGCAATGGACCCTGGATCTCTCTTTGTCACCTTGTACCCTCTATCTTTCTTCTCATTTCCTATCGATCGATCGACGCGCTCCGAAAAAGATGGCGAGGCCAAAACCAAGGATGTTCGACAACATGACTCAGGCCCCGAAGCCGACGAGAGAGATTTGGCCAGACAGGGCGATTTCAACGTTCAAAGCAAACGAGATGTGAGTACCCGTTGCACCTTGAGTGGCCACAGGGGCACCATGGTTCGCGAAGACACATCCAAGATACCATCAACCACAGTTCTACTTCGTGGAAAAAGGATAGCCTGCATACTCAGATATTGAGGTCAGAACGGGCTAGAATAGACGCAGTAGTAGTAGTAGTTGCACCTCGTGCAAGGAAAATACTGTGCACTCTGGAGCCTACATTAGCACTAGATCTTCCAATTGGCTTGTTCTAGTCTAAAGAGCTAACAAAATTAGATCTAGACGCAACTCTACCGAGTCGCCTCTCCTACGACTTCCGGCTGAGCTGCGCAATCAAATATATGGGTGCGTAGATTCTGGCGCGTGCGTCTACGGGTTCTACAATAGTCGTACTGACATATTTCCCCCTTGACAGATACGCTGTGGGCGGTCAGACTTACGATATCTCGTCTCGCGGTTACGCAGTCGGCAGCGTACCCCGTCTACATCTCGTCTGTCGTCAGATCTACAACGAAGCCTCCACGCTGCCGTTTTCTCTCAACGTCTTCTCTTCCAGGACTCCGTTTAGCCTATCACATTTCATACTTCCGCTGTCGTCTTCTCAGCGCGATGCTATCAGGGCGATCCAATTCGTTCTAACAGGCAAAACCGGGGCTTCGTACGAGCTCTGGACGAATGACCCCGCAAGCGCAGGCCATGCGAGCATACTGGAAGGACTGCAAACGGTGCTCATCGTATGGATTTGCCGAAAACGATCCCTCGGTGCAGAAGAAGAGGAAATTCGAGAACTACAGAGGGTAGTGGGATTCTGGAGAGCAGGTATTACTGTGCGCAAAAGCGAGTAGTATCACTATTATTATCAGAAGTTGGAGAACCTGTATCGACCTGTCTCCGAATGTAGGAATGCTAAGCTTGGCGAACGGTGGCTGAAGTGCCAGTCGTACACATGCTGTTAAATCCTGACGATTAGACATTTCCTCTTGCAATGTATACCTCTGCCTTATGTTCTTCATGGAAGGCAACACGAAATCTGGCCAGCCCTGGCGACAGTCGCGCAACCACATAATCACGATATGACATGAATCCGCAGCTGGCTCAAAATGACGACGAAAAGTCAGCGCATCAAAACCGCCATGCCTGGTCGAGATACCTCGGTCAGTCCGTATTCACATGCGCGTATATATGAAACGTGGAACACTCGTCACATGTGCTAGTGAGGTATATAGCATGAATATTAAATCTTTGTAAAGTCGTAACCAACCAATAAAGAAGAAACGTGTAGAAACCACCTCAACTCCGCCGCGCCCGCCACCACTTGACGAAGTCGCGTCTCAGCGTCGTCTTCAGATGCTCGTTGAAGCCATAGGTAATGGCGTTTGCGAACCCAATATATTGCGTTGAGCATTGCAAAATGCTCAACGCATAGCTGGGATGGCCCGCAGCTTCCACCAAGCGGTTGAGAATACCAGGTAACCAGAGGATGATGTACAGAATAGGGTATGCGTTGAGGAGCAACATCCTCTTGATTTCTCGCTCGACCTTCTTTGTGCTGGTGGCGCCCTGCTGATTACTTCCCGATTCGTGGGGTGCGCCCGACTCGTAAGCCCCGGACATTGGCGCGGGATGGTTGCTGATCATGCCGATGCTGCGCTTCTTATCTGAGGGCGCAGTCATTTCTGAGGGGAAGGCTGGTAACCATTAGTATTGGCACGTTGTAGATAGCCGAGATGCTCGTGCGCATCTGCATAGGGAAGGACATACCTGATGCGGATTGGAAGTAAGGGCTTTTGGGTGACATGGGAGGGGATAGTGTGGTGGCGCTTTTGCGGCTGTTTGACTCTAGGTCGCTGGCTGTAAAAATGATGTCCTCTTTTCCGAGGTTGGTGTCGCTCATGCCATCGGAGTGTTTTACTTCGTAGGCGTACTCCACGTTGATCTCATGCAGCTCCGTCTGCGATTCGCTCCTCAGCTCGTGGGCGTCGTCTCGGCGGAATTCGCGGCGCTTGGCGGCGCTGGCTTGATTGTATGACCCTCCTTGGCTCATGGAGTGCAGTTGCGAAAAGTGCCGACGCATGTAGATCCAGATGTAGATGTAGATTCCAATGGTTCCGAAGATGATGCTGAACCTCCAGCCATGGCCCAGGGCATAGCGCAGGTCAGTTCGCGTGCCCGATATCCAGCACCAGTTTCCGCTGACGGGGCTCAACTCGTTCAATCCTGCAGCTGTACTCGCTGTTCATTCAGGTCAGCCTTGCGTTGATGGATGTGCATCTATGAGCTTACCTGTGATGGTAGGAATGACCCAGACGGAGCCGCAAATAAGTATTTTGCTCATGAGCGAGGCATTGGGCATGTACGTTTTACGGGTAATCGTAGTAAGCGTTATTATGGCGATGGCCAGGATAGAGAAGTCAGCGGCCTGAACAGACCACTGACCTACCCAGCCATTGAGATTACATGCCGCACCCGGTGCGATGGAACCTTCATTGGCAATTGCATAGATCCCAGATATCGAATTGTTCAGCGAATTGATGAATTCTGGTATGCGTGGTCAGTCTGGAGATCTCATATGGTCATCAAGAGCTCTTACCAGCCAAAGCAAGGTTCAATACCAGTGCGTGACGGAAAGACCGTTGCGAATCAGCGTACACAACGTACGATATGAGAACGCACCCTGTGGCAACGAAAGACAGCAGACTGCCAACAAGCGTCGGGATAGCAATGGTGAGATTGAAAGGCATGCTGAGCGGTTGCTGGGGTGCAAGGCTGACCAGCGGGACGGCGCGATTATATGTCTGGGTTTCACGATGAGGCCGGCGAACGTACTTGGCTTGAGGTAACTATAGCACATAAAGCTATAGTACATAGGAGACGTACCACGCGCCAGGAACGCTCCAAACCCTAGGCCGATTCCTGCAGCCCAAGCATTGCTGCTAATCGACACACGGGCGCGTGACTACGGTTGATCTCTTTAGCCAGGTATTCAAAGGGCTGTTCTGAGCTAGGAATTGGTGCCTGTAGCAGTTGTGGTTCAAGGTTTATGGCTGGGGCATGGTCTGAGTCCCGCCTCCCGCGATTTTGGCCTGCGACTCCAGGACGAGTCGCGGGTAGGCGTTTTCAGCTCCGAAAAGCTCTAGAATATACAAGTGCCTGGCTACCGCAAGCGTCTGCAGGTGGTGTACCAAGCTTCCAGAAGCCATGACCGATCGTGTGCATAGGTGCCATGCATCGCGGCCTTGTGTGCCCGTTAGCATTTCCGGAAAGCTGTCCTCTGAATGGTGATTTACGATGGCAAAGAATTGTAAGCCTTGCGCTCGGCTTGCGAGTGGACGATCGCAAAGTTAGGACCGATAGTGCGCGGTCGATGACAGCATGAGCTGGGGTTTAGGTTTGCGCAAGCTCGCTACTCTTGCCGAGGTGAAGACTGACCAGTCACCATTGGCTTGGTACCGTACCCAGCACGTCAACTGCCTTTCTGCCATCCTCTCATCTGGGAAGGAGCAATAAACACCACGCCACACCCGCATCCAGGAGACGTACCGCAGTGCAGAGATGCACCGGGTCCTCTAGCCTTGGGCGTCGCATTCAAAGCGCGAAATTCACCCTTAACACGTTGTCTACTTTTACAAATGCGCTACATGCTCCCCCGGCGGTGCTGGTGGCCGCGCGAATCGCAGGCCAGTGTTTCTCGTCGCCATAGATGAACCTGTGGACCGTCCCGCGTGCTAATCGTAGTGTCGGGCATTTCTCATCTTTTTGGACTGACCCTACTTACGCGATGTTACAGAGTTGGAGGTTCATGTAGATCCTGCTTTCGTTCCTTCGTTCCGCGTTCACTGAAAGGCCCGCGCTCGTCTGGTGGAGAGAACTCCGATAACGATGACCGGGCATCTGGGGGATCTTCCCGCACCCGTCGGAGTCCAGGATCGCAGAAATGTCCTAGGTTCAGCGGCGTCGTTGGAAGTACTGAAATCGCAATATCGATGCACCAGCAGCTCGCTACGCACCCGCCAACCCGGATGGTGTCAAGTTGTGGGGACGATGAGGTACTGCAGAAGAACGGCTCAGCCTCGCCGAGAGTGAAACGCAGCTTGGCAGTACAGAGATTCGGGACTCTACACAGTCGCGATTTCCGTGGACCTCGATGAACTTGCGCATGGAAGGTTCCTTGTTATTGCGATGAACAGGTTTGCAAGGCGTACGAAACTCTGGCTCGAGAGGTGCCGTCGTGCATATTGGGAGACGGGAGGGATGGCGGCCCAAGCTCGTTAGATGGCAGCTGTCCTGTAATTTTGACACTCTAATGCAGACAAATCAAGCTTCATACCTCGGTGCTGGCGTCGAGATCTGCGTCAAGATCAGCAAAGCCTCCAGGGCTGCAAGGCGTGCCACAACGTTCTTCCAATTCTCCTAAACTTCACTCTTGTTGTTGAAGCGCTGACAAGAAGTCAAGGCGCATCGAAGCTCGAGACAGCACCAGGCACCCGCAAAAAGGGATGCACTCGGGGAACGGCACGATTTAAAGTTCGCCGCATTTAGCCAGGTGTGCCCAATCGGATTCCCATCCACGCCGTCCCCCAGCTCGACTGGGTGCATGGCCAATGCTGCAACCCCGAGGAGAAGGAGGGAGCTTGAGCGCTGGCTCAGGGTCTGCTAGCCACAAGTCCAGAACCACTCCGGACGAAAACAACGCGAATGCGAGTCATGCGATCCAAAGTCTGTTGAATTTCGCATGCGCAAATCGAAGCTCATGAAGGAGGCAAAGGAGATGAGCGTCCGCGTGGATTTCTACCACCTCGAAGTAGGCAGCCGTGGTATCACCGGTATCACCGGTTTCACAGTTACAGTATAGCTGCTCTCGGTCCCACCAAACACACAAATTAATTGTCAACTCGACACATGGTGAAAGACATGCCGCGGAGCCGATGCCCAGGTGCTGTTATGATCGTACACCCAATCGGCTTGGATGCCACACCAAAGCCTAGCGCATCACGATCGAAGACCTAATAAATCCACGCACTATACCGAGGCCCAGGACGTCATGAGGCAAAGTCCCAACAAACTCACGAGTTACGCCTTCAGCCCAGGATGTCATGAACGAAGGCCGAACAGCTTCACATGCCTCACCGAGGCTCAGGAAGTCTATGATCGAACATCGAGTGGACTTTACTGGCATACAGAAAGCCAGACGGAACTTAGCGCATCATGATCAAGAACGCAACAGATTCACAAGCTACGCCTCAACTCAGGACGTCATTAGCAAAGACCCAACCACACCTCAGCCATCAACCTCGTGATCAAAGACCATTGAACACGCATGTCACATGCCACGCTGAATTGCACAACATCAAGATCAAAGAACATACTTAGTTCAACAACAAAGCTCACGAAGCTCACTTCACATGGCACACTGCAAAGGCGAAGACGATTTCAAAGTAAAGTGATTAAAACTAACTAACAACAACTATCATACAACAATCATCCCCCTGATGGCCACCAACAACAGAAACGCCAATGCTTGCTAAGAACAATCGCAGATTTTGAGGTGTGCAACAAAGGAAAACCCGGCTGGTCTAGCCAAAGATGCGCGCGTCCTCTCGTGGCCTTTGAGAGTCGCGGCATGATGATGATGTGCGTGTCGGAAAACAACAAAACAAGAACGCTGATTTTTGAACGAGCAAAAAACAAGGAATTCATGCCATCATCGGACCAGATACCCGGGTGAAGTTGCAATCATGCAAACCGTCAGTGGAAAGCAGCGCAGACACGCCTGCATTGTAATCCCCACTCTTCGTCTTCCTTCGGCAACAAAAAGGTGTGACCTTCAGACCCCCCGATCTTCCAATCTCTTGTGTTGTCGACATCCAATGGTGGAGGGGGAAGCAAGCAGGAAACATCTGCAAACTCCCATGGCGATAGACGATGACAACGACGACCCAGGTAGGAGGTCGTGGTATCATATGCAAAAAACAGACAAACAATCTCGAACCAAAGGTGTGAATAGACATTACTTCGTCTCAACTCGTCCCCATAGACATCGTCAAGATGTCTATTTCTTGCCGAGCAGGCCACCGACCATGCTCATAGGACCAGAAGCACCCTTCTTCTTGTCCTTCTTGTCGCCGCCACCGAGCATGTCGCCTAGGCCGCCGAGGCCAAGACCGCCGAGTAGCTTGTTGATACCAAGGCCACCCAGGAGACCGTTGACAAGACCACCGAGACCAAGACCGTTGAGCAGCTTGCCAACGAGGTTGAGCACACCCGTCAACAGCAGACCAACAGCAGCGATGATCTGGAAGAGGGGCTCGGTGAGCAGGGACCAAAGAGGGTTGAGCTTCTTCTTGGCGTGGGGCATGTCGGAGATCTTCTTCTTCGCGTTGTCGATGGTGGTGACGACGGAGGTAGTAAGCTCCTTGAGGTTGTCGGCGAGCTTGTACTCCTCGGGTGAGGCTTCGCCGGTTTGCTGACGGCCCTTGGCTTGGGCGGCGATGCGACCGTCGGGGTCGAGACCGCGGAGGGAGCCGTTGCAGTCGTTGAGGATGCGAGAGCCTTCCTCGATGAGGGGCTTGACGTTATTGACAAGCTCCTCTTCGTCGAGCTCGTCGCGGGGTGTGCGGTCGGCTTGCTCGATGTGCTGGGCGGTTGTTAGTACATGTTTGTGATGGTGATGGATTAGGAGTGGAACATACCTCAGTGATCTGCTTCATGACAGGCTGGACACGCTGAAGGGTGTCTTCGCAGATGGCAGACATCTTCTTGGCGAGCTCAGAGTCCTCGCGACGCTGCCTCTCCTCGTCGGTCTCATCCTCATCGGGTTCCTCTTGGATGTTCTCCAGGAGAGTGACTTCACCGACTTTGTTGCCATCGTTGTCGACAACATAGCCGTTGTCATCAATCTCGAGACCAGCGCAGTGACCAAGGTCACCAGCAGTGAGACGGCCAACAACATCGCCGTTCTCGTCGCGGACCTCACCCTCCTTGTTGACACGCATGCCAGCCATGGGGTTGACGCGGCGCTCCTTCTCCTCAGGCTCCCAGCGCTCGGCCTTGCCGATGACGTTGCCGTTCTTGTCGTTGATGTCGCCATCTTCATCGACCTTGTGGCCGACAAGCTTCTTGACATCACCCTCAGTGACGCGACCGACGATGTCGCCAGAGGGTGTCTGGACGGTACCGTCCTTGGCAACAGTAGCCTCATCGAAGCCAGCGAAGGGACCCTCGGGTCCTGGGTTCTGACCGTGGGAAAGTTCACCACGTCCAATGACGTTGCCTTCGTTGTCCCAGATCTGGCCCTTGCCATCGACCTTCTTGCCGGCAAGGGTGGTTGGGTCACCCTCAACAACATGTCCGAGAACGGTGCCGCTGGAGTCGACAATGTTTCCAGCCTTGTTGACAGTGCAGCCAGCAAGGGCGGAGAGGTCAACCTCCTCCGCTTCCTCCTCAGACCATGGCTCAGCATGGCCCTTGACATTGCCGTACTTGTCGATGATGTCACCGTCTTCATCAACAGTGTGACCAACAAGCCTCTTGGGGTCACCTTCGGTGAGCTGACCAACACGGTTGCCGTCGTTGTCGTCGACAAATCCGTCCTTGACAACGCGAAGTCCCTCGAATCCAGCGAATGGGCCCTCCTTGCGCTCGGGGCGCTCGTTGGGAGGAATGATGTCACAGCGACCGACAACCTTGCCGGTATCACCGTGGATGAGACCATCGCCGTCGGACTTGCGTCCAGCAAGCTCGCCAAGGTTGCCCTCAACGAGCTTACCGACGGGAATGCCTTCGCCGTTGACGAGGTAGCCCTGCTTGTTCAGGGTGAGACCATCGAGAATGGAAAGGTCGGCGGGCTCCTCCTCCTCTTCCTCCTCAAGAGGCTCAGCGTGGCCCTTGACGTTGCCGTACTTGTCAAGAATGTCACCATCCTCGTCCACAGCCATGCCAACAAGACGCTTGGGGTTGCCCTCAACAATCCTGCCGACAGTGTTCTCATCCTCATCAGCAACCATGCCGCCTTGGATGACGCGGAGTCCCTCAAGACCAGCAAAGATGCCTTCAGGCTTGCTCTCACGCTCGTTCTCGGGGATGAGCTCGCAACGACCGATCTGCTTGCCAGTGTCGTTGAAGATGAGACCCTCTTCGTTGATCTTGCGGCCTGCAAGCTCCTTGGGGTTGCCCTCGACGAGGCGTGCAATAGGCACACCCTCGTCTCCGATGACGTTGCCCTGCTTGTTGACAGTCTTGCCAGCAAGGATAGACAAGTCCTCAGGCTGCTCCTCTTCAGGAGCCTCCTCCTCGGGCTCTTCGTAGCGTTCAGCGTGGCCGACAACTGATCCCTTCTTGTCAAGGATATCACCGTCCTCATCTACGGAACGGCCAACGAGCTTCTTAGCGTCGCCCTCGGTGACCTGGCCAACGCGGTTGCCCTTGTCATCCTCGACGAAGCCATCCTTGACAACGACGAGGCCGTCAAGACCGGCGAAAGGAGCTTCCTCCTCGCCTTCTTCTTGAGGGATGGTCTGGGCGCGGCCAATGACGTTGCCCTTGTTGTCCCAGAACTGACCCTCGGCGTCGCAGGAAGTGCCAGACTTGGAAAGCTTCTTCGCGTCACCTTCGGTAAGCTCGCCAACGACGTTGCCGTTGGAGTCGATGAGCTTGCCAGACTTGTTGACGGTGAGACCATCAAGGATGGAAAGAGGAGGACGGCCGTCGTCCTGAGCTTCCTCGGCAGCGTCCTCAGCATCCTCAGCAGCATCCTGAGCGTCCTCGGCGGCGTCTTGAGCATCTTCGGCGGCATCCTCAGCCTCGCCAACCTTCTGCTCGACCATCTTGGGGAGGGCCTTGACCTTTCCGATGACGTTACCGTCCTTGTCAAGGACCTCACCCTTCTCGTTGATCTTCTTGCCGGCGCACTCGGAAGCCTCGCCCTCGGTAAGCTCACCGATAGGCTCGCCCTCCTCGTCGAGAACCTGGCCCTTCTTGTTGACCTTCAGGCCCTCAAGTTCGTTGATGTCTGGGGTGACCTCAACTTCCTTGACCTCGGGTTCTTCCGGCAACTCGGAGGCCTCAACCATCTTGGGCAGAGCCTTGACCTTGCCGAGCACATTGCCGTCCTTGTCGACGACCTCGCCCTTGTCGTTGATCTTCTTGCCGGCGCATTTGGCAGGGTCACCCTCGGTGAGCTCACCAATGGGCTCGCCTTCCTCATCGAGAACTTGGCCCTTCTTGTTGACCTTGAAGCCCTCAAGCTCATCGATCTCGGGGGTGATCTCCTTCATCTCAGGCTCACCCTCCTCCTCGTCTTGCTCCTCCTCTCCCTCGAGAGGCTCACCAAGCTGCTCCTTGAGCTCCTTGATGGCAGTGAATGCGGCCTCACCAGGGACAACGTCGACCTTGCCGATGACATTGCCATCCTTGTCGAGAACCTCGCCCTGGTCGTTGATCTTCTTGCCAGCGCAGTCGCTGAGCTCACCTTCCTTGAGCTCACCAATCTCCTCGCCTTCAGAATCAAGGACCTTGCCCTTCTTGTTGACCTTGAGGCCGTCCAAGATTCTGGTGTCGAGAGCGCCGGAGGCAGACTCCTTGAGCTTGTCGGCAGCACCCTCAGCAAGTTCGACCGTGCCGAGAACGTTTCCGTCCTTGTCAACAACCTCGCCCTTGTCGTTGACGGTGAGGCCCTTGACGTCATCGATGTTCTCGAGATCGCCGTCAGCAACGTTGCCAACAACGTCGCCATCGTCGTTGAGGATCTCTCCCTGGGAGTTGATCTCCATGCCCTCGAGGGCCTCGACGCCGGGAAGCTCGTCCTCGACGTCAGCAGCCTTCTCCTCAGCGCCGTCCTTAGCATCTTCGGCAGTAGACTTGGCTCCGTCGACGGCATCGGTGACACCCTCGGTGGCGTCACCATCTTCCTCATCCTCATCCTCGTCGTCTTGCTGGTAAGCAGGGAGGTCGGCGGCTTCGGGGGAAAGCTCTGCTTTAGCAATGACGTTGCCGTCATCGTCGAGGATCTCGCCGTTCTCGTTGAACTCCTTGCCCTGGATAGCGGATGGGTCGCCGTCGACAAGGTGACCAACAAAGTCACCATCCTCGTTGAGGATTTGACCAGATCGGTCGGCGGTGAGGCCCTTCAAGATGCTGATGTTGGGAATCTTGTCGCCGGCCTCCTCAGCCTCGTTGGCCTGCTCCTCAACCATCTCAGGTGTAAGTTCGCAGCGGCCAACGAGATCACCATCGTCGTCGAGGATCTCGCCGTTGTCGCCGATGGGGTAACCGGCGAGGTCCTCGGCATCACCTTCTACAAGGCGGCCGACGTTCCTGCCATCCTTGTTCTTGATCATGCCCTCCTCGTCGACTTCGAGGCCCTTGAGCATGCTCAGGTCGGGGGTAGCATCTTCGGCGGCGTCCTTGGCGTCGTCGGTGGCATCCTGAGCCTTGCTCTGGGCGTCCTCAGTGGCGTCTCCTGCAGTGCCTTGGGCATCTTCAGTCGCGTCCTCTGCGGTGTCTTGCGCATCTTCCGCTGCGTCTTCAGCAGTGTCCTTTGCGTCGCCAACCTTGGACTCAGCGGTGTCCTTGGCCGACTCGGCAGTGTCCTGAGCGCCCTCAGCAGTGTCCTCCGCAGTTTCCTGCGCATCTTCTGCTGTGTCTTGGGCAGCCTCCTGGACATCGCTACCAGCATCCTGAGCAGCTCCTTGTGGGTCCTGCTTCGCCTTGCCAGCGAGGTTGGATGCGCGGCCGGCTAGACCGCGAGCACCGCTCAATGCGCCTCCACCGGCTTGCTTGCCGGTGTTAGCGGCCTGCTCGGTGGTCTCTGTCGCATCGTCCTCTGTGTTGTCGGCAGTGTCCTCTGCGGTGTCTTCCGCATCGTCTCCTGCCTTGTGTGTAGCGTCGTCGCCAGTCTCCTCAGCCTCCTCGTCGGCGTCGTTGTCGTCGTCGATGGGCTTGGGGTCGGCCTGCTCTAGTTCGTCACCAGCTTGTGATACCTTGCCGGTGGTGTCTTCAGCAGCCTCTTCCGCCTTGCCCTTGGCATCTTGGGCAGTCTCCTCGCCCTTTTGCTTGGTGTCTTCGGCGGTGTCTTGTGCCTGGTTCTTGGTGTCCTCGGCCTTCTCCTCTCCTTGCTTCTTTACGTCCTCGGCTTGCTCAGGCACATCGGGGGTGGGGGCGTCCTCCGACTTGGGCTTGTTCAGCTTGGGGGCAGATGATTGTGGCTTTCGTCCGAGCTTGGTAGGGGTGCGGGGGGTGTCACCCTTTCCAGCTGCTGGGGAAGGCATGTTGTTGAATAGAACGCTCGAGACGTTGTAGGAGTTGTCGTGTCCGTGATTCACTGTGTAGGATGAGGTGCTGTAGGAAGTAGCTCGATGATGGCCGCTTCCTGATACGTTGCTTGATATAGACTGAGAGCGTGTAGACCGGGGGGAATGTCTATTAGGGGTTGGGGGGAAAGAGTAGTACGAGTAGTTGTGGGAGGAAAAGTGTTCGTCTGTCATATATCAATTGACGAATGGTTCGTCTTTGTAGGGATCAGAAAGTGCGGAAGGATCACAGAGAAGCAGGCATTTATGATAACTACTCCTCAATTGAGCATGCTGGAACGGATGACGTCGAATGCTGGTTTCCAGGAGCAAGAGCTTGCGCCTCAGTTGTGGAGAGGCAGAGTAAACCTGCTTTGGCGCCATAGTGTGTGCAACGAACAGGAGGAGTATTGCGTCACACTACTCACAAGCTCCAGCCTCGAGCGGGGCGTCAGCGCATCCTGGTGGCATGGCCTCCACTCAGCGTGGTGAGACAAGCGGGTAGCTGCTGCAACAGGGGTGGGAACGGCCTGTGGCTGGAAATGGGATGGCCTAACATCGTCGATGAACCGCGGAGAGCGGGCTGCTGCCAGGGTTGGAGTTGAATTGCAGCCGGAAGTGGAGCTGAAACGCTCTAGCGAAAAGGCTGCCTACGGTACTCTTTGCACTGGACGAGGTTAGTTTGCAGGAAGGATACCAATGGCATGCAGGAAGTGAGGTTGGGGAGACATGTGTCATCTCAGGCAGGCCAATACCGGGCGGTCGATACGCCTTCGCAGGCATGAGTGCAGTGCGAAACGAGCTGGTGGAGCAAAAGCACACAGAGCCCAGGCCCGATCGACGGCACTGTGGCTGGCCTTGTCGAGCATCGGGTACGGAATCCCTGGCGGCAGTGTATCCCTCCTATCATTAGGGCGCATGCAGCAGGATGGAAGAGCAAGTCGTGCCGTGTGTGCAAGCAGGTTGCAGCGACGCGTATGATGTTGTCGGGCGCCTGACGTCATGGTGTCGGGAGCTCCCCTGCTCAAACGTCGCTTAGCGGGGTCGTAGCTTCCTTTTGGCGGCCGATCGCTGCATGCTACCAGTCTTCGGTACCACCATCGTGAGCACCACCAGCCATCACCGCGACATGCAAGACGGCATGGGAGATGAGGGACCCTGCGGCGGGCGGAGATCAGGAACGACGGAATTCGGAAGAGTGATGCCGAATAGCTTCATGTCCGAAGAGGCCTGCGCCGTGGTCATGGTGAAGTTGGACTGTGCCGCGATGAACGGCGGGGCTCCAGCGCAACGGTCGGGACGTTGGCCGCATCCCAACTGCGAGTGACACCACGCACCGCTAAGAGGCTGCAGCAAACCCAATCGTTATATTCCCGTGGTACCTACCTCCGGGCAATTCATTGACCCTGACTTGCAGCTGTTAGCTGTCTTCTGTATGCGCAACGTGGTTTCGATCACGACAGGCCGTCTCGATCGAGACATGTCCGTCGTACCCATAATTATCCTCGCGCCACAACTGCACAAGCAATTCTGCGCAGACGCACGATCGATCACTTCATCTCAGGTACCCCTATCCTGCCCGCTGCCGAGTCATGCCCAAATAACAGGTTGTCAAACAAAGACACATTTCCCAACCCCCAAAACAAAGATGGGAAATCTGGGTCCGTGACGACGCGTATGATGTCAGTCGCCGCCGTTCGTAAGAATGATGGCGGCACGGAACGGGGTCCGCAGGCTTGGAAAGTAATTGTCCGCCACCGAGTCAAGCCATTACCTGCTTTCTGGTTCCTGGATTCTGCGTTTTCGATAGACGGACGTTGATCGCGCGATGATCGTGCAATGACACGCGCGAATAATGCCACATGCATGCTATCTTTAGGAATGCTATTCGTTCTACGACTTCAGGTCTACTGATGGTTCTAGGCAAATCGACAAGAGAGGATATCATGACCACGCGAAATCAAGCCACAGGTAGAAGGCACGGAGGTGAGTATGGGGTCATGCAGGAACAGCAGCAGCCCGCTTCGTAGCTCGCATCGCAGCCAGCCGCTCACACCGCGGGGGCAGACTCCCGACGTCCGTCAGGCGCAATCCCATCTTCGACATCTTCCCCCGACTTGCTCAACCACTTTTTCCTCTTCTGCTTAGCGGCCTCCCGTTCTTTGGGTGTCAGGTCGCCGTTCTCACCGCGGTCTCGACTGAGCCTCTTCCATATTCGCCGTCCAAGACTAGTCTGTTTCTTCTCTGCCTCTTTCCTCTCTGCTTCCTGCGCAAGCAACTGCCGTTCTCGTTGCGCGCTTTCGCTTTTATCCTTTTGCTCTTCCACCTTCCGTTCGTATTCTTCCGGGTGCACGACCTTTGTCTCGGCCTCCTTGACGTGCTCAACCCCATGCTTGAACTTCTTGCGTGTCTTAACGTAAGCTTCAAGGCCGACGAGGACAGCATACGACCGGGAGATGGAGACACGCGACATGTCCACTCCGTTCTCCTTCATGGAATGTACGAACGCACGGAAGTTCTTCGTCGGCGGTCGGTAGTGGCCGGACAGGGGTGAGAGGCGCCGAAGCTGACCATCCTTGACTCTGATCAGACCTGCGGCAGATATGCGCGCACCGTGGAGGAACGAGCTGTGCTGGAAAGCACCCGATTGCTTGATCCCGACGTACAGGCGGAAGGACGTGTCGGCTACCTGTGCTTGCTTAGTACATCTGGCCGACGGAGGAGAGTGCACAACTTACGAATATCCATGAGTTCGGCTTCACTGAACTACGGAGAAGGTGGTTCAGAATAGTCGCGGCTGACACATGTTTGAGTTTCGAAACGCCCTTAGCTTTGTCGAGGTCCTCATTGACGTAGTGTTCTGCCTCCTCTGCCTCCGCATCGCTCTCAGATATAGACGAGCTTGAGCTCACCGAGATCATTGAACTTCGTCGCAGGGTCTTGCTTTGTCCAGAGTGCAGCTTTGCTTTGGGACCGTAGGCAGGAGTGTCATCGTCGACCGGTACAATACCGTTGACACTATCTTTGTACTCCGTGGTCGTGTTTAGGCGCTCTCCGTTCTTCGCCCAGCATAGACGACCCTCGTCGTCAATGGTGACCAGGTAATTCTGACGCTCCTCCCGCGACAGATAGCGCACGCGCTCTGTGTCGAGCCTCTCTCTAGAGACGGTCGGATGCTCAAAGTGCCTACCCTCGCCATGGTCGAGCCAGTAGAAGAAGTTCTCGTGAGTCTCTGCCTTCTTCCACTGCTCGTGATAGGCTCTCAGGTTACTGCCGTAGCGATGCTTCTGGTCCACCATCTCCAGGAAGTACTGGAGGTCCATCATCTTGGCAGTCTTCTCGCGCTCCGCCTTGGACTCGTTCTGCTTCCGTCGTTGTTCCGTGTGGTTCTCGGGCGCATCCTCGTCGTCCGTCTCTGAGGCATCGTGGGGATCGTCAGCGCCCGCTCGTCGCGCAATCTCGCCGACTCGTTTCCACTTCTCGCGCGCTGCTATGGAGTTCGCTCGTTCACGTGCTTCGGGGGTAGTGAGGTTGTCGCGCAGAGCCGCGTCTTCCGAGCGCGGCTTGGGCTTCGTCGCATTGCGCCATTTCGCTTGAGAGGTTTAGCTTGGGCGCAGTAGAGAGGGTGGTGGACTGCTAACCGTCGCGTATCGCCTGGTACCATTAGCCACACCTCTCTATGTAGTGCGAACGTCTCCCACCTCTGCCCACCGTGCGCTAGCATCCAGGCCCATGCCTTGGAGCTGCCTGCGCTCCCGGTAGCCGCGATAGTTGCGCTGGATCATCTGCGCGGCTTGCGCTTGCTCTTGATCGTTTGTCCCCATGTGCGACTGGCGAGCCGCAACATCTTGGGCGCTGACCATTCTGGCTCCGTCGACATATATGTGGCGCAGGACATTGAATCAGGCAGAGGGTGGTGGGTAGGTGAGGCTTGACAGCTGGATTTCGGTGGGGCTAGTGAGGAGACATCCCTGCTGTTCGGCTTTTCGGCAGTGGCCGCGTCATCGCGCATCGCAAGGTAAGGAAACCACCATCTTTTACCAACGGCTATAGCAACGGAAAGTATCGCTTGCAGTCATCTGCGGGCATTTCATTGTCACCACTTCGTAACAAGTTTCCCTTGACTTCAACACTCTCGCGCGACGCCCTCAGTTGAGTAGAGCATGGGTTATTAATAAGCCCTCATATTGCTCCACAGCATGGCGGGCACTGATTTGTATAGACTAAAGACATGAGCACAGTTTCGAATACGTCGAGAGATATTGCCTGACCTCCAGGACTCTCAAACCGATGTCTTTATTCCTAAGCTAGATTTACGGTCCCAACTCCTAACTCGACAAATCGATAAGTCGTGTCAACCAGGTAGGTTAGCTCATCTGCGCCACAGCTGGGATATCACTCCCGATCCATGGAGGGCTGCGAAGGACCTCTTCCGTCATCATGCTGATCCCGGCCCCTATTAACCTCCAACGTCGACCCTTCGCACTCTGAACTTCCTTCAAATCCATCTCACAATCTTAATTGACCACCATGACTGAAACATCATCATTGAAGCGCGCAGCATCCGAAGACCTCGACGTATCGAGCGAGCCATCTAATGGCGTGAAGAAAGCCAAGAAAGTCGGCCCTACGGACCCAACAACATCGACAGCGGAGCTAGAGAGTATTGGAGCTACGGAAGCAGCCCCAGCTCGCGATGAACCAAATGACGATGTTGCATTGCAGCAGAAAGATGCGACATCCAAAGACCTCAATGAGAAGAGCGGCACCGAAGTGCAGCAACCCAAGACAATCGCCCCAGTGCCCGAACCCACCAAAGCAGAAGACGAGGACGAGGACGAGGACGACGAGAGCGAAATCGAGAAATCAGTTTCGCCGGACGGTAGCGATGAGGACTACGATTCCGAAGAAGACGGCGATGACGAACCCTACGGTTACGGTCTTGAACGCGATCCCGACCAAGGCGGTTTGGCGATGCCACCCGGCCTTGACGAGGAATATGATGAGTTGGCGAATGATTATTGAAGTTCGAAGCCAGATGATGAGTTTGATGAGTACGTGGAAAAGCGTGACAAGGAAGCCATTTGAGGATATGGCTTTAACAAGCGACTCGGACGACAGCGAGGAAACAGCTGACCGGAAACGAGCAGGACTGGAAATTGACATGGGTGATTTTCGATGTCTTCATGTGTACTTCAGGCCCGCGTGCTTTCGCAAGACGTTGCCATGGTTATTCGTATGTATCAATATGTTGACATCTTATTCTCAGTCATTCGTTGCTGCTCTTAACTACTTGAAATGTATGTATTTTGTACTTTCACTCTTAATTTATCTCTGTGTACCTGATGCGATGTGATGGTTCATCTGCGTTGTCGCAGTACAATCAGTGCATGTTTCAAAGAGGCAATTACGACGCGGAGAATTGTTCCGCAACACATTATGAACACATTGATGCCTTCGTCACCATCGGGAAAGAGCCGCTGTCAGAGTCGTCCGATCTTATTGTTTGCACCTGCACTTTCCTTCCACACGCGATCCCACGACGTCATCGTCACAGATAAAGCACGCAAACACAAACACCCACCTCACCTTCTTCTCCACAGCTCCAAGCCACCGCTTCTTCTACTCAAGCATCACCTACAGCCCTACCTCTATCAGTCACCATGAGCGACATTCTCAGCGAGAAGGTGTCCTCTGACGCGAGCAGCGATGCTACCACCCTTTCGCAGCGATTCCAAGACCAATTGGAAGCCATCCTCAAGAAGCTGCGAAAAGACCCGAGCACCATCACAGCCGAGGAAGCCCGTATTCTATCTGAGAACGTCGCTACACGTGACGACAGAGCGGTCCGCATTATCTCTGCCGTCGAATCCCTAGCTATTGCTAACAAGGTGTGGATTAGAAGGGATCCAGTCAAGCTCAGGCTTCTCATCGTTCCCTGCTGATGGCCGCCAAGGACCTGCATATCGCTGTAGATGGCAGCCCTGACGAGGCGACCACCGAGGTTCTTCGTGTTGCCCAGAGCATCGTTAGCAGTACGTACCTACTTCCACATGCCATCCCGCTTGATCCTTCGCTCCACATCAAGACAAACACTGACAATCTATAGAACTGCAAAAGGCCGTCGGCCATACCAATGCTCCTCACCCTGAAGTCGAAGCCGAGCTCCAGGAGGAAATCGCTAAGATCGAACCCAAGATTGCGCAAGGCACTGTCACCAAGGCTGAAGCCGATCATCTCCATTCTCTCGAGGCACGCGCCCATGGTCATACTGAGAAGGGTGGCATTGCCGCAGTCGCGCAGTCTGTTGCGGCCAGACGTGAGCGTCAGCTATCACTGAGCAGCAGCACTGGATCTATCTTGAGTCCTGTCAACGGAAGATCTCGTGCCAACAGTAGGAACTTCACATCACCTCAGCAACGGTCTCGTCAAGAGAAGGAAGATGACTCCCATAATGCGGAGATGACTATGAGGCCTAAGATCGAGGCGGGCTTTGCCGCCGCATCGGGGATGGATGATCCACAGACTCTCGATGCTCGTGCCAACCGCGGCACTGAGGAACATGTATGCTTGGGGCTCTGTGAATCGCACGCCAGCAACGGAAGTGCTCGCGCCAGCGATGAACGTCCCCGCGCCAGTAGCGAGAGCATCAACTCCCGTGACACACTGTCTGGCTCCAAACATCACGGCGATCTACAAGACGGTAATTCTGCTGTCTCGCCCAAGGGAGAGAACGGCTTCTCTACCCAACCAAACCCCAAAACAGTCCAGCCGCAAGAGATCCCGACCAACGGCCACACCGAGAAGAGCGGACTCAGCCCCACTGCACAGTCTTTCGTTTCCCGTAGGCAAGAGTCTCTCAGCGATGTTTCCAACTCCTCCGCGACTAAGCACCGCAAAGAGCAGTCACAGCCCGACAAGGACCTTAACAAGGTTGATGAGGAGCTTGAGGATAACGAGCACGAAGCTCACGTGAAGAGGCTCGTGCAGGACGGTCATGGTCGAGTGGACGAGAACGGAAAGTTGCTGGCTGAGCCAAGCCATGACGCGGACGATCGATGAGGCAGTGAGACATGGGGGTGACATGATAGGAGTGTCCGTGAATGTCGGGGATGTATCTAAGATGGTAGAGGTGCAGGTGATATTCGAGATTCACTATAACCGAACATGGGCAGGCGGCATAGAGGTCACGAACCTATACATAGATGACCCGTCCGCTGGAAACCCTAATGAACCACACTTTACCCTCTCCTTCCACAGATATATCGCACATGTCTTCCCGGTCAACATGTCCCAGCGCTTGATCACCTCGTGTGAACCCAACAGAAGTAACGTCTATGGTATCAATTCCTACATGCCTACTCAAAAACATGCCTACTCAAAAAGCCATCCCCATCCCATTCCAAGCCGCTAAATGCATGACAAGGTTCCATCCAGTGCACTCTCCACCCCTTCACTTGATCTCCGTCTTCGCCATCATATCCGCCAAATCATCAACCTTCTTATCCTTCTCCTGGCCCACATTACTCTCCTCAGCCTCGTTATCCGCCGCAACCTGCCTCGCAGCCTTCTCCTCGACCTCGACACCCTCTTCGTCATCATCACCATCCCCACGCTTCTCCTCTGCATCACTCTCCTCCTCGTCTTCGTCGTCGTCGTCCAACTCGTCCAGTTCGTCGAGACCCCAGTACTCCTCGTCGTCCGCATTCTCACCACTTTCTTCTTTCCGCGCGTCGAGGACGTCGCGCAGTTTCTCTATGCTGGGGTCTTCCTCGTCGAACTTGTTGCCGTTGATCTCGACGCGACGGAGCGCAGGGAGTGCGGTGTGAGAAGCGGAAGCGAGGCCAGCGAGACCTTTAGCGTTGATGTCGTTGAACTGGAGGCGCAGGACCTCGACCTTCTTGTTGTTGCCCTTCTCTAGTGCAGCAGCGAGAGCGACGCCGCCCCGGCCGCTGAGCAGACAGTCGCCTACGCCGAGTTCGCGGAGCTCAGTCCAGTTGCCGACGGCGCTGCTGAGGGCCTTTGCGCCCATGGCTGTGAAGGTGTTGTCTTGGAGGTCGAGGGTATCTAGTTTTGAGAGGTGGGCGAGGCCGTTGGTGATGAGGTGCGAGATACCCTCCTGACGGATACCGTTCTGCGTCATCTTAATGGTCTTGACGCCCGTGTTGGCGGCGTAGGCTTTCGCCCACGCGCCCATGCTACCGTTCTCCAGGCGGTTGCGACCGCAGATTACGAGTTCGAGGTCGGGGACTTCTTTGCCGTCTTTGCGCGCCGCGGCCTTTTTGGCGGCGAGTGCGGTGAGCGCATCTGCGACGAGGACACCGGCTGCGGGTCCCAGGCCGTTGTTGTTGAGGTATAGGTAGCGGAGTGGGGTGTGTTGCGACAGGAAGTCTACGAGCGGGGCAACCGTGTTGAGGCCGAACGCGTTGTCCGAGAGGTCGACAGTGTGGAGGTTTGGTAGCGTGAGGAGGGAGGTGAGGAGGTGTGACAGCGCGGGCGGGATTTCAGAGAGGAGACGCGAGGTGAAGATGTCGGCGAGGTTTGCGACCTGGGATTCATGTCAGTCAGTCCGTCTTTGGCATCCCAGCGCCGATGAGCGGGGCTGTAAACATACCTGGAGGTTCTTCTTGCTCTCCAAGACCTTAGCGAGCGCCTCGCTGGCTCCAATACCCAGAGTGTTGCCCAAGAACTTGATCTCCTCTACATCGTCGTTGCTCTTGAGGTCCTGGATGTGCGGCTCAATATCCTCGGCGGTGGTGAGTTTGAGGCCCTTGCCCTCGATAGAAAAAATCTTTGCGCCGGCCATGGTTTCGCACGCCCCGTTGCAAGTTACAGAGAGGATATAGTAGCGGAAAGCAGCACAACAGGGGGGCGGGTTTGTTGTTTATACTTTATAGTGTGAGTCGTGGGGCGCAAAACGTAGTGGGGTTGATTGAGATTCATTGTCTAGAACCCCCTGTCGCCTGCAGGGTTGGTTTTAGCCGAACCGTGCAAGCCTCGCTCGTGTGGCGTATGGAGCGCCGCGGGAGTCCGATGACATGTCCTGGGAACTTTTGCGATTGCTAAGCATCTTCAATTCACCTCCACCACACACCCACACTCACAATGTCGTCAGGTATGCTTGCGGTTTGATGATGGCTTGTATGCGACGCAGAGTAGCTAATTGATGGCGTTCTAGCACCGCCTACCGCTGCCAACATGGGCTCAGACCTCAAGGACACCGCCGCGCCAGCCAAAGTTAAGCGTGAGTTTCTACCCAACTTCTTGGTACCTACTGTTCTAGTACTGACTCCTGAATAGCATGCTGCGTCTGCACAGACCAAAAGGCCAAACGCGACGAATGCATGCTCTTCTCGACATCGAACGACCCCCAGAAAGAGTGCTTCACCCTCGTCGACGACTACAAGAAGTGCATGGCTGGATACGGCTTCAAGATATAGTGCAACGCGGGACGGAATTGTATACGACATGTACAACACGAGCATATGGGTGGCGTTGCGCACGATGCGCGTTTTTAGATTCGATGTACAATACTATACATGAGGAACCAAAATCTTCCCTCCATGATCTACCTGGGTATCTTGAAGAAGTGCCGAAGTGCACCAACGAACATCCACCAATCTTTTACTGCGTCTTGCTCTTTTCTGCTCCAAACAACTCACTCTTGACAACAAGTCGCCACAAGCACCACAGGTAGCAAATACCAAAGCCACCTGTCCCAACAATCGCATTCGCGACAACCCAGAGGTCCGGTTTGTCGGCTGGGGGAGGGTAAAAGGCCTCCGCAACGTGCCATCCAATCATGGCCAGGTAGATGTTGAGGTGGAGGATTTTGCTGAAGATATTCAGTCCACCCCGGCTGCCTTCATGGTAGGCAGAGAAAGAAACGGGCGGGAGACCAAGAAGATAGGCCCACAAGAGGGATATGACAAAGTACGGAACTCGTAGCTCGTCTCTCTTGAGCAGCGGGAACATGGTCCAGACACCGAGCATGTTCGCAAGACCAACCCACGCGCGAGTGGAGGGTAGCAGGCCATCCTTTCCACTAAGAAGCAGCGTCATCGGCAAAAGCGGAAGCAAGACATTCTTCTCGTGCACCTGGTATGAACACAGGAAGAAGCCCCAGGAGACCGCCGCGAACGCCAGTGGAAGAAGCTGTTTCTTAGGCTTGACAAAGATGATCAAACATGGCGGTAGAATCGCAGCGGTCGTGGCGAGTAGCGCGAGACGCTGAAGTAGCTCGATCGGATACCGATGAAGCTTGTGGAAAGTGTGGATAGTGCACCAGATGTTGGCAACCTTGTCCTCGAACAACCCACGAGAGAAGGGGAAGATGCGGTGGATCGCCTGTCCCATCTCCAGAACGTATGGGTAGTACCAGGCATTCATATTCCACGGCGTCATGAACCATCTCAGGGTCAGCAGCGGGGGCATCTCCAAAGGATCGTAATTGAAGCGGGTATATCTGTCGTATGCGACACCCATCAAGAACGGCAGAAATAGCACGGCAAATGCGGCCACGGTAGTCAGCGCGATAGCAAGGAACCGCACGATGTTGATCCTGGGGAAGAGACAAATGCCCAGCAGGTATGCGAATACCGCAGGCGCATAGAACAATGCCATTTGTTTGAATCCAAGCGCACCGACGAAGAAGACACATCCCCACAGCGGTCTTCCAGCGATCATGCTCGAGAGTGTTGCGACTGCGAAACCAAGCATAACCGTGTTGTATTGGAAGTGCCCGTGGTCAATCAATATGGTCCCCGGTTGCATCAGGATAGCAACCAGCGCAATTGACGACTCCCAAATATTGACGCCCTCCAGTCGCGAGTATCGGCGGAGAAAGATAATCGTTGCGGGAACGTAAATGAGGTATTCGGATACGAAGACGGTCGCTCGCATGTATATCTTGAGGGAAGGGTCATCGAGCGCCCGCGACTCGTCGAGAGCGAACCATTTCGAATTGATGGCAGAACCACTACAACGATTAGTACTTGTATTTCATGCCCAATGCTTCAACATACATGACACCCAGTATCCAGCTATGGTAAGCAGTCAAAGGTGGGTAATCCAGTCCCCACCACTGCAAGTCATAAAAGTACCATTTGGACACAGGTAGGTGTTTGGTGATTTCCATCCAATGCCGCTGGGCCTCAAAGTCACCGTGCATTGGCGGTGACTGGAATCCAGAATAGCCCCACAAGCTGACAGTCCATCTGAACAGGCCAACTGCCATCAAGATGAGGGGTATCGTAACCCATTGCGAGACGGTGCCCTTGGCTGGCCAGAGAAACGCGACGAGAGGAAACGCGGGCTTCCGTGCGTTGGTCGAGTGGTCGAGATCGAGTGTACCGTGTGCAACCTGGGCGAGAGAGCCCTCTCCAATATTTCGCCGCCGTCGCGGCTTGTGGGCTGCTGGAGATGCCATGTTGGAGCTGCCTAGGTGAGCTTGGTGAGGGCCCAGACGGAATCGAGGACTCGTGGCGGAGATTCCACGCTTTACTGCTTCTGCGCTAGCTTGTGCCCTGCATTTGAGCCCTTGAAGAGTTCGATACCCAGATCTGTTCGGACGAAGAAGAGTCAGCGCTCTTTGTTCAGGCTATCGCCTAGACTAGCTGCTCTGTAGGTTTGGTTCGCGATGGAGTCTTAACGTATATATCACGTTTGTAGGCAACTCATGCTGCCAAGATCACATGTAGGTTGCGGCATGATCAAGCTGCTGTGAGCACCATTATGAGGGCACAGTGGGCAACCTCGGCAAACATTCTATCTGAGGTTGATCCATTTTGCTGCTGTGCAGACCTTGTGTGTTCTCTAATAAAATTTCGTTCAGGGTTGAACTCCTCTAAGTACCTAGGTAGGTAGGACATACCTAGGTACCGGAGGAAAGTTTGAGTGGGTGGAATTCCTAGCATTTCCGCACAAGAATCATTCCATCTACTTTCCATTCCAATAAATCCCAGTCATCTCGGGACCCTGAGATCTCTGAGGGAAATACCGCCGTCGCCGTTGGATGGAGTTCGCGTGGGGCGAATCTAGCGTACCTCGAGAAAACGCGTCCCTAGCGCAACGCTCGGGCCCCAGGTCCGCTGAAAAGTTCGATGCTGATCCTTCCGCTACATAAACTGCGCGCTCCCAGCCATTTGCATCTACCTACCATCAACCTTCTTCACAACTTCTTTCGAACTTTCACCGTTCGAAATCAACACTGAGGGCTTTCGCGATTCTCAAGTGGGCTACTGAGGGCAACATCCAGTACCAGATCAAATTACAAGTCAGTGGGCAACGTTTGGCTTTTCCTTAACACACATTACAGAGGGCACGCCTGCCGCTCGTCAGGGCAAGGCAAGATCATCCTGAGGGCTTTTTGCTACTATGAGGGTTAATCTTCCGTCTTCTCGGCGCTTGTGGGAACACATGCCTTGAAGCTCGGTATCTGTGGGCTCTTGTGGGCTTTCCGTGGGCTTGAGGGATACCCGCTTCGTGCGGTCTCGAGAGATACCAGTGGGCTTTTCGCAATTTGAGACAATCAGACCAGCAGGCTGGCGCATACGATGACCTTTTGGCATCAGCGCCCGAGCGACGGCTTCGTGCCGTCGGCTCCTCTCTTTTCTTTTTCTGTCGCACATCATCGGCACTCTCGTCGCACGTTTCACAATACTAATACGTTGTAGATCTAGTTACCTATCATCAAAATGGGCAAGACCAAGGTCGCGGACAAGTCGTCCAAGAAGGAGAAGAAGTCTGAGCTCGCGAGCGTCAAGGCTGGTCGCGTCACCAAGCCCGCTGCTACTCCCAAGTCGAAGAGCAAGGACATTGCCAAGTCAGTTGCTTCCAACGTCAAGGACAAGAAGAAGTCGAAGAAGGCTCCCACCCCAGAGCCTGAGTCTGATTCTTCGTCTGAGAGCGAGAGCGAGAGCGAAGAATCCTCTGAGAGCAGCAGCGAGGAGGAGGTCGAGCAGAAGAAGACTCCTGCCAAGGCTGCCTCTAAGGTCGCTGCTAAGGCCGACTCCGATTCTGACTCTTCCGACAGCAGCGAGGAAGACAGCGACAGCGACAGCAGTGAGGATGAGAAGCCTGCCCCCAAGGCCAAGGCCAACGGTGTAAAGAAGGCCGCAGCCAAGGCTGAGTCCAGCGACTCCGACAGCGACTCCAGCAGCGAGTCTGAGGATGAGAAGCCCGCCGCTAAGGCTGAGGTTAGTTCACCATCTTCCTATCACTCAACGTAGACTAACTTTGACAGGCCACCTCCACCTCCGACTCTGACGATTCCTCTGACGCCGACTCCGACGACTCCTCCGCTTCCGAGAGCGAGGAGGCTCCCTCCAAGAAGCGCAAGGCTGAGGAGGCCGCTGCCCCCGCTGTCAAGAAGACCAAGACTGAGGAGCCCGCCGCTGAGGAGGGTATCAAGAACCTGTTCGTTGGCAACATGAGCTGGAACATCGACGAGGACTGGCTCCGCCGCGAGTTCGAGGGCTTCGGTGAGATCTTTGGCTGCCGTGTCATCACCGACCGCGAGACTGGCCGTGCTAAGGGTTTCGGTTACGTCGAATTCGCCAACGCTGCCGACGCCGCCAAGGCACAGAAGGAGATGCACGAGTACGAGCTTGACGGCCGTCAACTCAACGTCGACTTCAGCACTCCCCGCGCTAAGCCCGATGCCAACGGTGCCCGTGCCAACAAGTACGGTGACAAGCGCAGCCCTCCCAGCAGCACCCTCTTCCTCGGCAACGTCTCATTCGAGTGCTCCAACGAGAGCATCCAGGAGGTCTTCCAGGAGTACGGTAACATCACCCGTGTCTCTCTTCCCACCGACCGTGACACCGGCTCCCTCAAGGGTTTCGGATACGTCGACTTCGGTTCCCAGGAGGAGGCTACTGCCGCTCTTGAGGCTTTGAACGGTCAGGACATCGGTGGCCGTGCCATCCGCATCGACTACGCTCAACCTCGTGAGGACAACGGTGGCGGCGGTGGCTTCGGCGGTGGCCGTGGTGGTGGTCGCGGTGGACGTGGCGGCGGCCGTGGTGGCTTCGGCGACCGCGGTGGTCGTGGCGGAGGCCGTGGCTTCGGTGGTGGTCGCGGAGGCGGCCGTGGTCGTGGCGGTGACCGTGGTGGCCGCGGTGGCTCATTCAACCGTGGTGGCTTCGGCGACTTCCAGGGACAGAAGAAGAGCTTCGACTAAGCGTCTCGTTTTAGTCATCGCCTTTCACATCCTTTCGTGTATCTGCTTTGATCATCTCGGAGAGTAAGTAATGGAGCTGCCGTACGATATGATGTGATATGATCATCGGATCTGGTTTTCGGCCTTCGGCTATGGCGTTCATGGGTAAAAGTTGTTTGATTAGAGATACTCAATCACTCGGTTTGATGTAGGCCCGTCGTGGCAACTTAGTTGTCGATAGTACAACGATCACATTTCAAAAAGTTCTTTCCACCTGATGCTTGATGTCGTGAAATGCCATTCTTGACATGTAGCTCTCCAACCTTTCTAACAAACTGTGACAACAAGCAAGTTCAACAGCGAGATGCTATACCTTGTCATCGCTTCTAGCATTGCCAACTTAGAGCGGGAGAATATGAGACCCTTAGAGTCGCTCAACCTAGCAACCCAAGGGTTTCTGTCCCTTTCGGTCTTTTTGTCTATGCTGCATGTACAGGCGCGCGGAGGATCACTGCTGAATCGATCAAATCACATTTGCAAATTGTGAAAGTTTTATCAAGGCAAATGGCTGGCTCACGAGCCAGAATACGATGTTTTGCTTATATACTCATACAACCCAAGAAGCAGAGTTCGGAACCCAAACACAAGGAGACCGATGGATAAACAGCATAACACACGACAAACAAACGAAAGAATAAGAAAAACACGCAATGTCGACGCGCTATTGGTACATCAAGACATACAACGGATAGATGATGATATGATATCGATGGTATCAATCAAACCTCCTGGACATCCTCCAGACTAAACTGCTTCTCAGCATCAGCATCGAAGCAAGTCTCCCAGCAGAGAACCTCGCTGGGGAAATCCTTCTCAACGCTCGGTCTCTCGCGGACGAACCACGCGAGACCCGCGCCAACGATGCCGAAGAGCGCGAGGCAAGTCCAGAGCGCGAAGTTTGTTGTTTGTACGCTGAGATCGTCGCTGAAATAGTAGCTTGTTCCACTAACAGCAACGGCGAAAGCCTTGAACAGACTGGCGACTTGCATCATGCCGACGACGGTGCCGGCGGAGAAGGCATCGGGTGTGGTGTTGAGGACGAGGAGGGAGACGACGACGTTTGCGCCGCCGGTGAGGAGGTGTTGGGCGAAGATAGAGAAGGTGGAGATGACGGGCTCGAGACCGGAGCAGGTGACTACGATGGCGAGGATGGGGGTGAGGACGTAGGTTGCGGGGAGCATGGCGGAGACGGAACGGTAGAGCTTGACGAGGCCGTATTTCTCGGTTGCGTACGGGATGGCGTAAAAGAGTACCATGCCGGCCATGCCGCGGACGCAGAGGACGACGATGCTGAGCCATTCGCAGGAGATGCCCATGCCGCCCTGGTCTGTGCTGCTGTGGCCGAGGTGGGGGAGGACGACGTCAAAAGTCGAGGCGTGGAGCGAGAGAAGGCAGAAGGAAGAGAGGAGGACCATAAGGGAAGGGGCCTGGAGGAACTGCGAGATGGTAATGGGATCCGGGCGAGCGAAGTCGACGAGAGTGACGTTGGTGTCTTCTGAGTCACGGCGGAGGAAAGCGGCCTTTTCGCAGTCCATGTCGACGGAGTCTGCTGAGCGGTCGTTGTGGTGGGGAAGCGTTTCCTTGAGGCAGATGCTCGCCGTGAGCGCGATGCCGAACAGTACGGCTCCGCAGGCCAGCTCAGAGCCCAGGGTTGGGTAGTCTTGCCAAACCATATTGTATGCTTGCAGGCTCTCCGATACCATGAGTTGCATGATAGGGCCCATGGAGCCACCCAGAGAAATGGTAGGTAGCCGGGCGACGTTCTTGGCCCTCTCCTCTGCCGATGTGCTCAAGTCTCCAATCATGGTCAGGGTTGTGCATACGATCGCCGAGCTGACCATGCCAGCGACGAAGCGGAAGATTGTGCAGCTAACAAGGCTGGTCGCGAATCCCATGCTCAGGCAGCATGCAAACATGCTCCAGAGTCCGATGAGCGTAACGCGCCGTCTTCCCATGCGGTCGGCGAGGTATCCCCAGAATAGACCCGTTGTTCCACCAAATGCGTATGCGCAGTCGAGTATGCTTCGGAGGTATGACGAGGAGAGGGTGCCGCAGTAGTCGGAGGACGAGAGGAGCATTTGGAGCTGTGGCTGGAGACTTGATGCCATGATGCTACACCAATATCAACACAAGCCGGACGAAACGGGTCATCTCATATGAGATGTATAGTAGAACTTACGCTTCAGCAAGGAAGATGAGGTACACCAGCATCAATTGCGTCCGCCGCGACTTATCGGCACCGTCTGGCGCGTTGTGACTCTCCATCTCTTCCTCTACATCCCGCTCCTCCTCTTCCTCAACCATAGCAACCTTGTCATATTTGCCCAAATCCTTAACCGGTATTAAAGACCTCGTTCTTCTGTGAAAACCCAACATCTTGCAAGAAAACTCAAATAATCGACCGGAAAACCTCGTTTGCGAACGCTTCGAATGCGCGATAACGCGATGTGACCGCGAGGGGAGTGAGCGTGTAGGCACGAACCAGCGTGGACCTATAGAGAGATTGTAACGGCCGCGAGAGACCTAAGGATAAGCAGCGAGAGAGAGCGACAAGAAAGACGAGAGCGACAAAGACTCGCCTCGGAAAGAGAGAGGGTTGAACAGTCAGAACGACGACGGCGGCAACGGCATCGCGAGGGGTTTGAGCTCGACGGGGCTCATGAAACGGAACTATACTGCCCGGCGTCTCATTGGCGTTGGCTGTTCCCAGAGTTTGGGCGCTAGTACATTCAGGGTCGAGTCGCTTAACGCGGAGCACGCTGATGTCACATGGTGGTTCTCCTGATCCACTGCGCGCGGGAAACCTGCATGTTCCCATAATAGCTCCCCTCTTTCGCGGTCATGGCTTCGACGTTGGTTTTTGGCGAAAACCGCGATTCTTTGCCCGAAGCAATGTTGTACGCGAAATCCATAATGGAGGTTTCAGGAGCCGCGTCCCGCGGTTTATCTGCATGTTGTCATCCACACGCGAAATTGAGCTTTTGCTTGGTTTGGAGGATACCTAGGTAGTTGGCCGAACATGGTGCTGGGATGTAGTTGCAACAGCGTTGGCGGAGGTCTGTCGCGCACCGATAGGATCGTGGGGAAAGGTAACAGCATCCATCGCACTACCATGGTACGCGTAATTATGGATTGGACTCGACGCTACATATACCAGAACTAACGTAAAGCATCAGCCGATATGCGTGTCAAGATCTCTACCTGTCTCTGGCCCACGTATCACGGCCCAGACGTACTGCGGCGCGATCTAATCTCCGAGAAATCTCATGATTACTACGGCGGAGTATAGAGCGACCACCAGCCAAAGACCTGCGGTATGGAGAATACCGAATTCGTCTAGTTCAAATGGCTGGTAGTGCCTTTAAGCGAGCTATTCGAGTTGGTAACACCTTTGCGAAGCGTGATCGCGGGACCACAGGATGGACGGTGTGTGCCCGAGAATACAGCGAAAAGGCTTTTCGCTCTACATCTAGGTAGATTTTTTCCTGTACTCAGATGCAGTGTTGGATTTGACAGTGAAAAGAGCGTATTGGGCGATTGCACGGTGCCGTGGCTCGACATAGAAAATCCACAGGACAATCCACAGAAGCCCATCATATCCCACTGTGGTATTCGAAACCTACGCGGTATATAAACTGCGTTAGATCGTCTCCTCTTTTGTATCAGCAGATTCACAGTCATCACAGCCCGAGGACTCATCATGTCCATTTCGCCCCTTCCGATGTTGGATGATAACTCCACACGCAAGGTTCCTCCAACGGTCAGTTTCCCTCGTCGTCGCCAGGACAGCGTAATATCATCAGAGACGACACCTCCTCCATCTCCCACCTTCTCCTGCCCCCGTCGGGACAGCGTGACACCATCAGAGCCAACAGAACCTCCCACACCTCCAGCGACCCCAAAGCCCCCCTTGTTGGCAGAACATCACGCACCTCCAACATCTCTACAACACTTTCCAACGGCAACGAACTTCATAACTACACTACCGTGGACATGCCAAGCACTGGACGAATACTATCGCATTCGGTCGATACTCTTGCTATATTGGCACATATTCAATCTAGTACTGGAGTACGAGCGCAGACCTTCTGTTTACCACGTCCTTTGGGTGCCAACAGGATGGAGCAGACCTTTCATCATTACCGAAGTCCCAGTTCGAGATAGCAATCGAAGGTTAATATATGGCATTGGTCCTCATGCCCATCCTCCTGACGTATCCCTTTTAGACCGGCTAGCGCGCAACAAGTACAACCACTGCGACTTAAGCATTCAACTCTTTCTTATCTATCTCGAGCCTGTGTTTAAAGAAATAGGAGCGACGATAACTTGGCTCGCCGTTCAAGTTAAGCCTTACGTTGTCCATCATTTGGAAGGGGAACAGCCAGATCCATTTGTTCGCCACAGCGTCTTCAATATCAGAACCCAAACCGGAGCGGAATACATTGCAGACTTTACGATGGAGCAGTTTGGATTCAACATAAACAATTTTCTGATGCGCAAGAGAGATTATGAAGATGCATACACTACAAACCGAAAGATGTCACAGCCGCGCACTGAAGAGGTTGAAAGAGCACGGCGAGGCGAATTCAAAGATTGGAATGGAAAGGGCTGGGTTGTGAGGGAAGTTTGTAGGAGTATGGCCTTGCGCAGGTGGAACACCTTTGATGAAGGAACGAGGTTGTTGGATTTGGAGATACTGGTTAGGCAAATCTCTGCGCGCCAGTGGGGTTGGCATCTGGATTACCGTACCGACCTACTAGAATCGTGTCGTGAACACCTTATACATGCAAGGAACTGAGTGGATGCGATGCCGTCTGCTGTCTACATTAGTATAGAAACGAAAGATATCAAAATCTTCACGTAATTTCAAGTTCTAGCTTCTTCACTTCTACCATTCTCTGTAGCTAGACAGGTGTTCAAACTTTCCCTTGGAGGTGGCTGAGGAATTAGCATAAATGATCATGATAGCGAACAGCTTTTATTACTGGTACGTGATGCCGGCGACCAGGATGCTGCATAAATTTGGCTAGAGGGGCGTGACAGCACTTTAAGACACGTGATATTTGGTAGTGTGTTGTACTAGGTATAGAGTCGCGTTGGAGACTCTGGAGATGTCTGTCGTAGCAGTGAAGTTGTGACAGTGTCGTAGTTTGGAAGAAAGAAGGATGAAAACTTGAAGCCGGCGGCTCATGAGATCGGAGTATGGGTGTAGAGCGATCTGAGTCATCGGTGCATGCTTTTGCAAAAGGAAGGAAGTGCAGTGAAGTCTGAGGTGGACGGAGTAGTTTGCGATAGGAACAGACATTTTGAATGCTAGTCATTACGACGTAATCGGTGGGAGATATGTCCGCGCTTGAATATCCGGCTTTTGTCCGCAGCGAGTCGTGAGAGAGAGGGTGCATCCAACGTCTGGGGTGGCGACCTGCGTAGAGAGTGTGAGACAACCAACAAGCCTATACTTAGTCCCGGAGTACCCCGCCATGGGTCTTATATGTGTGACTCCCTCAATATCAACATCTCCGCGCCCTGCATGCGCAGCCCTATAAATCACATGCAGGTTGACGACGTGTTTTTGGCCCCCACGATTCCGGTGAAAAGGCGTCCTGCGCGACTCGCCCAATCGAAGGATGCGGCATACGTATGGGCCGACATCCAGAACATCAGGACACGGTGCAATTGCGCAGCGACGGAAAAAGCGGGTAGGACGGCGTGCGCAAATGTGCAATTCCAGGGAGCGGGGACGGCGGGTTTATCAGTAGCGACGTGTTAGTTGTGTTTAGCAGCTGATCCACCAGAAGTGGTGAGGATGGCGAAGTCGCTTCATCCATGCACAGCCCTGCCGCCCTTCAAAGCCTCCACCCATAGGGCGCCTGACGCCATTCACCAATGATGCGCGTGCACTAGCAGCCGTTCCTGCGCTTCTTGGGTTGACCGGTTTCTGGCCAGGGTCTTGTCACCGCTGGATGGAGCGCAATTCTCGTGGTTCAGTGTCTTTTACCACAGTAGGATTGCGGTGAGGGATGAAATAACTCTCGCAATCACCTCCCGCATCAACAGACACGGCAAAGATACGCAGAAGACGGATGGCTGCTATTGTGCAAATGGGCGAATAATGGTATGCAGCTCGTATTCAGGATCCGAGCAGGGGCTGACTGCGCGGAACGTCAGATGTCCGTGCACTGCTGCCTGGAGTTGAACTCCACTTACTGGAGGAAGCGACGACAACCCGTTCCTTCCCTCTTGAACCACCTATCCCCCCAGCCCGCGCTGCTCGAGATCTCTTCTTGCTTCAAATCCTAATCCCTCAGGCCTCCCTCCTCGTCCTCTTTTTGCACCGCAGACCCGCCGCCCTTGTGCCTCTTTTGCCGCTCGCCGCCCGTCTTACTCCACGTGCTGCGCCTTCCTATATACCTGCACGTCTCCTCCGACACCAGACCAAAGGACTCAGCGCCCTTTCCTCGCTCGCTGCATCACCATCATCACCCTAGCCTATCAGCTGCTAGCTTCCGCGGCCGCAAAGGTTCCACTATCCCCGGTCAATGAAAACGTGATCTGGGCTCTGATAACCACTCACACTTGGTCTCTTTGGATCGCCGGGCTTGGGGAACTGTGCAGTCCGTGACTCACCTGAGGCCGCCTTTCCCACTTCAACCGGTACGACGACCAGTCATACTCAACATGTCTGCACCCCACGACCAGAACCGTCATCCCCGCCGCCGTCCTCTTAAGGGTTCCGCATCCCCTCTGAGCACCCATGGCATGCAGCTAAGGAAGAGCGGCACTTTCTCGTCGCCAACCCATATCTCGTCCGACATCTGCGAGGTGGACCGATTCTGCATGCCCCGCCGCTCGCCTACCAACACTGACCGGCTGGAAGAGCTAGTCAACGACTCCATCCAGGACCCTAACGTGCGTCGCGTCACCAACCTGCTCAAAGACTTCGAAGCGAGGGTCGCTGGCCATAAGAGCGCTGTCACCAGCTGTGACCTTCTCAACGATCCGGAGGTTCTTCCTGTCCCGAGCTTTGTCCTCGACGGCGCCCCATTGGATCACACCCCAATGGACATTGACCCAAAGCCTACTGCAGTTGGACGCAGCCCCCACGACCACGCTTCTGACAGCGGTCTGGGTTCCAGCATCAGTGGATCGAAATACGGTAAGGAACCACTGCAGCCACCCGTCTTGGATGAGAACGCCCCACATACTAACATATATAAAGACGAGATTCGCTCCCAGCGCTCGAGCGTCCGTGACTCCATTAGCACTTCTATCAGCTCGACGCATTCGGCTGTCACCAGGTCCTTCTCATCGCTCACCTTTTCAGAAGAGGACGTGCTCGGCGAGCACACGTGCAAGCAGATCCACGACTACATCATCAAGCCCATTCTCGCCGAGGAGTCTCTCAAGGACTTCCACTCCCTCGTCAAGGACGTGCCTCGACGCATAGGTGAGAAGAACATCCGCAACCTCCGTGACCTCGAGAAGACCCTCGTCTTCCTCGCACCGGTAAGTGGAATCACCCGTTGTCTTTCTCAAAGTGCAGAAGCTTATTGCATTTTTCGTGGTTTAAAGGAGCTGTCGGCTTCCCCGGACTCGTACTTCCGCTTTTGCCAACGATCAATCCAACTCTTGGCTACGACCGTCCAGTACATCTCCGAACAAGACCAGCGACTACCAACCGACCGCCCTTATACTGACGGCTACTTCCTCGATTTGATGGAACAGATTAGACGATACGCTTCAATCATGGCTGCTACAAGAGAAAAAGAAACCAAGGGTGAGGATCTGGACGAGATGGATTACTCACGGTATGACCGCGCCGCCGACTTTTTATTCGCCCGCGCTAATCAAAAACTCTATAGCGATGAGAAGATCACCCTCCGCGGTGGAATCAGCCACAACGGCCGTCCTGTCGAGCTCGTCCGGGAGAAGAACGGTAACGTCATCCCCATGTCAGTGGATGCCTCGAACGCCTTCAGGATCAAGCGTCGTCTGTCGGACGCCGACGAGGACAGCATGGACGAGGACGAAGTAACCCGATCCATGGCGCGACGACGGAAGTCCGAGAAACCCGGAGACGTGATGCACACTTGCCGTGACTGCAAGAAGGAGTTCAAGCGACCATGCGACCTGACCAAGCACGAGAAGACTCACTCTCGCCCATGGAAGTGCGACGAGAAGAACTGCAAGTACTTTGAACTCGGCTGGCCGACTGAGAAGGAGCGTGATAGGCACATGAACGACAAGCACTCTGCTGCCCCTGCTCAGTACAAGTGTCTCTACCACCCATGCACGTACGCTTCGAAGCGCGAGTCCAACTGCAAGCAGCACATGGAGAAGGCTCATGGCTGGGAATATGTTCGCTCCAAGAGCAACGGTCGCAAGAAGGGCGCTTCTGGCAGCGAGCACAGCCCCGCTACCCCTCTCACTCCCTTCATCGGTACACCCATGTCGGCGACCATGACTACACCTATCACACCATTCGCTGCTTCGCCTCAAGTGCCCATGATCGAGAACTTTAACTGCTATGGCTTCGGAACGCCGGCCATGAGTGCCCACGGTTACCAAGATGACTTCCGTCGTGACTCGATCACCACCGATGGCTCTCACTTCACATACTCGTCTGGACATTCGCCCGTTGAGCCCACATCCTTCGACGATGCTGTGACGCCAGAAGACACCCACATCAACCACAACGACATCTACAACGCCTGTGCACTGAACGCCAACTTCAACACGGGCTACCAGCAGCCAACCCCAATGAGCACAGCGTTCGACTTCGCGCCGCTGCCATTTGCGACGAATAACAACATGAACGGTCTGCCACATCTATCACCCATGGCTCAGCCTGACATCACCCTCTACTCACCAGACATGGATGAGGGCTTTGGCGGTGACATGGACATGACCATGCAAGGCTTCAGTCGCCCCGCCCAGGACTTCACGTTGTTCGACACTGCGCCACCCAGCCAGATGACGTTCAACCACACGGCCAACTTCTTTCCCGATTTCAACCAGGTTGGAGGCCAGTTCGACCCCCAATACATTGAGCCCACCACTACGTTGGATGATTTGAACTTTATGGGCTTCGGGAACCAGCAGTAATTCCCGCACTGCATTGTATACGATTAGCGGGCACTTGTATAGCCGTCTTTCACACCCGTACTTAAACAGAAGGAGTAATTTTCCATTGAGCCGGCGTCTGGACACTGGGTGTTTCTTTGAACAGCGATTCACGACTGTTATGACAAGAGGAGGAATTGAGAAGATATAATCGGGCACGCATGCATTTACGGCCTTGCTCTTCACTCTCTCTTTTCCCACACTGGGTGTGGGATAGCGCCTCGAACAGAACAGAAACTCCACAAAAAAACAAAGGATCTTTGTTTGTTTGCGCGGGTTTTCATTTCCCCCCTTCTTCTTTTATCTGGCGACTGATTTTGATCTCCCCCCTTCTCCTTCTTTGCGGACTGCCCATTTACGGAGTCTTAAGGCTGCGGTAGAGATCATCAGATACTGTAGGATAGATAGATAAATAAAACTGGTGGAAAGGAAGATCTTGTGTTTGCACATGTTGAGTGGTGATTGAATGCACGCAATACTAATCCATGTCTAATCGTACACAGCTTTTGATATCCTTGTAGGGACGGTCAAGGAGAGTCAATCACCCTCATCACTCTGCGCCCAAACTCCGCTCTCCACGGCCATAGACCGATGCGACCTCCTTGCGCCACTTCAAACCATTCCTCGTCAACTCAACCTTCACCTTCAGCTCCTCGCACCCCTCTTTAATCTCCCTCGCGATCTTCCTCTCTATGACCCGCATCGCCTCCTCCTCGACGGCCTTACTCCTCACACCAAACAGTACCAGCACCTTCAGCCCACGCAGACTCTCACGAAGGAGCCCGATGAACGCGGAGTTTACGCCGAAGCCAGGGAAGTAGATCTCGCGGAATGGGCACTTGAGCACGGCTATAGCGCTGATTTGTCGAGGGAGCAGTGTCTGCGCGATGTATTTGGAAAAGTCGGTGACAGAGCCGAAGGCGAAGGGTGTGGAGTTGAGGGCGATAAGATTGGTTTCCGTGTAGAGTTGGCGGCAGACTTGCAACAAAGCGAGCTGTTGTATAGTGATTTCGCTTCCACCATTCTGCCGCATACTCTTCTGGCGAGCGACATCGAAGGTGTGGAAGTCGCGGTGAGAGCTGAGAACCAAGTCGTAGATGGTGTTGCGGATCTCAGCTGGCAGACGGAGGAGAGGTGAGTTTTCAGCATTGTCTTCAGCAATGGCGAGCTTCTCGGGATCGGCGCTGAGTCGTAGCATGTCAGGCTCTTCTTCTTCTGAGACCCCGGTAGCTACTTGATCGTCTAAACCAACAGATTGCGTGGATTGGCATAGACGTCGGAGTCCAGTGTCCATGGTAGACTGGCCGATCCTTGAGGTAGTTGATGATTCGGAAGTGACTCTCACATCCGGAAGATCATCTGGAGTCTCGGCGGCGGCGGCGGCACGATGTCGCTGCATCGCAGCAACCTTGGCGACTATAGACATACTGGTGGATGGATGATGTGGTTGAAGTGGATGCGAATCTTGACTGACTTGCGGGAAGAGAGAGAGAGAGGGAGGGATAGAGAGAAGCGCAGTTCGTGGGAGATGAAGCCAGTTTTATCCTTGCGAGGTCAGCGGTGATTGAGCGGATGGGAATGCGCTACGGGTGAGGTAGGCGCTTGCTCTCACCCTGCTAGCAATCGTCATCCCATACACCCGCTCAGAGACCGACAGTCTTGTATGATGCATTTCAACAAAGAACGAAAATTAGACAGCAGATGGAACACGAATGAATGCTACAGTAAAGCTTCTGTAAGAGACATAAATATGTGTATACTCATTAATCCGTCTGATCAAATTAATCAACATCCTCCTCCGGTATCTCACCGCCCAACCCGTTCCCCAGCCCCTCCCCACTCCCATCAGCTTCACTCTCCTCCCCCACACACCCCAACCCCGCCTCAACCACCTCAAACCTCTCCAAAAGCCCAACATCCCACCCCTGAAACTTCTTCGCCGTCGGCGGCAACAACCTCTGACTTCTCTCCAACCCCTTCTCCAACTCTTCATACAGACCCGCCGGAAACTCCACATCCTCTATGGTAGCACTCTCCGGCTCACCCGGCTTCAAAGCCTGCCAAGTCTGTTTCTGGTAGAAGACTTTCATCGTGCGTGTAGGATCGAGACGGCCGGGCGTGGGTATGGAAGAGGAGAAGAGGAGGTCGGGGGTGAAGACCCAGATGAGGAGGGAGGGTATGGGGGTTTCTTGGGATTGGTCGGGTGGTGCGGCGGTGTGGATGTGAAACTTGCGGAGGCCGGTGTTTTCTATGAGGTGGAGGAGGCGGACTGATATCCATTTTTGGACTGTATGCGTAGTTGGCGACGATGGTGTGATTTTTGCAGATCGTATGCTGATGGCCCATTTTCGTATTCGCCAGCCGTCGGTTGAGGACTCGTGGGCGCCGATTGTGTGGTTGCAATGTTTGCATTGGATCAGATTTTGATCTGTGCCTTCGGGAGAAGAGGAGAGCTGCGTCATGTCAGCATGTGTGACACTAGACAACAGTAGGTGACAGTGTAATATGTAGCCTTGGCTAAACCTGCCAATCCCAAGGGTCTGAGGGTATAGAGACAGTGAAACGCCAGGCCGCTGACTCGATGGCGCCGGCAACCCATCAACCTGGGGAAGAGGGTACACCGGAACCGAGAGTACGTGTATGAGCCTATCAATCTAGGGCGCTTGTATCGACGATGAATGCCACTGATGAGGCGAGTTCGCCTTCTTTGCGCCCATACATGTTGCAACCTCATGAAGTGACGATGTAGGAACCGCACGACACGGTTGAAAGAAGGTTGTAGCTTACCTGTGCGCCTTCGCAATCCGACTCTGCCAGTAGAAAGCTGGCCAGATCAACGAAACCTACACCTCCCATAGCCTGCAGGCGATTACCAGCCGCATAACCCTTCTGACCGACAACATCATCGTGTGTGTGATCGTGCAAGTGATGCTCGTCCGGCTTATGGCAATGCCAAAAGTCCATCATCTCAGCCCAATTCTCATTAGGCAGGTCTCTCCACTGTTGAATCTTTCCTTTCGCTACAAGGATACTGTCGCAGCCCTTGCAGGTTATCTCCACGTCCTTTGCATCGTTGAGCGAAGCGCCGTCCCATGGTACAATGTTGGCCTGTCGGTCTTCGCGTTGCAGTGTCCCTAGAAGATCGCTTCCTTCCTTTTCTTCCAGCTGAAGACGGAGTGTTAACTCCTTCGTGGGAGGCTGTGACGGTAGTTCAAGCGCAGCGTCGCCTCCGCCTTTGACGTTGATAGGAAAACGTATTGACGCAGACTGGCCCTCATGAGAGACAGTGATGTAAGAGCCATCAGACGACAGCTTCGCGTCCGTCGACCGGGAGAAATTTGTGCGCAGCGATGCAAAAAGCGTGACCGTGCGTATATGCAGCAGAAGTTCGGCGTATAGCGTTATGGAAGTTTCGTTGGGCGACATGGGGCGCGCATTGTCTTCGTCACTCTGCAGGAGGTTCGGCGCGTGGATTTCGGTAGGTTCGGGCGCAGGCTTGGGATTCATCAGGTCTTTGATCGTTTCAGGAGAGAGGCCGAGAGCTTCGTATGCTGACTCGGGAAGTAGCGGGCGCGACATACTTCGTGATTGCGCGCCATGGTGACGGGTGGGGTGAACGTGGGGTTGGGGAGGTCGCTGAGCTACGCGCGCGACGAAGTTGACTTAATCGGGAGTGGGTCCCGCCTTGGGGAGGTTCTAGCTGCATCTGGCCACGACAGTGTGCATGTATTTACGAGAGTTTCTCTGAGTTGAGAACTATGAGCATCGTAGCAAAGCGCTTGCTTCATTACTTCAACATGTGCACTGAATATGTCGAGGGCATGTAATTACATTATCTACAAACACTATACACCTGCAGTATGGGAATAAATCGTCTTCGATAGCCTCTGCTCCTACGTTTGTATGAGTCTACTGACCCTTCTTCTCGCCAGCCTTCTTCTCCTGCTCCAAAATATACTGTACACCCCTCTTGATACCCTCATCCAAAGTAACAAGAGGTTCATATCCTAACCGCAGTCTCGCCTTGTTGATGCTGTGATACTTGGACATGCTGCTGTACTTAACCTGAGCCCTAGTCAGGTTAGGCTTCTTTCCCATGAGCCAAAAGAGGTTCTCTAGGATCGTTCCAACCGTCCACATGAACTCGGTACTGAGATGCCACACGCTGCTCAAAGGCGTCCGGTCGCCCGCCTCGTGCCATACCGCACGCGCAAAATCCCAGAAGTATACAGGTTGTCCGTTGGTGATGAGGAAGGCTTCGCCGTCGACACGCTCGTTGTCGAGTGGAATGCTGGGGAGGCGTTTGTGGGTATGGAGGAGCGCGATAGCAGCGAGCACGTGGCCGTATGCGACGTTCTCGACGTAGGTGAAGTCGAAAAGGTTGGTGTTCTCACCGACTTGGAACTTGGTTTGTCCTTTGCGGTATGCGCCAACCATCTTAGGGAGCAGTTGTACGTCGCCTTCACCGAAGATGCCAGCGGGACGGATGGCGCAGGTCAGGAAGTTTGGGGAGTTCTCAGGATGGCGGTTGGCTTGGAGGACGGCCGTCTCGGCGTATGCCTAGTATATCGTTAGCTTCTAAGACATAAAAATGCGACTGTATGCTCACCTTCGTGGTTGTGTAGTACTCAGGCTGGTCGTCGCCAGTAACAAGCGGCCATCTCTCGTCCGCGTTGACGAGATCGTTTACGTGGTCGAGGATAACACTCGCTGAGCTTGTGTACACGAAGCCCTTCACTCCAGACTCTTGCGCAGCCTGTAGCAGGACCTTGGTACCACCAACATTGACCTTGTCGTGAATCTCAGGCTTCAGATCAAAGTGTGGAGACGCTGTGTGGATGACGGCGTCGGGCTTGATCTGCGAGAACAGAGCCTTCATGGCAGGAGCATCCGTGATATCGCCATCGTGGTAGGAGACGTTCGGGCTGGCATTGCGATTCGAGTTGGTTCGTAGATCGAGCACGGCGATTTGTGTCTGGGGGTGACGCTTGACGATCAAGCTGACGATGTGGCTTCCTAGGAAACCGCAGCCTCCGACGACGAGGACTTTCCCGAGCGATTGGATAGTGTCTGAGTTGTTCGGCATGGTGGAGGATGGAGTGTCAGTGCAATTGGTGGTGCGACGATCAGGGATTGTTTTGCGGAGAGCGCTCGGGGGAACACTTTCCGGGGGCTTGGGTTAGCTTCAAGGTTCCCGCATGTCAGGGTCTCAACGGCCATACTCGCGCGTGCAGAAGCGCCGTACCCTGTACGAGAAGATGAACAGGTGCTCTACATCCTACAATAACATGGTAATACAAATATCAAACATGTGAGGGTAATGTACACTTCTGCATCGTTCCCAATCCCAACTAGACAAGGGACAAATTTCACAAGTTCAAGTCTAGCCTGCAGCCTGCAACAGCATAAAATATTGAGAAACATGAGTTCCAGAGACAATGTAGACATCTGGAACATGTGAAATCACTTCAATGAGACAAAATATCATTCGTATTTCATGACTAACGCCGTTACCCATGCTGTGCCCATAGCCCTGATGAACGAACGCCGTATAATGCAAGCCACCTCGCAAGGTCGGGCTTGGGGTATCATGTAATGTCATATCGAGAGGAAGACCGGCCGTGGGATCATAAGTTCGCAATCTCTAAAAGCAGTTCCTAGACGAATATTAGCAGATGCCGTTGCAGCGTCCACGAATAACACTCACTCAGCGCTATCCTGTGCGGATCGCCTCAATTTACGGTTGTAGAGCTTCTTTTCGTCTGGAGTGCCCCAGAACAGCTTCGCAGCCTCGGGATTGACGAGTGTGCGTGGGTCGTATGCAGGTGACTCCTCCTCGATAGCCGCAATGATGGCCTCAATATGTGAGCGCATGTCGTCCTTACGGGCAGCATCGTAGCAGAGTATGCCATCGGGCGATACGCGGTGGTGGTAGAGAACCGGTGTCTATCAAAATGTCAGCTTGTCTTGAGGAATACGTTATGAGGTAATTCGACAACAGCATCTCCATATAAGAACCGGGCGGATACATACTAGACATCAGTTAGCGGAGAAATCTCAAAAAGCACGCGTGATGGCTACGTTACCCTCAAATCTAACACGCGGTAGAACCTCTGGGAACTTGGGACTAATATATAGCATAATCCGGAACATGCCGCCGTCGAGATTCGTCATAGGTCTCCCGAACAGGACAAGCTGCCATACGAATGGGTTCTTATCGACAAGATCAAGATCCAGAGTAACGGCGTCTTGCTTCTTGTACTTCTCGATGATTTGCTCATATTGGCGCTGGAGGTTGTTGGCAATACTCATCTCTTTGCTAACAGCCATCATGCCCTCGGCGGCCCATGCCTCCATTTCCTTGTTGAGCGTCTCGAAGATCTTGACCAGGCGCTCGCGGAGCTGTGTGTACTGGAATGTGCCCTCCATCGCGTTGCCCGGGCCCTCGAACGGCATCTTCTCAAAGCGGTCCCCATCCTTGTTCTTCTTCACTGCCTCGTCCACGCGAGCTAGATATGATTGGTAGTACCATAGGAAGCGTCGCTTGCAGAGGTCCTTGAAGGGCTCGAAGGGCGCGTCGTCCCTGCTCGACTGGTAGTCCTCCTCCGCGTTGTAGACCGTTACGCCAGACCTCCCCCAATTGATGCCTAGGTATTCTTCCAGGCGATCGATGACGGATATGCGCAGCGACTCGTGTCGGATCTTGTCTACGTATGCCTCCTGGTTCTTCTTGTCGTAGTCCGAATTTGCGTCCTCGAAGCCAGGCTCATTTTCGTACGGGTTGCTCGACATAAGGCTCTGGATGGAGATGAGGATAGACTCGAGGCCCTGGGCAGACGACCATTCTTCACCACGCTCTCCTCGCCATGTACTGCATTCTGTTAGCATAGACTCAGCCTTGGAGGTATCTGATGCGTTTTGTCTCGTCTTTTGACAAATTAAACGTGTTCGTATGCTTCAGGGCTGCCGTGTTTTGTTTTACTTGAAGACAGCCTAGGGGCATTCGATACGTTTTGTGTTGTCTCTTGACAGAACATACACCCTCGTATGCTTCAAGGTCACTTACCCAAGAATCGATAGGCACACCTTGCCGCCCGCGTATATGTTGGGATTGAATCGCGTACGCCCACCATGGGTAGTTATAGCCGTGACACTCGGAGCCTTAGTAGGGTATTCGCGCGCAAACTTAACAGCGAACTCGAAGAAGCCGAACTCGTAGGGGGTGTCAGGTGGGCCTATGATTAGCGCCCGCACATGGCGCACGTCAATATCGCGGCAGGCAACGGCTATGGAGAGGTCGGAGCCGCGCTGGATCTCGCCGAGTTCGCGGGTGATTCTAAGAATGCTTTGGTTGGACATGATGGTGTGTCGAGGCCTCCCGGCAGCGGTTTGGATAGTTGAGATTCGCGGGGTTGGTGAAGCTCAACGGTCCGCGTTGGCCGGGCTGAGAATATTGAGCGGGTGTGGGTGCCGTGGTGTGGGGAGTCTTGAGGAGAAACAGTGGTAGGAGTGAGCGGGCCTCAACCGTGTGAATGGCCAAGCAAACACCGATGTGAGCTGTCAAAGGTGAGTGGGTAGTTGGCTGCGGTGTGCAACTAGCCCCTCCCAGGGTCCCACAGGGCGGAACGCGAGCCGCAACACCACGCCGCCGACAGTCGCGATAGTCTGTTCCTTGCGCACCGATCGTCAAGATGTAATAAGCAAGCCGAGTGTGTTCCTAGGTTGTCGGCTAACACTATAGTGTAGGGTGGTGTTCGCGCTGTTCGTCATCAGCAAGTCTGGCGGTCTCATCTACAATCGCGAGTTCCACGCGGGCATGAGCAAGCTCACCAGCAATGACTATCTCATGCTCGCTGGATCTTTTCATGGGTAAATCGCAATCTTCTGGGCGTATAAACTTCCACTGATGAGCGTCTAGAATGCACGCCATCACAGCGCAGCTCTCTCCAGTCCCACCCGTCCGCGCGCCGCCTCCCTCTACCACCACACCGAATCTCCAGATCTTCCCTGTCCGCGCAACCGGTATCGAGGTCCTCGAAAGCTCACACTTCCGCATCCAATGTTTCCAAACACAGACCGGTGTCAAATTCTTGCTCTTCACTGAGCCCCAGCAACCGAATGTCGATACTATGATGAAGAGGATATATGAATTGTATGCGGACTACGTCATGAAGAATCCGTTCTATACCGTTGAGATGCCGATTCGGTGCGAGAAGTTCGATCGGGGGCTGGATAGCTTTGTCAAAGTCAGAGGGGGTTGAGGAGGCCGTGTTGGGAATATGATACCACGAATCGGAATGAAGAGAAACAAAGCGGGACTCGTGTTGAACAGCACGAGGAGCGTTCTGCTGCGGCATGCATTGCCACTGGTTGCAGTTCGGGAGCACACTAGAGACTCTCGTACAAAGCTCCAGGGCATCACTCTTGGGTCCGTAACATGGATGACAGTGTCGGGTTTGGGGACGAAGAGAGACCACCCACTAGGGAAGTCAAGTTGTGAGAGATGTGCTGTAGAAGATAGTACTGTCTCCAGTACCTATCAATGTAGACTGATGTTCATTATTTGCTTCATTTCATCCATGCCATGCGGTAGACGCCAGCTCTAGTCATACAGTAGACGCCGTGAATACTCCTGCTCCACCGTGAAGCTTCAAAGGCGTTCCTCTTCCTAGCTGCGCTATGTCCGCTTATGCCGTGTCCATCTTGTCTGGGTCGTCGTCCTTCTTGTCCTTGCTGCCGCTTCCACCAGGCTGGCCCGAGCTGTCCAGCAGCGGCTGCTTCTCGTCATCCTCAGCCACCGGCTCGAGCTCCGACTTGCCCTCGGCCGCCTCCTTCGTCTTCTTGTCCTTCTCCTGCCGTGCCTTCTCTTCCTCGAAAGACATCCTCAGCGCCAATGCGAGCTCGGGGTCTACCGATGGATCCACGCCGAACTCGAAGTCGTTGCCGCCGGAAGCACCGCCGCCTCCGCCTCCGGAACCGCTGTCTCCACCACCGCTGGATGCACCCTCCCCGCCAACTATAGGTGTAGTAATCAACGAATCGCTGAGCAGGTTCGCGCTGGGTGGAATGGTGGCGAGGTAGGAGCCTTCGGCGCTTTGTACGTTGTCGCTAAAGGCTTGGAGTTTCCGCGTGGTGTCGTCGCTCAGCTCGCCGAATGCGATGATGTCGATGCTGATACCGCTCTTCTTCATCTTCTTTGCCAGCTTGACCAGGTTCTTCTCGTCCTCCTCGATGGGGCTGCAGTTGAACATGACTATCCGCTGCTTCTGCGACTTGTTCTGTCTGTGCTTGAGAGCCAACTGCAAGTTCAGTTAGCAGGTGTCATCCCAAGGGTTATTGCCAACTTACAGCCGCGACGTTGATGCCAGTCACGAAGTGTGAGCTGCCCTTTATCTTTGTCCGGTGCAGACCGTCCAACACCTTGCCAATGTCCGTTGTCAGGGTCGTGAGGATCTCCGGGGTGTTGCCTCCCATGCTCATGAGACCGACGGATGACTCTGGGTTTGCACCAGTCTTCGCGGAGAAGATCATGTTCACGGCGTCCTGTTGTGCTTCCCATCGCGAGGGTACATAATCGCCATTTCGACTAGCTTCGCTGTTGTCAACGCTGCTGAAGTTAGTATGCGATCGATGTGTGAGTGCATATAACCTTACACTATCATAGAAGCTTCTAACACCATCTTGAAGGCCGGATGTGTGTGGGGTTTAGGTGATTGTTTGGGTAGTTGGTTGGATCGACGGTAACCTTATGATGCTGAGCTCAGGTCGCCGCAGCGGAGGACGGAGGCTGGCCATGGGATCCACCGAGATCACGTGCAGTGTGACCGCGCCTGCGGGAGGCCGTGCGCGTGTCGGAGGAGAAATGACTCAGACGGCATCTGCAACATCTAGAAACTTACTCGTGCAATTCAACATCGAATATTGCGACTCTAATCCTAAAGCGCTGCGCTGCAATTGTTGCTGCGCAGATTGCTATCCTGTACTTTGGTGTTCTCTCTTGTCTTGCGACCAACCTCGATGTAGCAAGCGTGCTGCTTAGGCCGTGACGTCGCCCTTGGCGCTGGCGTAAAGGACAGACCTGCGGGCTCCAACGTTCCTTCCTCCAACATCCCACTCTGATTCAGCAGCTGCAACCACCACCACCCGCAACCACATCAAATCTGCTCCAAATCTCTCAAAAGTTGTTGCAAAAGCATCAGAAAGTCTCAATAAGTCACTTGTACCACTCAAATCCTCTCCCCAGTATCATCGTCGCGGCTTGCCTCGCGTTGTTTACTGTTCTCCACCACCACAACATTTGGAAGCTGCAACCCTCTTCCACCACCCCCACACCCGAGCCTCTCAAGATCAATATCAGATCTTTGAAAGTCTCAGCAGCTCTTCTCTGCTAGCTGGTACTCTCCGGCACTTCACAATAACATCGCCGCCGCCGACGCGTCACACATCACACAACACGCGATGAACAACATCAAAGACGGCATCACAGCTGAGGCGAAAGCCAACATGCTAGCCAACCTCCAGATCGAGCTCGACTCGCGCAAAGAGAAGCTACGAGCGCAGTGCGACGCGCAGTGTGCCAGCATGCAGTCGCGTCTCGAGCGTCGCGTCAACCGCATCCCGACCGTGACGCGCCAAACCACGCTACTAGACCTCCTCAAGGCATCCGCGCCTGCACAACCAGTCGCGACCGCGACCGCGCCAGCACCAATCAAGACTGCGCCACCCAAGAAGACATCAGCGCCAGCGCCAGCACCTGCCTCACGCAAGACACGCGCGGCTCCCACAACCTCTATCCCAACAAGCTCCTCAGCGCCCGCGACTTCCTCCCCAGACACCAGGCGCGCAAAGCCTGCCGCCAAGGCCAAGCCCACACCGACATACGCTCAGCCAACAAAGACCACACGCGCCAAGAAGCGCAGCAGCGACGAATTGTCTGGCGAGGACAAGGAAAATGCAGACCTACCTGTACCAAAGAAGCGCGCTAGGGCACCCACTCAGAAATCGGCGCCTGCTGCTGCTGCCCCAACTACGCGCGCAACCCGCGCTGCTTCCCGCACAAAGACAACCACTTCGTCTCATGTGCTGTCACCAAAGACCAACACGGCCAACGTTAGGAAGCCAGCTGCTCGTAGCGCCCGCCCCAGGTAGCGCCCATAGACGGAAACGACTACTCAGCATTTTTTCGGCGTTAGATACCCCATTCGTTTTCAGGCGGCGTTAGATGAGATGGTATGATTTTGTTTTGATTGGAGGAAGTTGGTCGTTTTGGTTGTTGTTCCCCTCCACCCTGGCTTGACGGCCCCTTGAGTTCCAGCCGCCCGAAAGGGCAGGCTCTCAGGGGCTGAAGATAGCCGGGTGGGGGCATACCTTGTAGGATTGTCTTGTTTTTTTGTAAATGTTCTTTGGAATTGGTCGTTTTTGTAGTTTTGTATGGCAAAGAGCTTCACGTAGCCTAGGAATGATGAGTTATGATCTTGATTCTGCACCCAGAAAAATCTGCGTTGAAGAATACGTTACGTTGAGGACCACCTAGTTGATGGAGTTTAATACAGTGTATGCGGCAAACCTACTGCAACGCTGTCGTCGCTTGGTGGTGCCTGATGTATACTTGACCTTGGACCCTATGCATTCGGCGATATATACCACGATGTATGCGGTAACCCAACGTGTATATTTGTATTCATTGGTACTGCCAGGAGTATACATCAACTTGGGTACTGTTTAGTTCTTCAAGTTCAACACAATGTATGCGGCAATCCCAACTAGCTACTGCCGTTGATCGGGGTTGCCAGAAGTATACTTGACCTTGGATACCATGCATTCGCCGATATATAACACTGTGTATGCGGCAACTTGACGTTGATATTAGCGTCTGCCAGTGCTGCAGGGAGCATACATAATCCTAGATACCCTCTATTTGTTGAATTTCAATACCATGTATGCGGTAGTCCGATGTGGATACTGCCGTTAATCGGGGCTGCCAGAAGTATACATTGCTCTGGAAACCGCTCAATTGTTGAGAGTGAAGAGCACGTATGCTGCAACCCAGCGGCTATGCCTTTCTCCGTTGGTACTGCCAGATGTATACATCAGCTTCGATACTGCGTACTTGTCCATGTTTGATACCGTGTATGCGGTAACATGATTTGGGTTCTAGCATGCACTGATGTTGTTCGCAAGAATCGAGTAGGGGAAGTGTATCTACTTCGTAACTTGAAGCATACATCACCCTGGATACCTCCTACTTGCCAAGGTTCAGTACTGTGTAAGCAGTAACGCTGCACGTATTCTGGTATCGACTAATGCCACTGACGTGAAACGTATGAAGAAGCCGCATTGCTATACTCCGGGTTGAGATGTACGTTGTCCTGGAGTTTTCCCACTTGTTGGGCATCAACATCATGTATGCATCAACACTGCATGAATTTTGCCATTTATCAGTGCCATTTCCAATATATATTGGAGAAGCCCTGCATATGTTTTCCAGGTTGAAGCATACATTGTCTTCATTGCCGTTTACTTTGTGAGAACAAGTACCGTGTATGCAGCAACGCCGCCTGAGTTTTGTCATCCTCAGAGCGTACCCCATGGACCAGAATCTACCGTGAAGGATACACGTTGAGCATCCTGTCCAAGTTACATCACAGAGTATCATGTATACATCTGGGATACATGTGGATAGACAGGTACATTTCATAAAGGCTTGTCTTCACATAGGTACCAAAGCCCCATCCAGGTCCACCCTTAATCCCACTTCATAACCGCCTCCTCAACAATCGGCCTGATAACCTTCCTACCCGCACTACTCTTGTGCGTCCACACCATCTGCCTAGGCGCCAACTGATCCGCACGGTGCCACGGCTGGAAATCAATTCCCTCCTCGTTGTTCTCCAACGCCTCCTTGACGGTCTTGAAGAGCGAGTCGGCTTGGTCCTGGTCGATACGTACGTCGTCGCGGACGGTGAGGACGACTTCGCGGATCTTCTCCTTCTCGCCGTCTTTGTAGTGCTTCTTGTACTTGTTGAGCGTGATGGAGATGTCGACGCCGGCTTCGGCGGTCCAGGCGGCGTGCACGGCGAACCAGTCTGGGTTGTGTTAGTTGAGTTGCGCTCCGAGAGTGATTGAGAAGGGGGTCAAGACTTACCAAAGAGTTCCGCAAAGTCCGTCTTCAGAATCTGCTCGTCCATGGAGTATGGAATCGAGGCGAAGCCAATGCTCACGGTAGGAGTGCGCGGGGACGGCGTATCGATGATGTCTCCCTTCCAGTCTCGGCGCAACAGGTCGCGCAGACCAAGGTTGTCAATGTCCTTTTGTGCCTTACTGAGCTCGTCGTCGAGGTCCTCCATGACGTCTTCGAGGCTGTCCTTCTTCCAGTTGCTGCGTGCGAGGACACGCTTGGAGACTTCGATGTCGGTCTTGGTCGTCTTCTTGCCTGACAAGCCGCCGGAGTCAATGGCAATGGCGCTGAGGACTAGCTCGAGCAGCTCGTGCGGCATGTGGTATTCTTCGTCAAGTTTCTCGAGCTCATCGAGCATCTGGCGGGCCACGAGCGTAGTGCAGCTTGCTGCTACTTCGAAGACACGGGGTTCGGCGTCAGGAGCAGTGCCGCGGTCTTTGTGGTGGTCGAAGATGCTGAGGATCTTTGCCTCGTTCCACTTTCGTAGAGGGCTGCCATGGTCGACCAGAACGATGCCCTTGAGCTTCTTGCCCAGAGTCTCGGGGTCCTCAGGTAGCTCATCCAGCGTCAACAAGTCCTCATGGCCAGGCGTCATCTGCGAATTGTCCAGGGCCAGCCTGTTCTCCGGTCGCAGATCAAGCGCATGCGACGGTGTCTGAAGGAGTGCAATGGCCTTCATAGGCTTGTCGGTGTGTTCGGTGGAGTGTTCAAGATGGTAGGCCCAAGTGAGCGCCGCGGTCATGGAGTCCATATCACCACCCTCATTGCCCATTACCATGGTCCACTCATCCTCCCTACCGGCCTGCCAGTCTACCAAGAACTCCTTCTTTGTGGCACGGCTCCATTCGCTGAAGTGGCCTACACCAAGTGGTTTGGCGAGATGCTTCGTCGACGCGTCGAGTATAGCTTGTTGCGGCGCGCTGCGCTGCGGCATGGCAGCGACGCGGCAGGCTGCCAGAAAGGCTGGAACAAGGGCGCGTGCCGCTTTCATTTTGGAGAGATGAATGCGATAAGGATGCTATTGGTATAGATTATTGTGGATGTCGGAAGGCATCAAGGCTCAGGTACGGATGTGCAGCTGGGATCCACAGCTACGTCAACGCTGGCCTAGGCGCGACCAGCTGGGCCGTGTTTCAGCCCTGTGGCTGTGAGTCCAGACGCTGCTCCCCCAAACCGGCCTGCAAGCGACATTTGACATTTGTTGAGTTCGACCAGGGTGGCATAACAATAATGCATGTCTCCAAAGCCCACTGTTTCTGCGCACAACTGGCAGAGTCTGCGCAATGCTACTAATTGCTTCTTGGTGGCTCCTCTGCAGAGACTGTGGCTGCAGCGACAGCGACGTGCAGGGCTCATATGATCAAGCATTGGGCGTCAGCCATGCTTAGTCCATCCTTCTCATGCGGGAGTCAGCAACCCCAGATATGTGTGCAGTTGGAGAAATATGAGGCATGACGTCAGAGCTGATTGCTGGCGGGATGGCATGCAGCCACTCGGATCCTCAACGAAGCCGCCCTAGCCGAAGCACTACCACGCGGCTGGTTGACAACCCGCGCGTGCAAGGAAAGCTTGACTGTGTTTTCCAAGACCCCTCTCACGCTCCTATTCCTCAAACCCGTTATTATCGCCGTGCCAACGCGCCGCTTTCCTATCACGGCGCGCTCCTAACCCTGTTCTCACGACGGATTGCGGAGACAGGCTGCTGACTGAACAATGAACTAATTGCGTCGGTCGCGGCCGGATCGCTCGCTGCACGCTTAGCAAGACACTACTTGACCCCAACGCCGCACTCTCGCCCAAACTGCTTCCTTTCCTGAGGCTCTCTCGTCGCAACCGCTGCAATTATGGATCAAGGCCCACACGAGCAGGGACGACCGTTGGCGTCGTCGTCAACTTCGACCACCACTACCTCTGGCCCCTACACTACCACCACCACGACATCCACCGCACCCGGACAGGGAACGAGCGTGCACCATTTCGGGCCCCAGTCGACCACTATCACACACCCTGCCGTCACCACAACGACGCACATGCCGTCCACTCAACCCTCCCAACCACACGCGCCTACCTCAAATCCTATCCAGCGCCTGCGCAGTTCGTCGATCCGCATAAGAAGACCGTCACATCAGCCAAGCGTAAATACTCCCCAACCCACACCCGACCCAGCGCCAGTACCGGGATCCGACAGCACATGGCAAGCCGGCCGAAGACGAAGTAGTTCTGAACCGCGCCCACCTCCAGCGGCCATGGTCGCCGACGACAGCCTAAGACGTCAATTAACGGGCCCCCATCTACAGCCTCTATATGAAGATGGCACGGCGACAGCAAACCCTGCTATCGGCAATGGTCCGCCGACTGCCAGCAATGCACGGAGAGGGATGACTCGTCAATCATCCGCTTTCCACATGCGGCGGCATCAGAAGGACCCAAACCAGAACATGATGGGCAACAATGTTGTCGATGTGCTTGATGTCATCGGTTAGTAATCCCAGAGTATGCTACATTGGGGTATCAGCTAACAAAGTCTAGACCCCGAGATATCTGCCCTCACTACACTGAATAACGTTCAGAACTCGCTGTTCTTGCCCAATCTACCTTGGCTCTACAACCGCCAGCCCACATACGATCTTGGGCAGACGACATCCGACTCCTCGGACGAAGAGATGGGCACGGCTAGAGGGGCCAGACGCGAGGAAGATCAACTCCCTGAGATGACACAACAAGGCGAAGTAGAACAAGCCGCGCGCGGAGGTCGCGGAGAATTGCGAAGAAACAACACTATCGACTCCAATCTTTCGACTCTGGAGGAAGGTGCTGGCCATCACTACGCCGTGCTGCCACACGGTGCCTCATTGACAGGATGGACCGACGAGGAGAAGGAAGCTCTGGACGACCATGTTCGACATCTCCTCCACTCTCGACGCGCAAGGTTCAAGCGGACTATGAAGGGCTTCGGACGTTACGTTCGCAACCCACTCGGCTTTCTCGTCACATTGTACTTCTTCCTTATTACCTTCTGGGGAGCAGCATGGGTACTCTTCCTCATCGGTTGGATTTACGTTGGTGATCGTCAGGCATACTTTGTCGAGATTGCTGATCAGGTTCTTACTGCCCTGTTCTGTGTTGTTGGAATCACCATGTTTCCCTTCCGCATCGTCGACACATACCACATGGCTTTCGTCGCTTACTACGCGCACAAGACCTGGCGGCTACGCAAAGAACGAGGACTACAAGAGTTGAAAGACCACAACGAACTACCGACAATGCCGCGATCCAACGCTTGGGAAACAGGCGAAGCCGAACAAGAAGGCGTCGAGGCCCCCGTTCTCACCGCCGAAGAGCAGAAGAAACTCGAGCACCACCAAGGCAAGCTGGAGAAGTCACATACCTTCTACCGGCCCCACGAGACATATACACACCACGCCTTCTCCATCCGCCTACTCATCACCATCATTGTTCTTCTCGACTTCCACTCCATGTTCCAATGCGCACTGGGAGGTACCACCTGGGGTATCTACTACAAAGACCGCCCCAAGGAAGTCACCGCCATCATCCTAAGTTGCAGTCTAACATGCAACATCACCGCGGGCATCATCATCGGCCGCGGCGACAAGCGCAGTCGCAAGAAGCTCGTCGTTGAACAAATCCTCCGTCAAGAAATGACCGAAGAGGCGCTCAAGAAACTACGAAAAGAACGCGGTATCAAGGCCAAGGGCCTCATGACGAAGAAGCAGAAGAAACAGGTGCAAAAGGAAACGATTGGTGAACCCAAGAACCCGTTGGATACTATCTTGCATCGCGGGTAGTGTAATGTTTTTATCTCTTTCTCCTTTGAAGAGACTCCTGATATGATGATGGTTAGATTGTATATTTTAATTATACCCTTCCGGCGTCTTGCGATCGCCATTTTTCGCTTCGCATTTAATTTTGCATCTACAAGTTAATGTCATGATGTGAACTGTCCTATCGAGCTTTCCGTGCTGTGATCCTCGCCTTTATACTACTCCAATTAGTCTAATGACTACAGCATGCGCCTCAGACAAACTATGTATATGGATCACATCACCATTCTAAGTCAAGACAAAACATGACTCTATCTCGGACCTAGATAATTCTCCTAGAAAACACCGTAGCCTGTAGATCAACATCGATCACCACAAGCAGACAGATATACACACCAAGTCCCTATCTCCCCACCCCCAAACTTACCACCCCACCGTCACCAGCCACACCAGGTCTACGGAAAACTCACTTTGCCTTTTGCCCCAGCCGTCGCGCACACTGCCACTTCAGGGCTTCGGCATTCCCTGCCGACCGCGCACTAACATGATTCAGTCTAGTCTAAAACTGTAATTTACCTCGCGGCTACCTGACACATATGCACTCCAGCACCCTTTTTGCCTATCCTGTAGCTACAAGTCATGTCAAGAGTGTCAAGTCATGTCCAAAGAGGTACTCTCCACATGGCAGAACTGCAACTCCACATCCCGAAACCCACGTGCTGCGGCGCAGTTATGAACCTCGTGTCGAGCGAAGTGCACTCCACCTGCTCCTTCCATCGAATGCCAACCGCCCGCCAATGTCAAACTCACCGAGAAACCAAGCAACCAAGAGAACTACCACGCCGCGCCACGCCACCACGCGCAAACGTTGCAAGTTGCAGAATATCTAGTGTATGAACGTGGCTGTGTTGATGCAGACATAAACCTTGTGGTAGTTAACAAACAAGCGAAAGCGAATTAGTCAAGCGTATGTTGAAGAACAGCATGGCGCGCAAAGATAAAGGGGATGATGGGGATCGGTGAATATTGACGAAATACGAGTCATTAGTACAAGCGGCAAACAGCCTTCCGTCGCCTGTCAGTCAGAACAACAGATCATCGAAACAACGACAGCACCATCACTGAAACTTAACTGCAGTATGTCAGGCAGCTATGCTTACACGTGTCGGCAAGATCCGGCAAGAGGCGTGCGTGACGACCCGGGGATTTGGAATCTCCAATACACTCCATCAACAACAGTACAAGTGCAGTGAGCGATAGCGAGAGATGGTGTGTGGGTATAGTTCGGTCGCGCAAACCTGCAGCGACGATCCATGTTTAAGAATCTGTGGTAGGTCCCCCGCTAACAGCTGTTAATGCATGTTTGAGAAACATGGTCCTCCTTGGTTGCAGATACATGTCCACGTGTAGAACGATGGCGGGGACGGGGACCAAAGTCCCGGGTTACATGCAGTGATGAAGCCAAATCCGACTGAAAGACTGATTAATCGCTGGAGAATGACCCAAAGCCCAACCGTACGCCTGCTATGGCCGAAGATCCCACTCTTGGAGCCGACATGAGGAACCCGATTCACCGATTTAGTGATTCATGACATATACTTTTTTTCCCGACCTTTCTCCGAGAAGCTTTCCTTGCCCTCTCACTCCAAAGGTGTAAGCCGCTCCATATAACGCCGTCCTACGATCCGGTAGGTGAACAAAGGAAAGACCCTCTAGGGGTGTCGAGTATGCCGATGATGTCGCATAGGATCGTGTCATAATACATTCGATGCTGAAAGGTCGTGAAACAAAGCCGGTAGATAATTGAAACCGTTGTTGGTGGGACAGCTAGTCCTAGGTCCGAACAGAGTCGGCTAAACCGTGTACCCGTCCGTTGGTGTAGAAGTAATAAACAGAAAACGCTGAAGTGAAGCCTCACGGTGTAAGGCGGAAAACAGACCCAGAAATACAGTCCAGTGAAGGTCAAGACTCGAGTGGCTTGAGCAGCCGCGTTGCTCATGCAAGACGACAGTGATGTGAAGAAGGGTTGCTTCAACGGTGAGGGTGCTCGTAGGGCCGCATACCGCCAAACTCGACGCCTTGCATCGGTCCCTGCATAGAGCCTCCATGCGGCGGTGGTCCCCACTGAGCCTGCGATGGTGGTGGCTGTTGCGAGAGCCCCTGCTGTTGCTGCTGCTGTTGCTGTTGCTGTAACGGTGGGAGGACGTTGGTCCCGGACGCAGGAGTTGCGGGTTGTCCTTGTGCGAACTGGCCTGTCATACTTCCGTAGACATGAGAGTTGGATGGATCGACGCGACGGAGAGCGTTCCACACGGCGTTCAATTCTGCTCGGAGGAGCTCGTTCTCCTCCTGCGCCCGACGACAGTATTCTGCATCAGGTCGCAAGCGGCTGATTTCCTCGCGAGCGCTTTGGTGTGCGCGAGTCAGGCTTGTGACATATTCAATAGCTAAAGACACGTCAGGCAAACATATGCAGCGATGCATGAGTGAACTTACCCTTGGTGAGAATCTCCCACTTGGATGACTTGCTGCCTGGGCTGTTGGGAAGGATGCCATTGAGATCGTCGAACAGGTTCTTCATCTCACTACGACGCTTCCTCTCTGCCATTTTGTGGCTGACGCGAAGCTCAGGGGTCCGGCTATAACTTCCACTGCCAGGCGCAAGCGGGTTGGTGGGATCAATGTTCTGCAGGCTAGTCACGCTGCGATGTTGCATGGAGTGATGATGAGTGCTAGGGATGTCTGAACTAGTCAGTACGTCTGATGAAGGATGAGAGTAGGGAGGCGTGCCATCATTCAGTCGTTGTTGACCGGGTGGTAGCTTGGAGTCTGTGGTGAAGATGCTGCTGTTGACCGACGTCGCGAAGCTGCCTTGACGCGAAGGGGCGTTGGATCGGTCTACGCTAGACTCGCCGCTGCTAGACGTCCTCTTCTCTTCGTGGTCGTAATCATCTGCGGGAAACGCCCAAGCAAAACCCTTAGTTGGAGCCGCCGCCATGGGGTCCGGCATGCCAGACACGCTCCTGGGGTTGGGATTAATGACCGGAGCGCGTCGAGGGGGATGGTTGGCACGCGGAGCAGCACGATTAGGTGACAGAGGAGAAGTGCCGTTAGGGCGCGAATCAGGATTTGTGATGCCGCGTTGCTGCTGGAGGTTCGAGACAAGCGAGACTCGGGACGCATTTTGGCTCTCGTATGGTGACTGCGGGTGAATGGATAGATGACCCATGGTAGCGTTCATCCGACTGTCTACGCTGCTGCGTCGAGAGTCGAAATGAGAGCCGGCATCGATACTGAGCCGGCTGTCGAACCCTTGGTTGAGCGGAGGTAGGACACCATGCTACTGCTATGTTAGACGAGTTTATAGGCGATCATAAAATGCGTACCTGAGACGACTGGGAGAGGCCAGATGGATACCTCGCCGATGATGGCGTCTCGGGTATCGAACTTCTTGATGGGGAATCATCGGAAGGGTTGAGTAGTGTTTGCACGTGTAGTCCCAAGGACTGGGACATAGTTGATGAATCTACAAAGCGTGTCAACAACGTGCAGATGATAGGTATCGTGAGAACTCACGTTTGCTTTGGGCAAGAGACCAATTGCCTGAGTCGCGAACCTCGCGTGCTTCTGAGTGTTGCCTGGGCTGTGCCGGGGTCGGCTCAGCCGTAGGTAGACGGTTGGTGAGTGAGGACAGTGGCGGCAGAGATTGCTGGCCCTGAGTGATGTTGTTTTGCATGTTGTTCTGCGACATGTTTCCGTGCGGCGTGGTACGCTGAGAAACAGAGTTCATGGATATGGAGGCGGCGCACGAGGTACCTTATAAAATAGTCGTGCGTGCCCGCCGTTAGTGGTAGCGAGAGGGCTTTGGGCTCGTGATGATGTCCACACTCGAACGGGTGAGATAGTGGAGCCAGTGAGGCGCGGAATAATGACGTTTGCCAGAGCAAGTGGTTTTGGTCACTTTCGGCAATCGTAGATGGGCCAGGTGGGAAAGATGGGGAAGTAAGAGTAAAAGAGGGCCGAGTTCCGGGAAGGGAAGCTTGGGTAAGGGTAGTGGCCGGGGCGTGGAGTGGAAGAGGGATGCAGGGCGTGGTAAGGGTAACGGGCAGCGAGGCCGCACGGGATATGGTTCGTTCCTCCCTGAAAGTAAAGATGGCAGTTGGGTTGAAGTGGGGCACGACGAATGGAGCGCCAAGACCGTCCCAACTCTAATGGCAAGCGCAAGGTAACGATCCACGCCGATTACCGCGAGAAGGGCAGGAGCGATGGCCGTGTCTTGCAGGAGTGGCAGCAGCGAGGGTGCCCGGCGTCAATGACTTCTTTTGGCGGTACGAGTCGAGACAGAAGCAAACAAGGTTCCTGGCAAAAACTCCACGAGAGCTGGAGATGCGGCTGCCGTGCTCTCCCTAGTCGGCGGACGCTGCAGCAGGGACAATACAAAGGTGCCTTTGCCCAGGCCAGATGGGACACGGCGTCCAGAGGGCGGGATCTGGAATTGACACGATGGAGGCGCCCTAAAAGACGAGTGCACGACGTGGGCGTCGTGGTGAGAATTGGCCAGCTGGGGCGGCTCTGGGGCGTGGTGGGTCGAGATGGTACCAGTTGACACGGCGACGAGGACAAAGTCGAGAGACTCTGGGTTCGCGCGCGTGGGGAAGGAGAGCAGCAGTCAGCAGACTACCGGGTCGAGTACATGTCCTGGGGCGGAGGGCAGCAAGGAGCACAACAAAGCAGCGGGCAGCCGGCGGTCTAGCCGTAGGGACGTCGTACGACGTTGGGAAGGGACCTCTGGAAAGTGGAGGAGGTGCGGCGCAACAGAAAGCTAGAGGCGACGGTTGAGTCTTGACGAGTCGCAAGGGCAGCCAGGGAGCCAGCCAATTAATGGATATGGTGGTGCCCAGAGGTGAGCCGGCCGCACGTGGGAAATCGTTCAATCGAGGCCTCGTGTATCTTAAGCTGCCCGTCTAGCGGCGGCTAGCTGCACTTAATATGGGCTCCCTGCCTCCGCGCGCGAACTGGTGCACTTGTCATATGGCGGTGCCCATGACAGCAATTCCCTCTGCCACCACCGACCCGCGAGGGGCCACTCCGCCCGGCTGTGGCAGCCAGAGGTTCGTTCCGCTCCAGCGTGCAGAGCAGACGCATGCGCAGGCACGGCATCCTGAGCCCCGCGAGCAGCAGACACGGGCGGCGAGCATGGCAGGGCCTTGTAGTTTGTCGTCACTTTAGCCAAACCCGTGTTGCTATCCCGCCGCCCGCTGTACCGCCACGAGGTCACTAGCCCTCCACGCCTGCTACCCAACCGGCCAAAGCGCCGAGCAAAAGCAAATTCTGCGACGCTGTCCTCCTGCGCCGATCCCTCATGGCCGCCTGCAGCGCGCGCATCCTTCTGTAGCCTGCATTCGCTGCCGGCATGCAGTAGTCGCCTTAGCCCGTGCCCATGCCAAACAACATGGCCATACTTGGCCGGCTAGCGCTGTGCGAGACCACGGTACAGAACGACTACTGAACATATCCACACTTCGCGTCTCCGGGGCCACCGACACTGCCCCCATCGTCGCTTTGTTCCGATGGATGCACTGATGCACTGAGCTTCACAAGTCTGCAGGGCACGGCGCTCCCGAACCCTGCTTCCCGCATGGCAATCATCCCGCTCCATTAACCAGTCCTCCTGGCCCGACTTCTGCCAGAACTCCCGCCGCCCATAGCCTCTTTTGCCCTGCCAATTATCCTCCGCGGTCACACAGGCGCTGTGCCTCCTCTGTACCCTTGGTAATAAACCCACCCCTTGCTCCTGTCCACTTTTACTCCATCGCTCTTTGGTCGAAATGGCAGATCGTCTGTGACCGTTACGTTTATCCCTACTTCTGCTTCTTGGAACCTGCAATGCACATGATGCTGAACCCTTGGAACCCGCATCCATCGACCAGGTTACACGGGACACCATGTGAGCATCGACGTCGCTGCTATCTCGGACGACCAGCCTCTGTACAGCAATCTTCCATCGATTATTGTTGAACTGTGAGTTCCATGTTCTTTGTAGCCGCCATGGGAAGCCCTGAACCATCTCAGCGACTCAACTCGTCACAGTAATGACCAACATCATTCATGGCTCTACGATCACCCACCAGGACCGCGGTGTTGTCTCAGACAAAGAATCACATCGGCGTATTCATCGGGGCACACGATCGGCTAACCTACTTGGAGTGTGTCTGCCTAGAACGACTAGGACCATTGAAACTGGACTGCAGACGGCAACTGCTGCCGAAACATGTCCATCTTTACGCATCCTTTGGATCAGTATCACGTAGTCGGTCCAAGCCGGTCAAGCTACTCTACACCACATGGCGGTATCGCCGCCTCCTCGCACTGTACTCGGTCTGGCGGTGCTACCACACGCAGACCCGACGACCAGGTTTACAACGTAACGGTCTTGTGTCAGGTGCCAGTGCATGTTTGGTCCTCCAGTGCTCTGATCGAGCAACGGTGGCTGAGGAGCCAACTCCGGATCCCACATGAATCCACGGTCAAGCCAACCGTAATTCAAGTTTGCAGAGCTTACCATTCACCACGTTCAGGGCCGTCGGCTTGTGAGCTCAACAACATGGGTGTTCGTCTGCTTCCATGGTTCAACTCTGCATCGAAAGATCTGGAAGGCTTAGTTATGGTCACAGCATTGTTAGGCTGTAAGAGATATAAGGCTTACATGCTGTTGTGTCTGCAGCTTGTATGGCACGCTTTTGGGGCAGTGCCCGGGCGATGGTTTCCATGTTGCTGTGAACGTGGACCATACCAGGAACGAACGGTTTCTTGTGCTCTCAAAGAACATACATGATTCAGGTTTTGTGTCTGTCAATGTCGTTGTTCGATCCAAGCCACCGATGGACATGCATCATCGAACGCGCGTGCCTCTACGTTGCACAGGCGCGACACGTTATCAGCACGCCAGCTACCTCCAAAAGCAGGCTTGAAGGACAGATGTTGTACTCGGACGCGTCAACCTGCCAGCAGTTGGTATCCGTTGGTAAGTGGAACTGTTGGGGCGCGGACCGTAACACAATGCAGGACTACCCCAGGTGGGTCGTTACGCGCTCAAAGTCTATCGGCAGACAAGACCAGTCGGTAAGGCTCCCGTGCCTCCCTTGCAGTACATCATTAGACGGACATTGCAGTGACATGCTCCGATGATCTGAGGCTTGGTGACATTCCGGCTGCAAGGCCCCTGAAGCTCGGCAGCACAGCAGCGGTCGCGTACCTGAAGGCAATATAGTCGTAATTGCCGGATCCGAACGGCGCTGCAACGGTTACTCGTAGATTGCAGTTACACTGAAAGCTCATCTCGGTCATGACTACCGGAGCAGTATGGTTGTTGAACGGAGGTTTACCTCGAAGTAGTGCAACTACCAGCGCAAGCATTTCGCCTCGGTACCAACCGAAGCCTAAGATGACTGTACCTCGATCGATTCGGGTGGCATTGGGTAGCAAAAATGCCTCAGGCACGATTACCGTACGATGTTGGCACGAGATGAGTAAACCTCGAAGACTCTACACAGTACCCAAGGTATTTGTACGTGCCTGGCCTCGCGATTTGCTGCCAACCCGACAGTACGGATACGCTACGAAGATGACGGTCATTACAGACAGGAATCGGCCCGTTCATCCATGGGACATGTCAAGCGCCTGCCTGATCCAGGTGCTAGCTGCGCCGCGGCCTCGCCACACGACAGGGATGGGCAAATGCGGGCGGGGATGCGAAGCGACCACCACAATCACGTGAATATCGTCACGATGCAGATAGCGCTGCGGGGCAAAGCTTGGTTCGCAACACGAAAAGCACGCGTGAATTGTGAGCAGGCACCATGGACGCCGCCACTACCGCATCCGCCGTGTCTGTTGATGCTGAGCATGTTGAACGTGAGGACGCCGTGCCATCGCATGTTTTCCCCTTCCTCAGGCTTCCACGAGAGCTGCGGGATCAGGTACGCATCTCTGCCGCCACTATGTCGGATCTTAGGCTGACGGCAATATAGATATATGACTACACCTTCGCTGCGCAAGAATTCAGCGTTGACCGGGCCATTGAGCGACGTCACCTGAAATATTTCAAACCCAGCGCTGCTGCCATCCTCCTCATAACCCGCCACCAATACTTCCTCCTCAACCGTCAAGTCGCCCGTGAAGCCCTCGAGGTCCTGTTCAAAAACCACATTGTCTACCTCAGCTGCGGACCATTCGTTCTCAAAGCGCTGCTAGAGAAGATCGAAGAACCCAATGGACCCGGCAGACAATGGCTGAAATGGCTGAAGAATATAGAGCTGGATTGGGAAAACCTGCCCAATCTGCAACACTACCCACCTAACCGAGAAGAAGGAAGGGACGTGTGGTACTGGGAGCATGACCAAGAGGAAGTCGATGTCGACTACATACGAGGCGCCTACTACAGCGGCCACTACGACGAATACGACCACGAAGGCGGATCCTACGACGACAACATATACGACGCCTCCAACGCATCACTATACCCATCCTTCCGCCAGCCAGCCACCACACAAGCCCCCAACGCAAACGACCCCTTCGGCTTCTCAAACCACTACCCCTTCGCCGACCCAACGCTCGACCCCGTCCGCGAAGCCTCCGCCGCAGACATAGCGACGAAACTCGACCTGCTCGTCTCCATGGAAGTCACACCCCTCTTCACATACCTCGCCTCGCCCACGTTTAATCTCAGCAGCATCACACTTCCTCTACGATTCATATCCCGCGGTTCACACCAAAGCCGCAGCGTCTCGCGTCCAGGCTTCGCTTTACCCCTCAAAATACGGTACTGGGTTCAAGTCTGCGTCCACGCCCTCCTCATGCTCACTTCTACACATGACAGCGGTACCTCGTTGTCGACGCCGTTACAAGAGGTGCGTGTCAAGTACGCGCCGGTCGATATCTGGGCGTCTATGGAACCGACGGACGACTTGCGCCGTATTGTCGACCTGGGAGTCTGGTTCGATAATCCGGAGGAGGGGCAGGAGGTAGAAAGGGAAGGGGAGGGCGAAGCGTTCCGCGCTGTGTGGGAGGGAATGCGAGCGAGGACTTCGTATGAAGAAAGGAAGAGGTTGGGAAGGAGATGGGGATTGAAGGCTGATATCACGTTTGATCCTTGGGATGGGGATATGGATAAAGGGAGGGTGGGGGATGAAGTTGAGATTGTTTTCACTAGGAATGAGGATACGGGTTCTATGTCTTGAGGGTAGCGAAATCGAAATGAGTACGATCAGCTCTCTCGGTCTGGACGGTTGGATGAAGACCAGACGAGTCCGCTACTCAACGGTGGAATGTACGATAGTCAGAACATTCGAGTTGTCGAGACAGTTACATACACTTGGCTCATAACGGTCACTTGATAAGATCAAAGTTTGACGACGACAATTCAGTGAAAAATCTCTTTATTCTTACATGCCTTGTCTGATATCAAAGGTGTGGTCACTATGCTACAGCATGAGCCCTCATGGCCAGTCGTCCACGCCAATGTCCATCCAACCTACTGCCATGCTGAATGCCCTTTACAAGCAGATTGACAAATGGAAAGGCAGATAGAAGCGGCGGTATGAGAAGATGACAAGGATACACAAGCCAACAACAACCTGATACACAAACGCAGCGCTGGAACACCGCTCCAGTATGTGCACTCCTCAAAACCTCAACAGCCGCTCGTCAGCAGGTACTGTAAACGACAGCCGTGGGTTGTGCGGTTGGGACGCCGCCTAAAAGTCCCAGAATGACTTGTCCGCACCCTTCCTACCACCCATGCCATCGCCCTCCGTCTTAATACCAGCACCATTGTTGTTCTCCTTCTTAATAGGGCTCTCCTCGAAGAGCGACCACGCAGCTTCTGTGCCCTTGCGCCCACCCATACCATTACCCGCGATGTTTATGCCGCGGTTCTCTGGTGAGTCAGCGTGCGTGCCCCAGTGTGTCTTCATGGAGTTGCGCGTCTGCGTCTTGGACTGCGTTACATCGTTCAGGGCGCGCCTTGCATCGCTGTTGTCGCCGCTGGTTTCGTCCGTCTTGTCCGTGACGTGGTCTTCGTAGAGGCCTTGGCCTTTGTTGCTGCGTCCGCCCTTAGTGGGCGCGGCTTTGCGCTGGCCCTCGGGTGTGCCTTCGTCGACGAAGTCGAAGTGGGCGTCTTGGTCGGGGCGCGCCTTGTGCACGATGGGGCGGCGGACGGGGGAGGTGTCCTGTGGTGGGTATATGTTAGCAGGGGTTCAGCTGGGTAGCAAGAGACAGAGATGTAGCAACCTCCGCCTCTGGCTGATAGTGTTCACCAACCTCATCGTCGCTCCAGCCAAAGTGACGAACGGCATTAGGAAGCGTCTTGGGCTTTGACTTGTTCGGGGTGGCGAAGTCGTCAAAGTCCCAGTGTGCGTCGTTCCTGTTGCGGTTCTGGTCGTGCTTGGATGGTCGCGCAGTGTCTCGTACCTTGGGTGTCTCCTCGCCTTCGCCAAACGTGAAGTGGTCGTACTTCTTGGAGCTCGTCTTGATGCTCATCGGGGCGACTGGGTGCTCGTCTTCTTCCTCTTCAAACAATCGGTTGGCCTTGAAGTTCTTTCCGCTACCTGCTTTGGCTGGGATGCGCTGGGGCGAAGGAGACGGTGAGTCGCCCCCTGCGCCAGCGAACAGCTCAGAGTACTCGCGTGGAGGCGGCTTCGCAGACTGAGCCCGGGGCGCTGCCGGCCCAGAGCTGCGCGACTCCCGCTCCTCAGTGTCAACCTCGCGAGGCGCAAACAGGGCGAGCGATGCGTGCGGGTCGTTCATGGCATTGTTCGTTGATCCCCTCGAACGGGAGCTGATGGAGACTTCATCTGCGCCTCGTGAAGCTGAGGTTGAGGGCCGCGACGACGCGCTCGATTCGGTCTGTGCAGCTGCCGCGTTGGATGTGATGAGGCGGATCTGTTCGCTGCTGTCGCGGATGGGCCAGTTGCGAGAGCGCGCACCAATGACGTCGATCTGCTTGAGCAGAGAGCCCTGGTCCCAGTACTGGCGGATCTGTGTAATCTTGCCCGACTTGTCAAAGTGGACCATGTGCACCTGTCAGTGTCAGTAAACGCGTGGAGAAGGCGTGCACCCCATCCAAGACGAAACCGAACAGGTCTGCAGACTACATAGTGGTAGAATACGCAAAGTAGAAACCTGAGCGTCAATGTAGGCTTCAGATGTTCGGTTTCCTCTTTGAGTGAGGTGGGAGGACGTGGATTGAGTCAGGCACATACCATAGGGAACGTCACAGTTCGGTCGGTGACGAAATTGTCATCCAGGCCTGGCAGGTATGCGCCGCCACCGTTGACGAACTCGATAGTCGTTTCAACGTCGATACTCAGGCCATTGCCGCCCTCAATCGCGTTGAGCACTTTCTCCTTGGTCTTCTTCAGGAGCTTCTCCTGAACAGACAGGTGCTTGATGATGGCGGTCGCGTCGTTGATGCTGGTCGTGGTGGTGACATAGTGGAGCGAGGCATTGTCCGCCAGCGCGCCCGAAGAGGGCGTCGCCAGGAACCTGGTGTATGTGTCGCGGAGCGTCATGACGCCTTGTATAGTAGTAGCTGTTTAGCTAATTGCTGTTGTGCGTATGTATACCGGGGCGAGTGTGGTGGCGGGTCAAGTGGGGTGTGATGGCTGTGGTGATACAAATGTTGTGAGTAAACAATCGCGGCCGGACGCGCGTAAGATTATGTACCCAAAAGCGGTGGGGAAGGTGAAAGGGGAACCACAACATTGAGGGCAGCAGGCTCCCATATGGACCGCAAGAGCCCCCGGTCTCTCCATCGCAAGGTGTTGTTTATGCAGGGGTCCCGCGACGCCCCACCTCGATCAGCCACCAGAAGGGATAGCCGGACTGCGGAGATCAACGCGGAGAACAATGTCATGCAGCCTGCAGCTAACGGCTTCGCGGTGGGGATCTCGTTTGTTGTCGCACACCATCTTTTTCGATTTTCCTACATTCGCAGCCATTGAATCATATAGATTGAGCAGCGGAAGTTGGCCCTTGTTTGCTTATTCGTACCGCAATTACCGGCGTGTTTCAGATCTGTTCTGGTGTGCCGTCCATTCTAGGACGCCTAGAAAATGTCTATTCTTTATCCGATTTCTCGCTATTGCGCACGTTGTCAACAAAAGCCACATCCATACCATCGTATGCGGTGTTACCCTTCAATAGTCAGGAGCACTTCACAAGGGAATACTGAACAAGTGTACTGCAGTCTACATTAGTAAGCATACGAACGCTGGCAGAATCCCAAGGCAATGTACAGTTCAAATTATTTCTTACTTCTCTTTCCCTCTTCGAAAGGTGCGTATTCCATTTCTCCTGTTAGTGGAGTGAGAGTCAACGTTTCGATCCCCTCGCCACCATCCGCGTCGTGTTACTCGGCTTCTCATTTCTTTTTGTCCGATCTACACTACTCTTCTTTTGTTCTGCGTTATCAAAAGAGCAAGGACTGCTATATGGCTGGAAACTGCGAGTAAAGTATACGGAGATGCAACATGCCGTTGAAACTCTGATACATGACGTTTGTGATTCGACGAGCAGTCCTGGCGCTGCCAAGGCGGTGTGCAATCGGCCATGTATCCGCTGAGGATACATATGGTTTGTGACAAACACGCCTTGTTCATGAACTTGAATGGAAAAATTCCCTGGGGCTGTCTGCCGACGGTTTTCAAGTGAACAGAGCAGGCTTATCCGAAGTCACTCTGTCGACTGCGACTTTCACGTGAATCTGAGACAGTAATGGTGCCCACGAAGGTATGGACTGTGCGCAGCTGGACAATTGTGTACCAGCCGCTTGGTGTTTACTTCCCTTTCTCTATACACCCCAGTCTGACATCACTTCCCGGGTCCTCTCCTCGCCGGCTCCGACACTCAACTCATAAAACGAAGGACTACTGACCTACGCTCAAACCTACAACTTAGCATGGCCTCAACTCATGTGAACGACTCAAACTGGGACATAGGGGGTAGCGATCTGAACGACATAGAAAGTGATTTTGTGAGGGAAGAGGAAGAAAAGCACCTTCGCGAAGAACGGAACATAAACCAGGCGTTGGATACGTTTGAACTGTACGACGACGCTCTGGCGATGGTGCATATCAACGACGACACGTACAGCTACACATCAGCGTCACCTTCGCTCCAGCTTCTTGGCCTGACGGACGATGACAATGCACTTGAGTCCTTTTTTCGGCTGTTGCGATTGCACAAGTCAATCGAACAAGAAATCGTACCAAACCCGAATATAAAGTTTCTCGAAGACGGCATGCTGGACGCCACACCAGAATCAAAAGAGAACAAGAGAATATGCCAACGCAATGTCCAGTCCTCCAGGCTCCTAACATTACCAATCGAGGTCCGCAATCAAATATTTGCCGAAGCCATGGGTGGCTTCAGCATCTTCATCAAATCGAAACGTGTGGATTATGGAGAGTACAATAAGCAGGAATTGTCGCGGATCACGAACCGCATCAAACTGCTCAATTCTTCAGCCGGTACAGCTCTCCACGAGACACATTTGGAGGTAGGGCCTAAGGATTTCTTAGATGTAGCATCCTGGCACAGTTCAAAAGTCAGAATCACACGCATCAACCTACCAAGCGGTCCAAAAGAGGACACTCCCTTTATCGCGCTTCAGTCGACATGCCGGCAGATATATACCGAAACTGCACTAGTTCCATTTTCTGGCATCAATCGGTTTTGGTACTATAACGACTTCGCTCTCAGCGCCCTGAAGAACCGCATCACATCAGCACAAACTGGAGCCATTACCAAGCTCTTCTTTTACGTGAAGGCCATGGAATATTCAAGCAGGCCGAACGACATTGGAGACTTCGACTTGAAGCGTGTTCAGAATTTGAGTACGTTGACGGGGTTGAAGTACATTCACATCGCTGTTGTGGTAGGAACTTCTTCCAAGTCCTCGTTCCGTCCGTCGGAGATTGCGGCGCTCAAGCGGATAGAGGCTGGATTGGGTCCTAGGCTTCTGGAATTCGCACTCAAGGATGTTGAGTTGGCGTTTGAGCTTCATCGTCTGGAGTAGTAGGATATGGTCAGGCGCACGCTAGCTTTTGTGTGACTGATGTGGAAAACATTAGTCGTTGAGACGTTCAGCTGCGGGTATTTTCAGTGTCGTTCGCGTCGTCGCTATTGCGGGAGCCATGGGTGGCTCCTTCTCCGTTGGTAATCGCAGCTTCTAAATTACAGGGTTCGACTGGGCGAATTAGTTTAGTTTTGGTAGAATATCCTCCCGAGGTCGTTGCCTACTCAACGACCCAAATTTGAGACTGAGTGAATCTCCAGTGAATGAGCGAGCGGTCGACTTACGGCCTAGCGCAATAGACCCTCAGTTCTTCTTTCCGACAGCGCTGGCTGTCCTACCCAGTGATTCCATGCTCGGAATGCAACTTCCTAATTCCATCACTCTTAGCACCGACACATCGACCACGATGGCGGACGCGACGCGCGCAACCGATGCGCACTTAGCAGCTCTGTCTTCGCATGGAGAGAATGCAGATATAACTACGCGCAACGCTACCGAGTCCCCTCTTTTACAACTTCCAGCCGAGATGCGAAATGAGATCTACAAGTGAATAGACCTTCTCTCGCATCACTCAGAAAAATTACGAACATACACTAACCTTCTCATCTGTGCTAGATACGTGTTGAGCGGCCAGGTTCACGAGATCCTACTGCGACCCCTCCTACTGGAAAGTACCATTGGTCTACTACTCGTCTGCAAGCAGATCTCCGAAGAAGCTGCCATGCTACAGTACCCTTACTGCGTCTTTGCATTCGATCACGAGCTCGCCATGCGCTACTTTCTCTTACGATGCTCCCCCGCCCAACTTAAATTCATACGTACCATTCAGCTCAAACCTCGTAGGTGTGGTTTGCTGAAGCGTTCCTTCTGGAACTTTGGGAACAATGGAGGGTCAATACGGTTGGAGAAACTGGAAGGCTTGCAGACGGTGGTTATCGAGAAAGCGAGGGTTCCTTCACTGCTGAGTGCTATCGGCGAGCAACAGGATATTGGGATGCTGGCGGAGACGATGAAGCGCATGAAACCGGGTGTTACTGTCATAATCGAAGGATAAGTTGGGTTGAGCACACCAGAAATGTTCGCGGTTGTACAACAATGTTATCGAGCTGGAGGTATACACTACCTCAAGAAGGTATTTGCCTGTTCAGACTCAGTTGCATATACGAAGTAAGATGCGACACGTATGTAACCACTCTTAACGGTGCAATAACTTAAATGACATCAGGGTATGCATGCGGCATGCACAGCTTGCCTTGAGTTCGTATCGAACTTGTACTAGCGTCCCAGCGCCGGGTTGCGCAGACAAACTTCCTCATTGCTCTTGCTGTTTTGGGCCTCAACTCCACTCCTACGGGTCCAAGCTCTTCAGGGCTGTCTCTCACTTACCAACTACTTAGATCACAACACAACACAGCTCCACCCGCACGTCAGCAACAAAACTTCCCAGTACACCTGCCAAGATGGGGCGAAGGACAGCAGCCAACGCTGCGCGCGCTCACATGTATGCAGTCTACGAGAGTCAGTATGCGCAGGAAGTACATGAACTAATATTGAGATAGCACGGCGGCAAATCAGCGCAACTCTCCTCTCCTCCGTCTACCGGCCGAGCTTCGGAATCAAATCTACAACTACGCATTGGGCGGTCATGTTCTCGGGATAGGAATATATACAGAGCCGGTGACACGCAATCGCAAGTCACGTCTTTATAAGCAGAAAGACGCCCTTGCTTTTGCATTGTTAAAGACGTGCTCTCAAGTCAACGCAGAGGCAGCAACTCTAGCGTATAGTCTCAACACCTTCAACTTCCTCGGACACACCTCCATCCCTGCCTTCACAGCGTCCGCCAGTACAAGAGGAATCCAAGCCATCAGAGTGATCAGGATTTCATACAACATTGTAATCCTTTGCAGACCCACGGATTTATTGTCACAGCTTACCTATTTCCGAGGTCTAGAGGAAATCAAGATCAACTTAGCTGGAAAAGAGCTCGAATCAACGGAGTACAACCATGCCTGCCTTCGGACATTGTGTACGTTACTGCGAAACTATAAGCCTGGTGTTAGAGTCATGACATGGGATGCTTTCATTGGGTTGAGCAGTGTCAAATATCACTGAGACAAGGTGGATTGGGTTTTGACCATCGTATGGAGGGTGGAGGGTGATTGCTTTTACGAAGTCAAACGAATAGGCTGCAAAGACTACAGGCGAAGCAGAGTAACTCAGATGAGTTTGGCGGATGTTTACGTCGGAAAAGTTTCAGAGATTAACAATGTGCCATATATTATCCATCTCTCCAGATGATCAGAAAGTGTTCAGCATTACAACTACCAGCCTTTTCTCCAAGTCAGCACGTGCAATCATTCTTTATTGCCAACGGCATTGGAAATACTTGTGAAGGCGACCTTAGGAAGCATGAACAAGACGAGCAGATACCTAGGTTGGGTGTGCGGCCTAGCGCACGGCCGCGCAAACACTCTATCGCTTCTCACGATTATTTTAGGCATTGTCCGCACCTCCACACACTCTCTCACTTTCCTGTCTACAAGGCTACACCACGATACCGCTCTACCCATATATCTTACAGCGCCAAATACCCAGGCCTGTCTCAACAACTCAATAATGGCGCAGGAAATATCAGCGAACCAACGCAACTCCCGCCTTCTCCGTCTTCCCGCCGAGCTACGAAACCAGATCTACAAATACGCGTTGGGCGGACATAGAGTCTTATTGGGAACAACACAGCCACGCCTCTGCTCAGAAGAGCCCATCCCACGCTTCGCGCTACTAAGAGTGTGCTCACAAATCCACGCTGAGGCCGCCCTTCTCCCATACCGCCTCAACATCTTCCACTTCTCCACAGACGCCAGCAGCACCAATGATTTCCTGAGCAGTATGAGTACATCACAGCTTGGAGCCCTTGAGATACTGGTCATTCACACCAAAGACGTCTGCAGAAATCCAGATCACACGTCACCTCATCTGATTCAATGCAAAAGTCTGAAGGAGATCAGGATACGCTACAATACAAATTCCTTTTTGTCGAGGAACTCCGACTTATCTCGTGTGGGTTGTTTTGCGAAACTACTGCGGGAAACGATCCCTGATGTCAAAATTACGACGTGGGACGGTGACATGGTAAACAAATGTACGGGACATTACTGAGACGGTTGGCAGTTGACATATATGGTCGGACAAATAGTGGGTCTCGGGATGCTGTCACAAATGACAGGATAGCTTTCGAGCATCGAGATCGAGGAAAACAATCGAAGGTGCAGATTTCAGGAATCGTGTTCTAGTAAAGTTACTTGATGATGAGGATCAGCCAAAGTCAACTTTCATGCAGAATTAGAAGGATCGTTAACTGCCCCTCCTTCCCGAGGTCTTGTCAAAATATCTATCTTCTTCACTACCTATATACATACATATCAAGGTACAGCACTACTAATGTGATAAGCTATCGTAGTGCACGGCTTTGCAAACGCTCTCTTTCACTTCTTCGAATGTCTTGGCATCGCCTGCACTTCAAAACCCTGTTGCGCTCTCACGATATTTGTAACTTCTTCCATTCACGAGAGTACAGTAATTGCAGCACCCGTCAACTCAACTCACTCAACTACAAATGTCCAAATCCATATCGACAGCGCAAACAACAGCGCAGATAACATCCGCAAATCAACAGAACTCTCCTCTTCTCCGCCTACCGGGCGAACTTCGAAATCAGATTTGGATGTACGCGCTGGGCGGTCAGAGGATCAGGTTGAGTTTACGCGGCGACAAAGTACTGGTACTATATCGCGACAAATTTGCACTGGCATTCGGGCTATTGAAAGTATGCACCCAGATCAACGCCGAGGCTGGGATGCTGCTTTACAGTCTCAGTGTGTTCGACCTTGTATCGACGACCATGATCAACGACCTCGTTACTAGCATGACTAAATCGTCCATCGAAGCTATCAAAACGCTGGAATTCCCACTCTGCTTCATCGACACTCATTATCCCCGCGTTGCATCCTCACTCGCAAAGTTCAAGGGCTTAGAGCAAATTAGGTTGAAACACAGCTGTTCAGACAATCATTTAAGGACTCCTCGATATCAGGACGGGCTGCGGATCATGGCAGAGGGTCTACGAAAGGATGTACCGGGTGTTAAAATTTCGACATATAAGTTTATACCTAGGGAACCGGATTGGGCAGTGAGGATAGCATTGATGAGACACTCCGGATTGAGCAGTGAGAAGAGCTTTACTGAGATACTCCGGACTGAGCGTCAAGAGGAGGCCGAAGAGCAAGAAGCAATTGTCTTTTAAAGACACGCAACGGGCAGTCTTATGAGCACTGAGAAAGGAAAGGGGGTAAGGGCGCCTTAAAATGAGATGGTGTGCAGGTGTTTATCCCAGCAAAGCTTACTAAGATCGATGATCAGCCACAAGCTCATAATTCTATAAGATAAGACAAAATTAAAGACTTCAAAGGTTCTCTTCCTAGGCTCTATTCCACCTTTGCTAAGTCAAGCGCTACGCTCATCATGTATGACTAACTAGATTTGAAAACACTTTTTCTCCTTCACTTACCCAATGATTTTAGCAAGCACGTGCACCCCCAAGCTTTCTCTCACTTTCTCAATTCTACGACTACACCACACTACCACCACCGCCGCCGTTCAACCCACATAGCGACAACAAAACCATACCGACAGCTAAGCAGATGGCGCAACACGCGAATGCCGAAGCTACAGCGGCAAACCAACTGAACTCTCCTCTCCTACGTCTACCAGCAGAGCTCAGAAACCTCATCTATCACTACGCGCTCGGCAACTGCACCCTCATTGTATCCACGTTCAATCACGGGCTCTGCCTCTATCAACGCGACATACCCGCTTTCCCCCTCCTAGCCGTTTGCACGCAGATCAACGCTGAAGCAGCCCTTCTTCCCTACAGCCTGAACACCTTCAACATCGCTTTCGACCACAGCCTAGATATGTTCATAACCACTATGCCTCTGGCTCACAGACACGCTATCAAGAGACTAGACATCGGTACGTGGACCGTCGTTGATGTGCCTAAAGAGACGGTTTGCGCATGTCTACAGCGCCTCAGGGGGCTAGAGGAAGTCATTTTCAATTACCACGCTAGGAGGCATTGGATGTTCAAGAGTGAGTGTGAGGAAGCGTGGGAGAAGGTCGTGGAGCTACTGCGGGAAAGGGTGCCAGAGGCCAGAACGTCCGTGCGGGACTTGGATGACGAGGTTCATCACAGGGAAGACGCGCTCGAACTCGATGGATGGAGATTCCGGTAGCTTACCTGGCTTGCTTGGCGAGTGCGAAGCAGCATAGATGTACTATGTTGCATTGGCGGTATTGCAGGTCTACGGGCTTTGTATGCTGAAGAGCTTTGCAACTCGAACTGTACCATAGAGACGTCGCCTCACAATATAGAACATGCTTTTCAACCCCGCCCTCTTCTACTGCTTTCCTCTAAACCGCTACGTACCAGCCCCGTTATACAGTACAATCATTCAAACTGATGGTCTATCTGTTTGACGAAAGGAAGATTAGCTTCGCAACCAGTGATATGTACAGAGCACTCCGCACAAGCATCCATTGACAAAACCGTGCACAAACGCAAACGCCATGCCATGCCAAGGTAATCATTTACAATTAGCAAGACAAGCCACTAAGAGTACAAATCATCGTCCATGGTCGCATCGCCAAAGCCCCCTTCAGCGATATCAACACTACTCTTCCCCGGCGTATGATTCGCCGGCGCCTTCCCCTTCCCACTCCCACTCCCACTCCCTCTACCTCCAACCGACCCATTCGCATCCCCATTGCCAAACCCATTAACCTCCAAATTCTCCGTCCTGACAACCATATCCTCAACCTCATCGATCGGCGCCTTCGCCTTACCCTTCCCCTTCGCGCTAGTCACCGGCTGAACAGCCGGCGCAGCCCCATTCTCCTTCTTGTCCTCCTTCTTGCCCGCGCCTTCAAACTGTTTCCTGACCCTATCGTAATGCCGGAGTTCATCGGCACTAACACTAGGGACGAGTTCCTTGTGGGCTTCCATGAAGTCTTCTTCTGTGACCATGACAGCGGTATCTTCTTCCGTGGCGAGATGGTCGAAGAAATACGCAATGGTGATGGGAGGGGAATGGGTGGCGTTGTGAGCAGCGACTTTTTCGTCGACGATCTTGGCAGAGCGGGTGATGGCTTTAAGCATGGCGTCGGAGCAGAGGGCGTACATGTCTGCTCCTGTGTAGGTGAAGGGGAGGCCTTGGGATACGCGTTGGAGGGAGAGGGAGGGGTGGAGTGTGAATCTGGTGAAACGTATTAGCATCTGGGCGATTCGAAGAAGGAACGGGAAAGGGGAATGTGACGTACTTTCTTGTCAGAGCTTCCAAGATGGTCTGCTGCTTCTCGTGGGTATCGGAAACACCCAGGTACAGCATCTTATCGAAGCGACCGGGACGCAGTAAGGCTTGGTCGAGTAGATCGGGTCTGTTAGTTGCTCCAATGACGAAAACACCTTCTCCTCCATCACTCATACCGTCCAGCTCGGCAAGCAGTTGACTGACAATACGGTCCATAACGCCACCGCTGTCACCTTGGTTACCACGCTTGGGTGCAACAGAGTCCAATTCGTCGAAGAAAACAACACAAGGACGGGCATCGCGGGCGCGTTGGAAGACACGACGTACATTGGCTTCGGATTCACCAATGTACATGTTGAGTAGCTCAGGTCCCTTGACACTGAAGAAATTGAGGGAGAACTCTGTAGCGATGGCCTTTGCAAGCAGCGTCTTTCCTGTTCCGGGTGGACCGTAGAACAAGATACCACTGCGCTTCTTCATGCCCTTGGCGAATAGCTCGGGACGTGACAATGGAAGTTGGATAGTCTCCATGACTGCGTCTTTCACGTGCGTGAGACCACCGACATCTGACCATCCGACGTTGGGGATCTTGGGTGCTCCAATTGCATCTGCGAAGTTCTTGCGCGCTGCATCTACTGCGGTATCCAGATCAGCTTTCGTGAGACTGTTGCTGAAGTGCCCTCCTGCTAGTTCAATGTCGCGTGTGGTGATTGTCTCGGACGATGAGAGCGATTTTGTAGAGGATGCGGCGAGTGCTTCGAGACGTTGCTGCTTTGCGACTAAAGCTCGATCGACAACATCTACGAGGTCGCCAGCTACAAGAGCGGCAGTCTTGACAGCGACATTTCCAAGGTCTACCTCAGGGGATAGTCTAATACCGGCATCATCAACGATACTTCTTAGAATGCCTTCTCGTTCGCCTTCATCGGGTGCTGTCATCTCAATCTCGTGGGTGAAGAGTCCTCGGATGCCTTCCGGTACCTTGTCGATCTCGGTTGTAGTTGCAATTAGCACGCGAGAGTCGGCCAATATCTCTTTCAGCGCGGTGTTCATGCGATCGGCGTTGAGTGCGTCGACGTGCTTGACAAGCAATGCTGTGAACTCAGCACCACATGTCAATCCTCGTTCTGCCCTAGCTTTCAAGAAACCTTCAGTTTTGACATCGCCACCTCCAGCACCACCTTCGGTGATGATATCAAAGGCATCAATCGCAAAAGTGTGCAGGCCGAGATCTTCGCAAGCTTTCGTAGCGAGGGTAGACTTTCCGATGCCACGTTGAGTCGAGGTGATCAAGACTGCGATAGGTGGCAGGCCCAGGTGGATGGCTCGCGGACTGGTAGCCACAGACATGAGTTCTCGCAACCGTCTGCGAAGTGATGAAATGTAGGGCTTGGGCAGCTCGTCTAGTGACATCGTCTTCTGCGAGCTCGAAACAGGGGCTCGTTTGGCACCAAGATAGTATTGCCAGGCATTGTTGATGGGAGCTGGAGTCTTGCCCTGCTCGCTGCCGTTCATCTCCATTTTGGTGCTGGCAGCATCTACTGTGACAGCACCACCCCATATGTCGGCTTCTTCGCCGTCGTGAGATGCATGGGTAGAACTCGATACATTGCCAATCTTGAACCAGGATACGACCTTTGGATTGCGGCTGCTGACGCTGGTGCTTTCATCGCTAGCTGTTGGTTTGGCTCTGGCCAGCAGCTCCTCGTTGCCAGCGTCTTCTTCTGTCGCGGTTTGGAATACCGCCCGACCAAGCGATTCGTCGATTGATACGCCTATCAGATCACCACTCTTTACAATTCTCCTCTTTTGCTCAAAGTGGTCTTTCAATGCCGCGAAGAGACTGGGTTGAAGTAGACGATCTGACGACAGAGGCGTTGACACTTTCATAAGGGTGACCTCTTTGGCAGACGGAGGCAAAGAAGAGCTGCTCAGACGTGGCTTCTGAATGGCGCTCCTAGGAAGATGAGAAGACTGACTGGGGGCTAGCGGAGTGATGCGGAGGTGAGAAGGACTGCCTAGGTTTGCGAGAAGAATTGGCGAGAGATAGGCATGCAACGACGAGATTGGTTGTGAGAAGCCCGAGAAACTACTCCTTCGATCGGTATCTGCCATCTTTTGTACCGGATATCTCGCAACCTTCTTGGACATGTTTTCTGGCAGGCCAAAGACCCTGACGGGGCGCCAATTCGTATTATCTTCCTCGTCTACTCCGCCAAATGCACCTAAGCCCCAGAGCGGATGTGATGAAGGGGCTTCGGTGCCCCCAAGCTTAACCCAGTCGCCCGAGAAGCAACCGACTTTGACCAATGTGTTGATGTCGACAAATACGCGCGCTTCCTCGTCATCCTCGCTTCCCGGCTTCGGGTGGATAAGGTCATCTGGGACACGCTGGAGAAGGCCCTGGGCTTTGAAGACCTTGCTCTTATTCGCCGGACCACCACGGGCTGTCGTAGCTGTGAAATTGGAGTATACCGACCCTGGCGTTGCGATGCCATTAGGGCGTCCGAAGTTTCCGGGTCGTGGGGTCGCGGAGGAAAAGATTGAAAGTGCACCGGATGACTGAGGCGGGAGCATAGGCGCGTTCAGCGATATGATGTCGTCGGACTCGTCGGACAGGTCTCCCGCATCGCTCTCCGAGAGCTCTGAATCGAAGTTGTCTGTAGATTCCCCGTCGGGTGGGGAGACATTGCGCGAGTTGTCCTCTGCGGCCGAGTAGAAGGTGTCGTTCGAGGTGTCGTCAGCCTCATCATCGTCGCCAAATCCGTTGGTCGTAGGAGGCTGTTTCACCGGAGGCATGATAACGGGCTGCTTAGAGCTGCTTCGATGCGATTGCAGTATCACGATCCTCGTGCTCGGTAGCAAGAGACCTTGCGACACGGGCTCGGAGGCGCTGATCTTGGCTGGTGGAGGTGGGACATGGGTGATGGGATGGGCGGGAAGCTTCAGAGGAAGCAGGTCGCCAGTATGAAGGACGGTAGGTAGTTGTAGGGCTTCGCGTACGGCCTGTCGCCAGGCCTCCTCTTGCGCGGCGAGATCCACCGCCTTGCCTTTTGTTCCGTTCGCTTCCACATAGCGGCTTTTCGGAGCTCGTGACGAGCCATTCATCTGAGCAATGAAGCCTCCGCCGAACTTCGCATGCACCTCATCTAGCTTCCGCAGCGCTTCCGTGTCCAGATTGACGTAGACTGTATCAAGCCCGACCGGCACAACATCGTATATGCGCACCTCGATGGGCGTATCCCGTCTCTGTGTCTTGTTCGGGGCGACATTTTGGAGGAGTTGGGAGAAAGACTGCAGTGCGAGAGACGACGTGGGGATCTGGAGTGACGAGTGCGGGCGCGCTGTGCCGGTTTCCGTCTTGTCGGCTGGTCGCACTGGCAGGATGGTCCAGGGATTGTTCTGGGAAGCGGCGATGGAGGTCGGCAGCCACGGGGTGATTGCGACGTGTTGGATGCGATCCGAGTCTGGCGTATCTCCATTGGCTATTCTTCTCGTCAGCCACCTCTCCCATCTACTACCAAACATGCCTTCCACATACCAGCGCTCTTGCTTCTCGCTCCAGGGAACAGATCATTGAAGAGATCCTCCGACAGCACTCCGACCTCACCCTTCACGCGGTCGTCGAGCAGTAGTCGCGCCGAAATAGGAGGGCGGTCAAGACGTCTTCTCCGTCTTCTTTTCCGTGGGTTGGCGACTCCATTCTGCGCGTCCATGATGGATTAACGAGGGATGTCTGCCTCAATGGACAGGTGTATGAGCATTCGCGGCTCTGTTCGTTGCGTGCGATCAGCCCGGGCATCAGATAGCACCAGAGAGCCGCATTGCCTCGGCAGAACTAGCCCGCTCGGACATGGTTACCTGCCACGAATCCCCGCGTCCACTCAACTGATCGGGAGCAGGAATCCCACGAGCATGCACGACTCAGAATTACATGTTGGCTTGTGTTGTTCGAGTCTGTAGTCCAGTAGTTCAAGTCGAACGTTAACACTGAGATTCAACAAGGCTTCAATGGGCCGCAAGTGGCCTGTCGTACATCACACGTCACACGTCGACCACAGCATGTGCATATCTTCGACAAGCAGTATACCTGCCACATCAAATCTAGATACCGCTCTTCTGATACCTTCCGACATAGCTGATGTTCAGTTTCGCTATCTGTTAACATTGCTTGACGTTGGGATTCGCGATTCCGGAGTCAAGTCCGCAGCCTCTTCACATGTTAATAAATAGTGCCTGCGACATGCAAACCATTGCCACGAACCCACAGACCCTGCTTGCATCACCCGCTATGGGGTTTCTGAATGTGGTCGTTGAGATGCATCCTTCTGCAGCATGATCGCTGATTTGCCGCTTCCTCATCCATTCCTGACGTAATGCTCTTGCCAAACAAGGCGCGCGCAGCCACCGCGTCAAAACTGCGATGCACAAAAAAGCCGCAACATGTCTCTCAACCGCGCTCCAGCGTCTCACAGCCCTTTTGCGCGTACAGAGGACTGCGATCCGCCCACTCGGGATTACAACACTGAAGAAGGGACTAATTTGCCGGCATCCGTACCTATGCTCCACGCGACCCTGGACGCTCCACACCACCGTCGCCGAACCATAGGGCTTTCCCCAGATCAATATGCCGAAGGCCTCTATTACAGCCGCCAAACACCGTGTTGAAGAGCAGTTCAACCATCATGAAGAAAAGAGAAAGTCCAAGACACAGGCTGCAGTCGACTTTGCACACCAGGCTAAGCGTCTCGGACAATACACACCAGAGCAAGAGAATGAGGGCACAGGTTCCACACAGGCGGTTGAAGCACGGTTCATAACTCCGCAAGATCCTGTCATCGAAACTGCCGACGGCCATCGACTACCTGCTGTTCCTCTGGAAGAAGCGACGAAGCTCAACGAATTGCGAGACATTATTGACGACCGTGATCCTACAAAGAAAGAATCCTTCTCACCGCGGCTGCGCGAAGCAAAAGATGGAACGATACATGGTATACCTCCGAAAGAAGCAGACATGAATGGCGAGGGGAAGTCAGATGTCCCATTGGGTGATTCGAAAGCGCCTTCGAAGACAAACCCTCTATTCCCGCCTCTGCCTATGTACGGACCGCCAACACTTCTGAGGAAATGTCAGTGCTGGTTCTTCCGAGTCTCGTCCGGCATCTTGTCATTCTTGTTCCTTCTCGTCATAGTCTTAGGTGCAGGCTTTACGTCCCTTCCTGGCATGTGCAAACACCTGTTCCTACTGCTCACTTTCCGCGATGCTGAGAAGCGAAGACCGTTCTACGAAGAGGAAACGAAGCGAAAGCAAGCAAGAAGAGAGGCAGAAAGAGCGTGGAAGAAGCGAGACACAATGCCGTCAGCTCAAAAACTGGAGAATGGAGAAGATGGCGGAACAACAGATGAGTTTGAGCCGTTAGAAGGCGGTCCCGATCCTCTGGTCTGCGATGTGCGCCACTATGCACGAAGAGTGGGACTGGACTGCGAGATCTTTAACGTCCAGACAGAAGACGGTTTCATCATCGAACTCTGGCATCTTTACAATCCTCGTGACTACAAGCGCACGAATGACGGCCAGCGTTCCCCGCATTCACCAGAGCTTTTCCCTGAAGATCGCACGGGTGTTGCTGGGTCGCAATATGAAGAAGGTGAAAAGAAGTACCCAGTCCTTATGATCCACGGCCTTTTGCAGTCCGCAGGCGCTTACTGCACGAACGATGACGACAGTCTCGCTTTCTTCCTCGCAAAGTCCGGCTACGATGTCTGGCTTGGCAACAACAGATGCGGTTTCAAACCTCGCCATACCACTTTGCAATACGGAGACCCGCGCATGTGGGCTTGGAACATTCGTCAGATGGGTGTCATGGACTTGCCTGCCCTTATCTCTCGCGTACTTTCGGAGACCGGATTCGAAAAGCTGGGTCTCATTGCGCACAGCCAGGGGACCACACAAACTCTTGTGGCATTAGCGAAGGAACAGCGACCTGAGATTGGCGAGAAGATATCTGTGTTCTGCGCACTAGCACCTGCCGCCTATGCTGGTCCTTTGATCGGGAAGGCTCAGTTCAAGTTCATGCAAGTCATCAGTCCAAACATGTTCCGGACTGTTTTCGGCATCCACGCCTTCATTCCGTTCATGATGGTTATGCATGGTCTCCTTCCCGGAAAATTCTACGGCTCCATGGGTTATCGTGTCTTCGCCTTTCTGTTCAACTGGACGGACGACCGCTGGGAACGTGATCTGAGAAATCGCATGTTTCAATTCTCCCCCGTCTATGTCAGTGCAGAGAGTATGAGATGGTGGCTCGGGCGGGAATGTTTCGCGAAGCAGAAATGCATCTTGGCCACACGAGACGAGAAGATCATGGAAGATAAGGAAGACGAGGAGATCGAGCAGACGAAAACTAAGACCGGAAGTCCGCCACATGACTCCGACGATGAGCATCAGAAGGACAGGAGAGAAGCTGAGCGCTACGCGTGGTACGGTCCGCAAACTCCTCCTTTTGCATTATGGGTCTGTGGCTCCGACGACCTAGTAGATGGTCGTCGTCTTCTACGCCGTTTCGAACACGGTCGAGAGCCACATGTCGATGTCGTACACTCCAAGGTCATCGAGGGGTACGAACATCTTGATGTCATTTGGGCTATGGACGCTATTGAGAAGGTCGGCAAAGAGGTCAGAGAGGTGATTTGGAAGACGGCGTCTGCAGATGCCCGCAAGCTGTGCAGGACGCCAAAGGGATGCGAGGACGTTCACGAGTTTTACAGCAAGAGTGGAGCTAGAGAGAGTGCGACGCGTGAAATCGATGCTTCGGCTGGTGAGTGGAGCAAGAAGGGCGAGGAGGCTGTGGCCGATGGGCCTGGAGAGTAATGCTGAGATGTAAGGAGCATTGTCGTACTCATCCTAGGGCTCCTACGGCGTACGAGACAAGCGCGAACACACAAAGAAGCATATGGGAGGCGTTTTTGGTTTCCTTCCGCACATGAGATATCCCCCTAGACTAGGAATGGAAATGGTTCGCATTATCATCCAGCTTGGCGCACGAGGCTTACGCTCAAATCGTTAGGATCGGCGTCTTTATACTTCACTAATATACCAGTTGTTAGCTTCACACCGTAGATTGACAGCTGCAAAGTCCTTCAAAGCGCAGTTTCATCGGCTCATCACACCGCAAGAAGAGGGATCCCTGGCAAAAGGCGGTCTCCCCGCTGTGCCGCATGGGCGCCACGGTTCTGTTGGTTGTAAGTGGCAAGGCGCCTTTGTCGCGACGGTCGCGTAAACAAAACCGTGCGGCCCCTGCAGCGACCCCACCAAGCTAGTCCAACGCGGCGCTCCTCACCGCTTGAACCCAGAACACTTCTGCCTCCAGCGTCGACGCCGGCAACTAGAGGTTCCTTCGACAGTCGCCTGTTTGACACAGCAACACCGTAACCATGCGAGGAGAGGTATGTCAAGTTGTCTTGTTTCTGGCGGAGTGTTCAATCGCAGTATGCGAAGAGATGCGGGGGCTTCATGCGCCGACATGAACGAGATGAAGCTCTACCGTGGCTAAAGAGCAAGAAGAGATGAAAGAGCTTGGAGATTGGAACACTCCAAGAAATTGAATGACCCCAGCACGCGCAATGCTAACACCAAGCTACAGATCTGCCACCTTCACATCGGCCAAGCTGGCACACAGCTGGGCAACAGCGCCTGGGAGCTGTACGTTGTCGCGAACCGCATGCGCCCGAAGCCTACAGTCAAGACTGACACGATATTTCCAGGTACCTCCTCGAGCACGGCCTGCTGCCCGATGGTCGTCCCAACCCCGATGCGAAGGAGCTTGGCGAGGGTGGCTCCTACGAGACCTTCTTCACCGAGACCGGCAGCGGCAAATACGTGCCTCGTTCCATCTTCGTCGACTTGGACCCGTCGCCAATTGACGAGATCCGAACTGGAGCCTACCGCCAGCTGTTCCACCCTGAGCTGTTGATCAGCGGCAAGGAGGATGCTGCCAACAACTGTGCGTCTTGGAAGCTATTGGGAATGCAGATGCAGACATACTGACGGGAGTAGATGCGCGTGGTCACTACACCATCGGCAAGGAGATGGTCGACAGCGTTATTGAGAAGATCCGTCGCGTTGCTGGTAAGCACATTCCCCGACATCGGCTCAATGCGCCTACTAACAAACACAGACAACTGCTCGTCCCTCCAGGGTTTCCTCATCTTCCACTCTTTCGGTGGTGGTACCGGTTCCGGCTTCGGTGCACTCCTCCTCGAGCGCCTCTCGACCGACTACGGCAAGAAGTGCAAGCTCGAATTCGCCGTATACCCTGCTCCTCGCGTGTCTACCTCTGTTGTTGAGCCCTACAACGCTGTTCTGTCGACACACAGCACCATCGAGAACTCCGACTGCACCTTCCTTGTTGACAACGAAGCTGTTTACGACATCTGCAGACGCAGCTTGGACATTCCCCGTCCCAACTACGAGCATCTCAACCGCCTGATCGCCCAGGTCGTCAGCTCCATCACCTCCAGCTTGCGCTTCGATGGTGCGCTCAATGTCGATCTGAACGAGTTCCAGACCAATCTTGTGCCATACCCGCGTATCCACTACCCGCTCATCAGTTACGCGCCTGTCATCTCGGCCAAGAAGAGCTCCCACGAGAGCTTCAAGGTTTCCGACCTTACCTTCCAGTGTATGTCTTCGTACGGCCTTTCAGTATGCGTGATAATTTGCTAACTCCGATAGGCTTCGAGCCCAACAACCAGATGGTTGTCTGCGACCCACGCAACGGAAAGTACATGGCTGTCGCACTTCTGTACCGTGGAGACATCGTCCCCCGCGACTGCTCCGCCGCCGCCGGTGCCCTCAAGGCCAAGTCTTCCTTCAACCTGGTTGAGTGGTGCCCCACTGGTTTCAAGCTCGGAATCAACTACACCAAGTACGTCCTTCCTACCTTATTACAATCAATCCTTTCTAACAACACCCCAGGCCCATCAGCGTTCCCGGCAGCGAACTCTCCTCCGTCGACCGCAGCGTCGCCATGTTGTCCAACACCACCGCCATTGCCGAGGCCTGGTCCCGCCTTGACCACAAGTTCGATCTCATGTACTCGAAGCGCGCTTTCGTTCACTGGTATGTGGGTGAGGGTATGGAGGAAGGTGAATTCTCCGAGGCACGTGAGGATCTCGCTGCCCTGGAGAAGGACTACGAGGAGGTTGCTGAGGACTCGCTTGATGCGGAGGACGTTGAGGAGGGCGAGTACTAGGTTTTTTAGAGATACGGGAGGGAACCAAAGGGAACGATGTTGTTTGTAAGGCTTGCTACGACGAGCTGGAGGGATTAGTAGGCTTGGAATCGAGAAACTATGCGCGAATGCATAGTCTTACTTTCAAACGATGATCTGCTCTTGTTGTGATGTAAAAATGATGTGAATGATGGCACGTGAAACCCTCGATCGCGAAACTTTGTCGATTCTGAGAAGTAGCGATGTTGTCGCAATTTATTGGAGCTATCTCCTGACGATAGGGCTTGATAGCTGGAAAAAGAATTATTTACAGATTTACAAATTGAAGGAAAGGAGAGAAGCCCGGCGCACTGCCCTTGGCTATCTGTCTGTCGACTAGTCTAGTGTAAACGGAGTACTAAAACGCTGAGCGATATCGCTGTACAGACGCGGGAAATAGAAGGAGGGAATGACAGAATGAGACTTTTTTCCGACAGCTTCAACTCCGCAGCTGTCTCAACACTTCGCATGAGAGAGGTAAAGAGTTTCCTTAATGAAACCTCCTCATCTCAATCCCTTCCGTGCGACTTCTCGCTGGTGGACCGAACGTCCTCTCACTATCCGCCGTACTAGGCGCCAACGCACCCGTACTCCTAGGCACATCCGCACTGCCCACCCTCGTAATAGGCACTTCATCCTCGCCGCCACTGCTCCTCACAGCCCGGGGACTGATAAGGCCACTGCGGGGATCAAGCGTGTTCTTCTTTTTAGGCGGGGTGTCGTAACCGCTACCTTCGGGGATATCAGCCATACCAGCTTCGACATCGTTGCCAGAGCGGTTGCGACTGAAGAAGCGGTTTCGGTGGGTGCGTTCGCGGGTGGTGGACGAGGCGTTTGTGCCGACGCGTTGGAGGCCGGTGCTGCGTGCGCTGTCATTGGATTGGCGGTCGTTGTTTCGGTCTTGAGAGCGAGAGGGCGAGGTCACGCGGACGACGGTTGCGCGGGCGCGGGACGCGTTTTCGCGGTCGTCGAGGACATCGCCGCTGGGGTCGTCTAGGCCCATGGATTTCATTCCGAGCGAGAAGTCGACGCGGCGGCCCATTGCGGAGAGGGTCTCTGGCTTCTTCAGAATCGAGCCGGTGCGGGTTGGTCCCGCGCCGGTTCCGGTGGCAGAGTCTGATGTGCCTTCTGCGGGTGCAACGAATGGTTGGTCTTGGGCTTGGTTGCGGATGGTGCCGTTGGGGTGGTCTGGGTTGCCGTTGATGCCGACACCAGGTGTAGCAGGGTTCTGCAGATTCTGCATGTAAACCGGGAAAGACTCTTTCTGACCGGGGTAGCGCATACGGGGGCCTTCGATTTCGCACTCCTGGATTGCCATGGTAAGGGCGCAGATGAACTTGTTGCGGCGCTGCAATCTGAGCAGTTCGTTTTGCCAGTTGGATTTGTAGAAGAAAACGACGTTGAGTTCGAGCCAGTGGACTTCTTGGACGGCGCGCAGTTCGGTGAGAATATTGGTCTGGTACTCGCGTTGCTCGGCGGTGACGAATTCGAGGAGCACGTTGCGGAGCTTTTCGATTTGCTCGAGCGTTGTACCGAACTTGATGATGATGGGGATGGCTTCGGCGAGGGCACCCGATCGACGGTGGTTAAGGATGAAGAGCGTGTTGAGGTAGCTGTTGGGCGCTTGGACAACGTGACCTTGCATCTTCTTGAACTCCGTGTAGAAGAGGGCGATTTCCTTGACGAAGTAATCATCACCGCGGCCGAGATCTCCGGTGTTACCGTAAATCATGACACGGTCACCGACATCGTAGGGGTGCTTGACGAAGACGAAGATGCACGACTGGAGGAACTCCTGAGCGGTTGCGGAGAAGAGCCAAGATAGAGCCAGAAGGGTCGAACCAGCGGATGTTAGGACACCGGCGGCGGAGGTCGAGATCAGCGAGATGAACACGATGATGGTGATGATCAGCACTATGAACATGAAGACATCGTCGAGCTTGGAGACGACGCTATCGAGATCCTTCAGGGAGGCGGTAATAGACTTGCGTTCACGGCCAATCTCGACGCAGACAGCCTCGAGTTCCTCCATGGAGATATCGCCGTTCATATCCTTGTCGAACATGGAGAATGCAGCAGTGGCTTCCTCGTCGCTGTCGAAGGCATTGTTGAGATCCTCGGAATGAACAGTCTCGGTCTCAGGTCGCGCAAAGGTACGATACAGACGGCGAGCCAGAACCTGAGCGCCGCTGGTAGTACCAATGAGTTGCAGAACAACCTGGTGAGGATGGCCACTGCCAGTAACCGCACGACCGGTGAAGTCCCCAGCGACCTTTCCAGCGATGTCTCCAAACTTGTTGAAACCGACTTTGATGTTCTTTTGCGCCTCTGTGAGAACCTGACCGGGGGTGCGCGCGCCCGATGGAGCATTGTCGTCGCCCTGCTCAAACTCGGAATCTTCCATGGCAATCTTCTCTTTGGAAAATCTGTACAGCTTCGCCAAACTACCAATCTGGAACTTGTTCAGCTCAATACGGTCCTGGTAAGTTCGCAGGTGAAAGCTGATGGCGATGAGTTGGATGATGATCTTCTCGATGAAGTTGAGCACGAATCCGACGAAGAGAGCTACAAGGACCTTGTTCATGGTGCCTTCCCAGTCGCGCGTGTTCTTGTCGCCGTTGACGTGGTGGTTCTTCATTGTTGGGAGGAAGGATACTTCAATGGCCAACCACCAGAAGAACAAAGTAGCTGGAAGTTCGAGTTGCTTGCCCATGTCTCTCCATTTCTTGCTGTTGTTGGTGAAGAGGGAAGAGATGAGACCAATAGGCCACGGGAGGAGTTTCGCGAGTACCTGCGATGGATGTTAGTGATTGTAAAACTAGAAAGACGGAGATACTTACTCTTCCAGCCCACAGTGTCAGCCATACAATCATGAGCCAAATCGAAAACCAGACAAGCTTGACTCCTCCAACATTCGCATTGGGGAATGCAAAGATGCCAACCATCAAAGGAATGAGGATCAAGAGCACCATGGGCGTAATGTACGTAAAGTACCTAACAAGCCATGATGAGTTGTGAACCTTCTTGAAGAACTTGGAGAAGCTTGTGGTCGGGTTTTCGGGTGGCGTATAGCGAGCCGCTTGTTCGTGCAATGGGTTCGTCGCCGCGTCGAAGTCGTCTACGAGGTCCTCACGGCGGGATCGCACGCGCGTCATGGATGGGTTCATCGACGCGTTGCGCCTAAGAGCCTCCTTCTCATCCAGACCTTGCTCAATGGCGAGCACTGCAAGGTCATCGTTGAGCCTGCTCGCTTGCTCACGCGTTTGCGACGGTGACTGTATGCCCTTCATTGCTGGAATATCATGTGCGGTTTCGACGGTAAGGTGGGTGCCAGAACGTGATCTGTTGTGCGGTGGCCGTGCGGCAGTATCTACACGCAATGGCCGCTGATGATCGTCCCCCACAACTGTGCCGTCCTCGTCGGAAGATCGCTGCTGATGGTGGGACATGTTGCTGTCCATGTCGTATGTCGGCTCTGGCCGCTCATAATTTGGTGTACTCATAATGGAGAGTCGCGCCCGAACCAAGGTTCGATAGGAAATCCGATCGAAAAGCTACTTCGGGAGAGCGATGAGGTAGCGACTGTGTTTTGATTTTGCGGCGATTTTTTGTAGATAACGCAAAATGCGATTGCTGAAACAATGGTATGCTTTTTTACGCCAAACCAGCAGTCAATGGCTTGCGCTCGCCCTTCCGGTGGTCCAGGGTCAAACGCGAACTGCTGCAACGGGATGACGTCAAGCTCGGTGCCGACGTATCCAGAAAATGTTTTAGCGAGTGACGAAGAAAAGTGGCGTGCCCTGTAGTGATTAATGTGCGGTAGAGGTGGTGAGAAAAGAGAAGACAACACTGTGGGATGGACAGCAGCGATGTTAGCAAGTGAGATGTGGAGCTCGCCCGGGGTTAAAGGAGCAGGAGCAGCGCTGGGCCAGGGATTATTTTTGGGGACACCCGATCTGCGATTCCTGAAATTCGACGCCAACCCTTCGACAGTGACTGGCGCATAGAAAAATGGGTCATGGAACCGACGGCGGACGTGTTATGGCCATGGCAAGCACACCGGGTGGGCCGCATCGCTTTGTCTAGAATCTCTGTTGGGACCGAATCTGGTACACAAAGCTGTAAGGATGCGCGTCTGCGCCAACCACAGCCATCGAATATACTAGAATGGCCCTCAACCACGCCTGCGGCTATCTATCTCGGTCGAAAATGCCATGACAGCGGCGTCGCATGCGCCGTTAGGTCTGCCAGCACAAGCTCTTAGCGACAGCCACCGACGTCACGCAGCATCGCAATGCAGGTCCCGGACGCTTCCTGTGTCGGTCCCTCAAAACTCTGCAAAGTGTGTCTATTTTGAGCGTCTGCACAGTCGATGAAGGTCGCGCGACAGGGCGAAAGTTGGAGAGAGGTGCGGCTCGGCCGCCCAGTCGGTCGTGACGCGTTCTAACTTTCTCAACCGTTGTTCTTTATCGCCTTTCACATGCCTAGGAAGCCTTATCCTTAATTTCCAGGGTCATTGCCGTTATCGCGGAAGGCTGTTTCAAACCGCCCGCGGCGTTCGAGAAAAGCTTGTCGCGTGCCGATCCTAATGCCGCCCCTGCATACCAAGGCTCTCCTTGGATCGCGTCGTGGGGGTCAGGATCGATGCACAACACTGACAGCACCAGAGATCTCGACTCCAGCGTGTCAGCGTCCAGACCCGCTGTATCGCACTGTCTCCATCTTTCTCCCCAGATGTGATCCAACGATGTGCGCAGGATGAGCGTTCCCTGTGCTGCATCAGTTCCAGACATCGGATAAGGCGGCAACTACCTCACACCTCGTCGTTGCACCAATTTAACGACATGGCGGACGGAAAACACTCCACAGCGTCTCCATATTGACGAGTCGTGATTTCAACAGCGGACGTGTCCTCGCAGGAAGAAGTCTAAGCGATACGTCCTCAGCAGTTGTGGTGGAGGAAGGCCGCTCGGCTCGTACAAAGCCCGATTTCCGCCTGTACTAAACGTGGTGGGTCGCTCTGCAGTATGTCATAACCCGTATCCTGTGCGGAAGCGTCTTTGGTAACCTGCCGTGATGTAAGGTAGAACAACTCTTAGTGCACTACGTCAGAGCAGCATTTATCCAATTGATCGCCGCGGAGCTTTTGTTGCGGTGTCGACTTGGGTGCTTCAAGATTAATGAACGGATGATGGCTAAGGACCTCACACCAACCCGTGGACCCTTGAAGACATCATCATCAACTAAGAATCAAAGAGGTATGCAGTAAATCTTCTCTTAGAACACAGCTATTGTTGTCTCTGCTCCCAATGATGATCAATATACTATATTCGCCATATACGTATTCGACAGCTGTGTATATTGCGAAAGAGCATGCAAGAAATATTTCCATAAGACAAGTGAGCAGTATAGACTATCTACGACATCATGTCCAATGGAAGATCCGGTAGGCTGCTCGAGAATATGATATGTTTGTTCGCTGTCGTTAAAGGAACTGTTGCATCCAACGGTCGAATGCCATGGCTTGCCGAAGCACCATTGTCCGGTGCAGTATGGGACGATACACTACTACATCGGGCAATATGCGGCTTCCGTCGATTGTAGCGTCCCTGTCTGTGAAAAGCAAAACTCTCGTAGTAGTTCGGTTCAGGGTGAAATTGGCGAGGGGACCCTCTTCACCCAAAATTCGCAGCAATCGATGGACGTGAGTCAACTGCCTATCTGAGCATGCATTCATTTAGTCTGCTTTCTGTTTGAGTAACGAGTGGACAGGCAATGTTTGAAAAGGCGTAATGTGTTGTAGTGCCGCAGTGAAGTGGATAAGAAGAGCCTGCAGCACAAGAGAAAGCCGAAGGGCGAAATGAAGCTCATGTCCTTCATGCTACATTCTGCAGGAATCTACACCACAGTGAACCTTCCCGATTGGGCATGAAGTAATTTTGTTTACAAATCTCATGTCTATGATAAATACATTTAGGGTAGAGAAGGCAGGAGTCCGCTAGATACGCTCACTATACTACAGGGAAGTACAAAGGTGAGCATTGAGGAGTGAGGTGAGCGGACTCCATCCACACCTGCTATAATCCACGCTAACAGGTTGTTACCTAATGCAGTAACTGTATGCTGGCAAGCCTCATATATCTTGAAGCATGTATGAGTAGAGACGAAGGAAACGATCAATGTTGTGATGTTGTTTGGAGACTGCTCATCCCGATTGGGCTAAAGTCGCGAGGACATCACGTCATACCAGAAGGAGGAAGGCGCGACGCGAGCTCTCAGATGCGCATCTTCCCCGCAAACTCTCTTGACTTTTGCAACCACACAGTCACAATGTTCAGCCTACCGAGAATATCACTGCCTTCTTTTCTTCGCGCCGGCGAAGGCACGCATCTCACCGTCGGCCTCCCCTCCGTAGAAATTCACGACATCGAGACCTCGGCAGAGAAGCGACCGCGAACTCTCAAGCACCTACTCAAAGCGAACCACGCCAACTACGCAATCATATACCACAATCTCACTTTTCACAACCATACACCGCACGTATGCTGCTCCTCCTGTAAAGGCTGTAGCTGCTAAGCATGTACCCTAGATCCTGGGATCGGCTTACCTTCTGGGAGGCACCGCAGAGCATCTGAACGAGATCTACGAAAGAGAGGCGGAAGTGCTGGAACCTTGGCATGATGCGCCTGGTGAGATAACAAAGGACGACTGGCGAGAGTTTCTGGGGAAGCGCGAGTAAGTAGCTGCATGATGGTGCGATTCAATAGGATCAGGGTCAGTCGCTAATGGGCAGCCAGATACCAACGCGCATTCATTGATTTCTTCGAGGATCAGCTCGTGAGCAAGAAGTACGATGTTGAGGAAGTTCTTGAGGAGTTCTTGCTCAAGGGCAAAGAACCGCTGATCAACGGCCTCATTTCAGGACGTAAGCTTGCGCTCTTCCAAAGCCCGAATATCGCTAATCCCATGCAGTTGCGCACCCTCTCATTCATCTCGGCTACGCTTACGAGCTCAACTCCACGACCGTTGCGATCGAAGCCCTAGCGATGGGCTCTTGCTTCTACAGTCCGCTCCATAAATACATCGACGATCCAAAATACACGAAGCCCAGCCCTCATGAGGCGACTGGGAACCACACCGGGCTCGTCAATTTGTTGGACAAAGTGCGCAAGGATAAGCGCTTCGATGGACTGTACGATCACCGCAGCGGCGATATCACGAAAGTGCTGGAGGAGCGTGAAGAAGCCTTTCTGGAGTACTGGAATGCTTGGGAAATTACCGCCCCGAACGAACAGTTCCAAGCTGCTCAGGAGGTCGGCCTGGGGCTTTTGACTGGAACACCACGACCTGAAAAGGGAAAGTACGACTTCTTCCTCGTACATGTGCTTACAAGCTCTCACGCTATTCGCATCCTTCTCCCGTTGATACCGGCCAAGTTTCATGTCAGTCTTCTACGGCAATGGTGGCTGTTCGCGCTAGCTGTATACATTGCCCAGACGAGGCCAGAGATCAATATGGGTAAAGCGATGACTGGTGACGACAGCCAGAAGAAGACTTGGAAGCATGTTGTGGACAAGGCCTTGAACGGACCACATTCGACTGATGCGCATTACGTCAAAGGTATGTCACGAGCCTCTTGCCGAATCGCAGTGTTCTTGACTGACATGATGCAGCATTGCGTGCGTTGAAGGTAGCGGAGGAGACATGGGAGAAGGGTAGTGACAAGTCAAACCACTGGCTCAGTGCAGCAGTCAAGTTCGCGGACGAGTTTGAGGGCTGGGGAGGGTTTGGAACAGCGGAAGACGAAGTAAAGATGGGATATCCTGAGAAGCAGTAAGGTTTACTATGCAGAATGGGAAAGATAATGTATGCGCAGGTCTGGTTTCATGGAACGTTCCCAACCCGCTTGACGGTGACGCACTCACGTGGTCTGATGTGAAACTGGCGCAGAACTGATCATTCACTACTTCCTGCCTCCTGTCTGCTGACTCCATCTCCTGGCGACAGTCACCATCATTATCCATAGCACGCAATACACTCTAGCACATGACCGCAAGGACTACCTACTTCTCTCCTCTGGAAGACCGTGAGTACCAGCCTCCGCCATCCAGCTGCATTCAACCCTACGATGGACCCAAATCCCCTTACCACCACTCCAGCTCTATGCACTCAATACAAAGTTTACTGGCGAGAGTGCGGCCACGAGTACAGCAACGTCGGCGATGTAGTCCCCTGCCAAGCAGCTGCGAACAACCTCCCATGTACATGTAGGACAAATCTAAGAATCGTGCGCGACACGACTACTTCTCGAGGCATAGATGGTCATACTAGAGTGCTGAGTGACGGAACTGAGACTGGGTTTTGCAGGCCGTGTAGATTGAGCAATGAGAGAGAGAGGAAAAAGGAGGCGAAAAAGCAGAAGAGGAAGGTGAGCAAGGCAGAGAAGGGTAAGAAGGTAGACGGTGGTAGCAAAGTCAGTGGAACGAGTGGTGAAGGTAGAAGCGGATTCGGAGGTGGGTTTGGAAGGGAGCGGAATGTTAGGGTGGAGAAGACGTATGTCAAAGTGGACGGAGGTGGAATTGGGAGTAAAGATGACTGGGAGGTGGGGATGCCGCCGAAGACGATTAAGCAGTACCAGAAGGATTTGAGAGAGCTTAAGGAGAGTGGTCAGAGGGACAGGAGAAAATCGATGGGGTTGTAGTTTGGTAGCGGACAGAGAGGTGACTAATGGCTCGATATATAAGAGTTCTCGTTGGCTAGCCAAGCTTGAAACCATGGTCAACGTCCTCGCTTTTCAAATATATTTTCCATTTCAACTTGTACATAAGAAAGCGTCATCGCAAGCACTTCACCCGCTCTTTACATTTCATCAACAAATACCACAGCGACATTACCTAAGACAATTTCGTAACACCGATTTAGAAGATGTCTAACATGTCACTCCAACCACTGCGGCCAACGCGCCCACAAGCAATCCAAGCAGATCTCACCATGACACGAGAGCTCCTCCGCGTCTTATCTCGCGGTGGAAACGGCCATCCGCTCCATCACGACTCCCTCTACCAGTCCATCTACCTATCTAGCGCGATGGCCTCACAACTTCGTTACGATTGGCCAGTCCTCCAGGCTCGCGCGCTCGCCCCTCTCTTCCTCAGTCTCAAACAGAGATATGAAGTACAATCCAGGCACTACCGGGCTTGGAGGATGTTGGTCACCAAGGGCCTTGCAACAGAGGAAGCGATTCGTCTTCCGATTGATGAGCGCAGCTCGGTGAACAAGCCTGCGGTTTGGAGGTTGCTTGATAGACTCTCTGCTTTCCCGAAGTTTGGGGCGGTGGATATATTGGAGGTGGGAGAGTTCAAGTGTCGATGCCAAAATTGCTCTAGAATGGCATTAGCGTTGAAAGAAGAGAGGGGAGATGTGTTTGTGCAGCCAGGGTACTGGTTTGCGGCGGTCGTGTTGAGGTCAGATTGCGACATTGAGAGTGTAATGGAGGCACTGAAGACATGGGGTGGGTTTGGAGAGTGGGACGCGGGCCATAGATGCTATGTGCCTGATGAGAAGCTGAATGAGGAGTCGGTGTATGTTGAGAAGGTCGAGAAAGAGGAAGACAGCCTTGAAAGAGGAAATATAGGCATACTGTTCGGAGAGGACATAGAAGAGGCAGAGGAAGAGGAAGAGAACGATGTTGAGAACACCGAAGATATCAATGAGTTACCTCGACTACAAACCGAGATCGACAGTGAGGGCGAAAGCTCCACAGGCATCGAAACGCCGCCTTCGACAACCGAGGAGCTTGTAGATCCCACACTCACGCTGTCACCCATACCGAAACCAACGGATCCCTGCCCAGAACACTGTCCCTCCCGCCGGCGTCGCCTCCGCGATGACATCCGCAATCCGAAATATCCATCGTGTACATACCACTGCCATAATCCACACGCCTCCTTCGAATTCGAGCCGAGCGGCGAGCAAGTCGGCTTCTGGCTTCCCCACGGACTGCAGGATGAACAAACACGGAAAGAATGGACAGTGGCGACTAACAAGAGAATGAGGGACTTTAGGATGGCATGGAGAAGTCTGTTTGGGAATGACTGTGCGGGTGTGAAGGCAACTATAGAGGTTCAGCGGTGTGCGTGGGATTTCATCAGAGCGAATTATGGGTATAGTGAGCGGAGGAACTGAGAAATTGCTTCTGAGGTGGTTTACGTATGTAATGAGTCGTAGAATACGATAATTGAATGTCGCGCAATATGGTTCGGCCTGAGTATGTGTTACCTAGTGTTCAGTCCACTGGAAAATCTAGCCCAGGTTGCGTGACGAACTCCTCGTCTCCGTCAAGACTCTCAACTCAAGCGAGATATTTGCAGCTACCGATCGAAGAATATTGAAATTGTTAGCTATCTCGGGTAGCGTGCTAAATGGAGAGACTCCCGAGGTCGATTCGGAGCTCGGTAGCGCGTGGCATGGCCGGCTGCCTGCAGAATTTATCCGCCGGACATGAACGCTGTTGTGTACATTCACACCCTGCTAGGATGTGCCGATGTGGTGGTTCGAAAACGTCTCATAGTGTATCGTAGTACTCAATCGCTCTTGCACCAAGTGCCATTCAGCGCGTTGCCCCTCGCTGTGCTCTAGCTCAATTAGTGTCTTGGCGTCATGTCATCATCACTTGGGCCGAGTTCCCATCCCCAGTCTCAACTCGCCCTTTGCAACACCCATCTCAACATCTGTATACCATCATCGCCAGCATTACCTAGATATACATGGAATATCTACCGGTGGCTCGATCCGTTCTTGTGAAAAGGAGCGTGTCCCTCCGTTCAGCCGCAAGCCAATCAGCCATGTCGCCAGGGTATGGGTGCAGTCGCAATCTCAAGAGGCCTGCTTCGCGAAGTCGAAGACCCTCGCTTTCTGACAGGCGAGCGTCACGCCATCGCGTTACAGGCGAACAGAGGCTTTTGTCCGACTAACCGACAAGGAAGACCTAACTCCAATGATGCGGACCGCTCCCGGCACTGCTTTAGTCTGAAGATCACATCCCAGCCTCGCCCTAATACTTGATACTTCCTGCGTACTTGATCAAAACTGTATTGCGCCCCGAGGCTTTGGGTAATCGCCGTCTAACCTAACTACTGGACTCGAGCAGCCGTTCAACAAGCGGCGCGCAACTTGAACCACCTCCGGATCAGTCAACTCCTGAGACAACGCCGTACACGTGGCTGTGTTGGTGTGCCCACTCCACACCAGTTGCAGCACACGTACGCCATCACAACGATAGGCCACATGCTGTGCCTCTTCGAGCTCTCCGCAAGGTTGTAAGGCTGCGCAGGTAGTTCCTCGACTGCCTCAGCAGAAACACACGAGGTGTCGAGCGTTCTGCGAGGTAATGAAAAGCTCTTTTAGCCGGCATGCCAGCCGCTTTATGCTCAACGCGACATTGCCACTATGGTCTCCCAACTCCTATACTTTTGCGCAGCTGCATGTGGCACAGCTCTGTTGTGCTACTCATCACGAGAAGAACCGCACTGGCGGGCCCGTACCTGATACGCTCACCCTGCTTCTTGCTACCCGCGCCGCTCACCCCACATTCCATACAACATGTCCGTTCTCGCAGTAGTCGTCGATCGGCCTCTGCTCAACAGCCTTTCTAGCGTATGTCTAAGACGATGTATCAAGTCATTGTGTCGGACTTGAATTGGACGCCCATCGTTCAGATCATCACTTGGTTCACTCTCGTAACCAGTCTCCTGGCCTTCTTGACGCATGCCGGCATCAAGTTCTACGTGTTTCGGACGTTGACGATCGAGTCATGGCTGGTACTTGCAGCCTTGGTAAGTGGAGCATCAAGATACTCAGCAACATTTGCTAATGATTATCGCCAGATATTTTGTGTCGCACAATCTGTCGCCGTATTGCTGCAAGCACACTACGGTTTCGGGAAACCGATCGCGACTTTGAGTGGATATCAGATTGAGTCGAATCTCAAAGTAACCTCCTACCTCCGCTTGAGTACCTGGTCCGGAGCGCTGATATGAGCGAAGAGCGAATATGCCGCAATGATACTCTTCATTGTCTCCCTCGGCTTCTCGAAGCTTGCTGTCGTAGCATTCGTCCATCATCTGACTCCATCCGAACTCCACCGCAGAATCAACTTCGGCGTCTTGGCTCTTATAATCTTGTGGCTGGTCTGTTCTGTGTTGGTCGCAGCATTCGAGTGCCGGCTGCCGCGACCATGGGATAGGACATTGGATCAGTGCATCGACCGTGTCAGTAATCTACGCAGATGCGTAGTCGGCTTCTGGCTGACGTTAGGCAGTTGACCTGGTGGAATACCGTCTCATGCTTCAATATCATGACAGAGCTCGCGATCGTGGCCTTGGAATTGGGCATAACAGCGCAACTTCACATGCGACGGCAACGGAAGGCAGCGGTCATGGCTTTGTTCTCATGTCGGTTACTGTGAGTACGAAGCTCTACACGTATCTCAAATACTGACAAGCTACACAAGAGTTCTTGTTGCTGCTGCGGTTCAGCTTAGCTTCTTCAATCGCGACAGCACCAATTCCCCTTTGAAAGACGATATGACACTCGGTTACTGGCGCTCGTCTATCTGCAACCAGATTGTGCAATGCTTTGCTATCGTCACTACATGTCTTCCGTACACCAAGCTTTTCATGGAGGGGTTTGAGTCGGGACTGATGCGATTGGACGATCTGCGCCGTCGAGGAGAGCAAACCTCCAAAGACGACAGCAAAGGATACCAACTCATGGACATATCGCGATCCGGACGCTCCGAAAATTCCAGACCCTCATACAGCGGGCCGGATAGGAGCATCCAAGTATCGAAGAGTTGGGCAGTGCAAGTAGAACCAGTAGCCCGCATGCCGGCTACAACAATACTGCAGTAAATCTATATCTATAGTATGTAACACAGTCCAAAAAGCACAATCCAACACATGCAAAAATTGGCGCGGCATTTCACAGACGCACATCCTTGCTGTACCCTCGTTTCGCAGTGCAGGTGGCACGGCACGCAGCATATGCGCCTAGGTTTCTTCCAGCAGGTCTTCCGGATTGGGACAACTGGTGCTACGATCCTATTGGTGAACAGGCTATAGGTCAACGGTCAGGATCATTGCGAGGATCATCTCGGCTACAATGTTGTGCATAAGCGGCCCTAGTTCTTCATCTATGCGGCTACTTGGTTCTAACGGCAACTCGGTTCTTTCTCTTTATCCTTCTGCTTGTTCTCTCTTTCATCTCCTCCATCATCGGTCGTCTCACGAGTTCCGCTTTTATTGCTGTATCGACTTTTCACTTGTATTCGTATTGGTGGCACGATGGCGTTCTCTTCGACTAAATCCAGTGACCCGGAACTAAATACTACAAGGCCACGTTCTAGCGACAAGCACGATGATCTTGCTCTGGCAAGATTGGGGAAAAAAGCTGTACTGAAGGTATGTATCCCTCTGCATTGATCACGAACATGGCTGATGCAAGTACAGCGTCGCTTCGGCTTCCTATCTATCCTCGGTTTCAGCTGCACCGTCTTGATCACCTGGGAAGGATCTCTTGTGTACGTCGTACTACCTCGTACTACACGTTGACACGTCGCTGACAGTTTCTCAGGTTGTTCCTGGTCGGCTTCCAGAAGTGAGTACACAGCATAACACAACACATCGACCATGAGACAGTTGTGCTGAAAGAAGCAGTGGCGGCCCCGCTGGTGTCATCTATGGCTACCTCATCGTATGGCTCGGCACCGTATCTGTGTTCATGGTGCTCAGCGAGCTTGTTTCAATGTGAGTTACGATCGGAAGCCGGGTCTTTTGACGCTGAGGCAATTGCTAACATTCATCAAAGGGCACCTACATCTGGTGGTCAATACCACTGGGTGTCCATGCTCGCACCCAAAAGCTCTCAAAAACTGTTGAGTTACATCTCAGGTGTGTAAACTTTGAACTCGACGATCTATATCGATAGCGTGTACTAACGCGATTTCCCCGCAGGATGGCTCACTCTATGTGGCTGGCTAGCATCACTCGGGTCCGGCGCTTTCCTCACTGGTGGCCTCATTCAAGGCCTTCTCATGCTCTGCCAACCGGATACGTACGTCCCTCAGAACTGGCACGTCACTCTCCTGTACTGGGCCATCATCGCGTTTTGCGTCTTTATCAACATCGCTGCTGGATGGCTACTACCCAAGTTCGAAGGAGCACTATTGGTCCTGCATATCCTTGGTTTCTTCGCCATCTTGATTCCCCTACTGGTTCTTGGGCCACAGGGTAATGCGAAAGAGACCTTTACCACGTTCGTAAACATGGGACATTGGCAGACTCAGGGATTGAGCTTTTGTATTGGCATTATGGGGAGTGTCTTTGCGTTTGTTGGCGGTGATGGGCCGATTCATGTGAGTGTCTGCCTACTTTAGATCAACTCCCAGCATCCGGCTTCGCAGCAAGACACTAACACATCATTATAGCTATCCGAGGAGATTCAAAACGCACAGATCGTCGTACCTCGCTCCATCATGACTGGTATCGCCATCAACGGCTCTCTTGGCTTCGTCATGATGGTCACCGTGCTCTTACGGATGGGTGATCTCGAAACTGTACTTCTAGAGAACCCTGCGTTCCCTTTCATGGCTATCTTCCACCGTGCCGTTCAATCACGCTCCGGCGCTGCCGTCATGGCATCCATCGTCATGGTGCTGACGATTAGTGCGAACGTGGGCTTCTCCGCTTCAACATCAAGAATCTGCTGGGCGTTCGCTAGAGACCGTGGTCTACCTGGATGGAGAACCTTGAGCAAGGTATGTACACTAGAAAGCCTTGCATACGAAAGATAATCAGTACTAAGATCAAGTAGGTCAGCGATCGTACATCCATCCCCGTCTACGCCGTAGCCTTTACAAGCTTCATCGCCTGCCTTCTCGCACTAGTAAACATCGGATCCACCACGGCCTTCAACGGCGTAATCTCCGTCGCCATCGCCGGCCTCTTCTCCTCCTACCTTCTCACCTCCTCCCTCCTCCTCTACCGTCGCTGCACCGGCGCCATCCTACCACCCAGCGAATCCTTCGACACAGATAGCCAATCCACAACCAGCGACGGCATGGTCCGCGCTGTATGGGGCCCCTGGCGTCTGCCCGGCGCAATAGGCATCGCTAATAATGTCTTTGCCTGCGCCTATCTTAGCTTTGTTTTCTTCTTCAGTTTCTGGCCTAGCTTTGCGGAGGTTACGCCTGCAAATATGAATTGGGCGATTTTGGTAACGGGTACGATAGCGGTCATCAGTGCGGTTTACTATGCGGTTTGGGCGAGGAAGACGTATCATGGGCCTGTTGTTGAGATTGATGAGCGAGATTTGAGTGGGAGGGTTAGTGTCGTGGAGCAGCGTCTTGAGATGGGTAGTAAGTAGATGGATCAAGGTTGGTTTGTTCTACCGTACGTAACAGGCGGCTAGAGTTTTTCGATAGTGGGATGGAATTGTCTAGTCAGAAGTCCAAGATATCACAAAGAAATCGTTCCTGTTATCCTCTTCACGTAGGCGTCCCACCATAGGGCTAGTTCTGTGGCGTCCACACATCCCGCTTACCCTAAGGAATCCCCAAGGAATCATCAACAATCTCAACCCTCACACCATCCCCTAGTTCCTCCAAGAACGTCCTGCGTATCCCCTCCCTCTCCCTCTCCCCCACACCAGAAACATCCCTCAACACAACCAGCTTCAACCTCGGCAGTCCACAAAGCATAATATACTCCCGGATCCACAACCATCTCCCCGTCGGATAATATTCATGGTCCGTAACAACCAACTCAATCCTGTTTCTCTGCCCAATCGTAAACCTGTGTAGCATGGAATGGAAACCCGCGAGTACCGTTGCGCCGAAGGTGTTGTGGATGAAGGGGTAGTAGGCTCCTAGGTCACAGCGGATTTGGCGGCAGGTGAGGGGGAGGTTGATGGCTAGCTTCTTTCCGATGGGGTGCATTTCCCAGGTTTTTTGTTGGGGTGAGCGGCATCCTAGTCGTTTCTTCTTATCGTTAGTGGGAAGGGTTACGAGGTAGATTTCATGGCCGCCTAGGGCGTAGTAGTAGATTTGGTTTCGGATTTCGCTGGGGAGGCGGAGGAAGGGTGAGGTGAGTTGGTTTTGTGCGGCGATGGCTTGGTGGGCGGCGGAGATGGGTTTTGAGGTTCTTGGTGACATGATGGTGGTGTTGAGATTGAGGAGAAAGTGGTGTGGAGGAATATGGTTGAGATGTAAAGCAATATAACCCTATGTGAGAAAAACGCTCTTTTGGAAAGGACAGTCCTAAGAGCATGACCCGTGGGTGGCCACATCCATACTTCTCGGAGTGAGTCAGTACCAAAGTATCACTAACATATCATCAAATCAACAGCTGTGCATTGGAAAGTAGGACATACATATCCGTACCCAATAATAGGCACAAGAAGTCCACTTATCTTCCCTTCGGTACCAACGAGCACCTACTTTACCTCATCTACATCTCTCTTCCATTTCAAAACTTCCTCATAGCATCATTGACCAGATCCGCCCCAAACGTCGCTCCAGCCCCGTAAACAGCAGCATTTCCAAATTTATGCGCTAGTTTACTCGCCCATTCGTGGTGCTATTTTTCAGTCAGCTTCCCCAACTTCCAAACCTCACTTAAATCATTTTTCCCTCTTCTCTTTCTTGCCCTTCAAACTCATAGTGTTGATGTAGCACGAGGCATTGAATTTAGGAAAGAAAAGCATACCTTTGGATGATTCGGATTCGCCGGATGCGCCGGATCCTGCGCTTGTTGCGCGACGAGCGCGGGATTGAATTGGTTCCCTCCATCTACATACTTGGGATCGATGTATTGCGAGGGTTGGCCATTTGGTTGCTGGTGCCCGTTAACATCTGCTCTTCGTCTGCATTCATAAACTCTCTTCTTCACTTTTTGAGCCCAATGATGAGACAAGCAGACAAGACAAAGGCAGGAAAGATGTAGTAGAAAGTATACGTACAGGTAATTGCGCCTGGATAGACTGCAACTGCGGCGCCGCCAGAACACCACTTGAGACGAGGTACTCGAGTTCGGTTTTGATGGTACTGATGGAACGGTTGATCTGTGCTGCGTCTGGCATTATGATGGTACACTTTCGTTCGAACGACTTTGAAATAAAAAAGGACTGATTGATTGTAGGAAAAGCAGTAAAAAGAGTATTAGTTCACTGCCAAGTTGATGCGTGTTGCTTGGCAGAAAGCTTGATTGAGATACGATCGAGGCGTCGATGGTGGGGGGTGGGGGATGTGCAAGTGACGTCAATATTCTAGACTGCTGGTTCCGTCCGAATCATACCTCGATACACACAGCACTTAAACCACACGAGATGGAGTTCAACGTATAACTTTCATTCAATAGCTTATGCTAGCGAGCATGATCTCGCATCTCTATACGATATACAATTCTATAGTCCTTCCCATCCAACAATATCGGAACAGGGTATTTTCTATGGACCTTTCTTTCGGGACGCCAATGACAAGAGATTTCGTAGCTATACACAACAAAAGTAGAGAGTAGGTCTTGTTTGATGGATAACCTTTCTTTCTTTTTACTCCTTCTTCGCTTCAGCGGGCTTCTCACCCTTGCCGGTAGGGTCATCCATCTTCAAGGCGCGCTCATCTTGTTCGGCACGCTCGGCGCTTCCACCGGCGGCGTCACCAGCACTAGCCTCGGCTTCTTTGCTCTCCTCTTCGGCCTTGGCTTCCTTTGCCTCCTGTGCGTCCCGGGCAGGCTTCTCGTCGATGTCCTCGTGGTCCTTGGGCGAGGCTGTGGCCTTGTTCTCAACGGTCTCGGTCTGCTCGTTCTCCTCGTTGATGAGTTCTTGCTGCTCCTTGAGGACCTCAAGACGCTGCTTGTTGGTTGCGGCACCTTCGGCGTTGCGGACCTCGAGATCCATTTCGTGGTACAGCTCCTCAGGGATACTGGAGAGGACGGCTTCCAAAGCATCAATTTGAGAGGTCATCTCGGTCTCCTTGCCCTGGGCGTAGACGAACGCGTTGGAGAGCACGAGAAGAGTTGATGGAACGCCGTGCTTCAGGCGGAGATCGAGCCAGCTAGTGAGGTCGTCCCGTAACCGGCCAGGAGAGACACCGTAGGTTCGTAGTCCGCGGCTGGCACAGGCAGTCTGGAGCTCGGGAACAGAGAGACTCTCAACACCTTCGTAGGCAATGGCTCGGTCGTCACGCTTGATCTGGCGCATGCGCACGCGGACCTGGTAGCGCAGGAAGTTGTCTGTACCGAAAGAGGTGATGTTCATGTAGCGGCAGATTGAAACCAGCTGAGGGCGAGACAAGTTGTCCAGGGTGAGGTCGTCCTTGAAAATCTTGCACACCTTGATGATCTCCTCTGGTGTTGGCTTCTCTCCCGTGGTGCGCACCTTGCGGAAGAATTCGGCAAACTCCTCTGTCTGCGCGTTCTCAGCAGAGACAGGCAGGCCAGTCTCCTTGAGTGTTTGACGAAGGAAGTCGCTAACATCCTTTCGGGTCGCTCGCAGCGTCTGGGCTTTGGTGTCCTTGGCCGACTGACCCTCGTACGTGCTGGGCAGCATGTTGGGGAAGAGCTTGAGCGCTACAGGGAGCAGCAGTTCGGCGAAGGGGACGATGACGAAGGGCAGGAAAGGTACCAAGCGGGCCAGATCCTGTACGGTACGTTGCAACTAGGTCTGTTAGTAAAATCCACAAATACTGGCTTCAAACACGTACTTGTCGACGCTCACGGCGGGTAAGCTCGTACCCAGCTGCCATCTTGAGAGCGAGTTTGGAGCTAATCCGGACCTCGAAACCCAGCAGCTTGGTGCCATCCCAGTAGTGGACCAATTCCTTCTTGACCTTTTGCCAGACGGTCAACTTCTTCTTCTCTGCGTCCCTTTTGGCCAGGATCTTCTTCTCGTCCTTGGACTCAGCAGCCGACTTGTCCATCTTCAGCTCGCTCAATGTTTGGACATCTTGCGCGGGTGTCTTGGGGTTGGAGGTTGCGCCAGACTTGGGGATGATGGGGTCTGACTTCTCGACGGACTGTTTTGATTGTTGCTGGGGCTTGAGGAGGTGCTGGTTGGCCTGCTTGGGGTCGAAACCAGGAGGCGGGTAGTTTTGCGCATTGTTCGATGTCGACTCAGTTTGGAGGGCGCGTAGCGGAATGAGGATGCGAATCGCGGGTGAGTTCCTCAGCATAGGGCGATGAGCTCTGGTAGTGGTCCTGATGCCCGCTCGGAATACTGCGGGCGCTGCCCTGGAGGCAGTGCGACCGGCGTACATTGCGCCGGGGGAAGTGTAGGGAGTGACGTATATAGTACAACGATTAAAGTAGTGTGGGTAGTGAATCAACAGATGAAGGGTAGAAAAGAGAAGGCTGTGTGTGTGTTGGGAATTTGATGCAAGGAGTGTGGAGTGATGCAGCTCTGAGAAAATGGGTTCCTCTGACGTTGCGTCTTCGGACTTAGTCTCAGGGACCGCCGGGCGATCTGCTGGGTCAAGCTTGGTCGCCACCAACGGGCGCATAAGCCATTCGCCTGACGCGCATCATGGTGACAGCTAGGAAGATACCGGATGGACGCATGACATGTGCGCCATGGGACGCTACAGGCAGCAACATGTGTACCTCGGATTTATACGAAGAGAAGTTGAAGGACCAATGGGTATTCTCTGTGTCGGCATATTATCGCCAATTGGCCGAGGCGCTGGGGTCTCCGATGTCCGCAAGAACGACAGCGCGGCTTGCGAATGGCATGCCGTGAATGCTGGGCCGTCCCCTCACTCCACGCCTATCCGACGGTAATCGTCCCTCTGCCATCTTAACCCAGGTTCCGCGTCTGGGCACTCCATAATTCCTCCTGTCACTTCTCTCCGAACCCTAGTTCCGATCCTCCATTTCATTCCACACAATTTTCGCCATGGATTTGTTTTAGTAACTACGAGCCCTCGGCGGAGCCCTCGAGCTTTATTCACCGTACCGACCTGGACTATCCCCAGCAGCATATTCCTAGAGTCGCTTCTATAGCATAAATCAGCGACAACACACATTACAACAATGACTGTCCAACGGTTGTCCAAGGCCGCCAGGATCATACTGGTCGGCGCGCCTGGCGTCGGGAAGGGAACTCAGACGGAGCGCATGATGAAAAAATTCCCTGAGCTCTCGTCAATCAGCTCTGGCGATTTGCTGAGGAAGAATGTTCGGGAGCGGACACCTCTCGGTATGCGCGTTGCTCTCTCCGTACCGAAAAATGCTGACTTGCGCAGGCATACACGCCGAATCCACGATGAAGGCTGGCAAACTAGTACCCGACGCCATGATCCTGCGCCTCATCGTTAACGAACTCACGAACCGCGGTTGGATACGAGACAACGCTTTGCGGCCATATGCGCTCAACTTCAGCTCCATGGACGTGCCAGAGACGACGGTAGATGCAGTCATGATCCCCTCGGCGGTACGGGCTCCCCGCTACACCTTCTCCAACAGGCCATCGGCTTCATTCATACTCGATGGTTTCCCCAGAACCGCCGTTCAAGCGATCCAACTCGACAACATCGTACCTATCAATATGGTAGTCAACCTCAACACCCCGAGTGACATCATCATCGATCGCATATGCAACCGCTGGGTACACGAGGCATCGGGACGTGTCTACAACACGACATTCAATGCGCCCAAGGTGGATGGCAAGGATGATATCACGGGCGAGCCGCTGACACAAAGAGCGGATGATGACCCAGAGGTGTGGAAGGCGCGGTTGAAAAACTTCAAGGAACACAGCGAGCCTCTGCTGGAGCATTACGACAAGCTTGGCGTGCTCTGGACGGTTAACGGGAACAGCAGCGACGAAATTACCCCGCAGCTTTTTGAAGAGTTCAGCAAGCGCTTCGGCGCCCATGACGATTGATGTATTTTCCATGTCTCGGAATAGGTCTTGGTTGGTTAAAGGTCACTTACGATACCTCTGTTTTCTCTCACAAGGGTGGGCTATGTTTGGCGGCATTTCGGTGTGGACGCGGCAATTGCGCGTGTTTGTTAGACAAGTCGCACTCTCTCCATTCACTGTAGATGCTTGGTGACCCTCCATGGTTGTGGCGGTTAGCTGCACTCGTTATACACTATTAATCATTCTTGCAAAGCTCGCTCACTATATCATGGTCGCTGTAAAAGACTCTCATTCGCTTTATAGGAGCGCGGACGACTTTGAAGCCATGTACGAGCGCGTCAGGAATCGTGCGCCCACCTTGGAGGGCGCTAAGCCCGGGTACCCAGCCGACGTCACCGATTCACCTCCGAGCTGTCCAACACAGCCCACGCCAACAAGCCCGCCGTACCAGTTTGACGATCTGCTCGACGACCCCGAATACGACCAGATTAGCGACTTTGAAGAGCTTGAGAAGAGCCGCCTCATATACATCCGCGATCCACACGAGGTCCGTAGACGCGCAATGGCGGCCGACTTCAGCGAAGGGCGCCTGGAGACGTTTGTCGGCAGCCCGCAGAAAGAGCTGCCAGGCACACCAAACCAATATGTCTCGTACCTAGTAACTACAAAGGTGTGCCTCTTGCTGCAGCTCCACTATCCCTACGTGTTCGGGGTCTAACAAACATCCCCGCAGTCCGACTTCCAGTCCTTCCAGAAACCCGAATTCTCCGTCCGCCGCCGCTTCACAGACTTCGTCTTCCTATGGAAACAGCTCTCGAAAGAGTACCCGCAATGCGCCGTCCCGCCGCTGCCCGACAAGCACAAGATGGAGTATGTGCGTGGAGACCGCTTTGGCCCGGACTTCATGCAGAGACGCGCCCACTCGCTGCACCGCTTCCTCAAGCGGATATCACTGCATCCAGTGCTACGGAGAGCGGCTCTGGTTATCAACTTCCTGGAGAGCCCGGACTGGAATCAACACATGAAGGGACGGTCATCAAGAGCTGCAAGCGGCTCCGACCAGGGCGGCGGCGGCTTCGTGGATGCTGTCACAGAAAGCCTCATCAACACCTTTAGCAAGATTCACAAGCCGGACCAGCGCTTCATCGAAGTTGTCGAGCGTGCCAACAAGCTCGGCGAGGATCTGAACAATGTGGAGAAGGTTACCGTCAAGGTAGCCAGGCGACAGGGTGATCTAGAGACCGACTACGCCGATCTAGCGACGCAGTGCCAAAAGCTGACGACTATGGAACCTGCAGTCGAAGGCAACCTGACATCCTTCGCTGCTTCTGTAAATACCACCTCACAGGGGTTCAAGTCTATCCGCGACCACACAGACCAGAACTACCTCACTAGTCTGCGCGACATGGACGCATACATCCAAGCCGTCAAGACACTACTCCGCACACGAGAAGCGAAGCAGCTCGATTTCGAACAGCTGAGTGAGTACCTTGCCAAATCTGCCGCGGATCGGGATTCGTTGGCTAGCGCGACAGGGGCCGGCATGGGTGCGTCTGGCTTCCTGCGATCCAAGGTAGAAGACTTCCGGGGTATCGATCACGACCAAGCGCGCCGGCAACGGGTCCGCAAACTGGAGGTTGAGATTGAGCGACTCACGGGCGAAGTTGAGCTGGCCAAGAAAAATAGTGAGGCCTTCGACGAGCACACCGTCAAGGAGGTACAGGACTTTGAGCGCATCAAAGCGGTCGAATTCAAGGACACTCTGGGCGATCTCGCCGATGCGCATGTCGACTTCTTCCAGGGCACTATCGAGACGTGGGAGAAATTCCTGGAAGACATGCGCAGGGAGGAGGACCAGAGGAAGGCTGCTGCGGAATCATAGAACGATAACCGACGCGGACCTGCTTTGAAGGAACGACAGGCACCCACGCCCGTTGATGCGCCGTCCGAGTTGAGGTACAGATTTGGAAGTTTTTGAGCGAGTGAGCGGAAGGCAGGGTGAGCCTCCACATGGCAAAGCTCAGTGTAAAGAGCTTGTACAGCAGTTTGTTCCGTTGGCATTTGTATGTAATGATAACCCATTGCGCATCAGTCTCAGACTAGTATCTCAAGTACTTTGTTTTTGTACTGTGTAATGTTCTCACCAGACCGGGCTGTGATCTTCACGTGCAAGAGCGATTGGAGCCAAGCGATGACGTGCAATCTCGCATGGCACCAACCCTTGCAGATGGCTCTACCGAGCCGACAGACCCGTACCCTTTAGAAGTTTGACGCCCGCCAGAGCCATCCCGTTGTTCATCCCATCCCACAATAGACAGGCGGCACCTGCAGCGCATATTCCCCGCTTCACCACATGGCCACGACCCTTATATAAATTAATCCGCCCCGCCAAACTCATGTCTCTCCCACACCCCGTCACACACAATCCCGCCATGCCGCCGAGCAAAGGTACGCCCCCTTGACGATCCACCGACGCGCATCCAACTGACATGATTAATTGCGCAGAAACCGCGAGGCATGAGTGCGTCTCCGAAGATGCGCTGCAACACCTCAGGACCTACAAATACTCGAGCGTCGACAAATCCTTCATCTCCCGCTACATCCTCAAGCATTACGTACGCACCCTGCACCCGCGCAATCGCAACGCGCCCTGACGTGAACATAGTGGAATGCCTTTGTCGAGCTGCTGCCGCTATGGCTGGCGCCGAACCTCGTCACATTATTAGGCTTCTTCTTTATCCTGGGCAACGTCGTGCTGTTAGAGCTTTACATCCCGGATCTGGTCGGACCAGCGCCCTCATGGGTATACTACAGCTTCGCCTTTGGCATGTGGATGTAAGAAACACAACAGCACAAGGGAGTGAGGGCTGCGCTAATCCCTTGCAGGTACTCCACCATGGACAACGTCGACGGAAAGCAAGCGCGCCGAACCGGCACCTCGAGCCCGCTGGGAGAACTTTTTGAGTACGTGATAAACACAGCCCAATGCGCCAATATCACGATACTGATTGCGACGTAGCCATGGGATTGATTCTTTGAACTGCACTTTGGCCAGTCTCCTCGAGACGGCGGCTGTTGGATACGGCTCGACCAAGATTGGCGCCTTCACTGCGCTGATCCCTGTGCTGCCCATGTTCTTCTCGACTTGGGAGACATACCACACCCATACGCTGTATTTGGGCTACTTCAACGGTCCTACAGGTACGTTAGCTACTTGATTGGCGCGGACATTGCTAACTCCTCACAGAGGGACTCATCCTTGCATGCACCTTCATCTGCATGTCCGGCTACTTCGGCCCAGAGATCTGGTCGAAACCCCTCGCGACCTACTTCCCATCCTACAAAGCAGAAATCGGCGACGTAACTCTGAAAGAACTATGGGTGCCCATCATCCTCTTCACCTTCTTCGCCGCCCACCTCCCCGCCTGCATCGTCAACGTTGCGAAAGCGCGTCGCTCCAGGAACGAGCCTCTGCTGCCCCTTCTCAAGGAATGGACACCGCTAGTCATCTTCGTCGTCTCCACCATGGCCTGGCTCGGATCGCCATACTCAAAGCTCCTAGAAGACAACCACCTCGTCCTCTACTGCCTGACCATGTCCCTAGTCTTCGGACGCATGACAACCAAGATCATCCTCGCGCATCTCACACACCAGCCCTTCCCTTACTGGACCATCATGCTTGCACCGATGATTGGAGGCGCTCTGCTCATCAACCACCCCTACTTCACCATCCCCGGCACGACATTCGGTCCCATCTCCGCTAGCTTTGAACTCTGGTACCTACGCGCTTACTTCGTCTTTGCTGCTGTTGTGTACGGCAAGTGGGCGCATTTGGTTATTACGAGTATCTGCGATTACCTCGGTATCAACTGTCTTACTATTCCGAAGAAGACGAATGAGAAGAATGGGAGGGCGAACGGTGTTGTTGATGGAAAGGGCCGGACCGACTAAACATGTTCCTTGGCCCTAGACGGAAATCTGCGCCACCACGACGAAAACCTTTCGACACGCATAGACTGGGCGGCACGTCTCCATCATCGACTTTAGCGTTCATCCGCATCATATCGCAACGCATCGCAGCGCAAGCGATAACTTCACGACTATCCGACAAAGACCGTACATTTGACGTTTTTGACGACCTGCTTTGGATATACACATTTTTATTAAGCCTTGTAATCAGCAATGCTGGATCGTGTGATGCGAGTCCAGCATGTTCCCACTTATTCATTCTCAGTAGACTTTTAATCGCGTTTTCAACAACGTTTGTATAGAGGGAAGAAGGAAGAAGGGGAGTTTGTACAAAGGGGGAGGGAAAGGAGAAGATGTAGAGCTTAGGCTTGAAAATAAAGTAATGGATATGAAGATCTGAAGTTGAAGCTGTTCATTGTCCATTGCTCAATGAGTGTTTCCATCTGATTTCACTCGACGTGTTTGGAGCAAGCAGGCATGCAAAACACACGTCTTATAGGTTTGCCACCTATCTATGTAGATGAGAATTGGATCGAGCTTTCCATGTCTGTAGATACAACCTGATACGTGACATGACGACACCCGTACCATATCACATATTCAAGTCGCTATCATCGGAAGCCGCTAATAGTCCGCTCACGACACGAAACCGTCTCGAATCTCCTCTCCTCCGCCTCCCCGGCGAAATCAGAAATATCATCTACGCCTACGCCTTCGCCGAACAATGCATCACCGTCTTCACCGTCTGGAAGTCACACTCTCCTCGCCTCCACCTCCACGTAGAACCCTTCGGTTATCCGAAACCCCCATCTCAGCGGTATCCACTCCACCACCTATTCGCAAGAAGGACGGTGTGTCGACAAATACATGCCGAGACGGCCGGATTCATCTTGCGACTGAATACGTTCGGGTTCCAATTTATTCAGACTATCGCCTCTTTTGTCAGGGGCATACCGCGTGACTATGTCAATCGGGTTGAAAATATACGTTTGGATTTCCATCCCGCTGCGGTGACGGCGGGTCATGTCAAGGAGATGGGGAAGTATGGGCTGGATTGGATGAAGGGGCTGAAGAGGTGCGTTGTTGTTACGAGGGATAGAGGGGAGGGACAGGAGGGGGGTGAGAGGGCGCTTTGGGGGGATTTGGGGTTGAGTGAGCGAGGGTGTGAGGTGGTGTTTGAGGAGGGGGAGGCGTGGAAGTTGGATCCGGAGAGTGATAGCGATTGATGGAGATGACAGCGCTCTATATTTTCTTCCTAGCACAAGATGAATTCTTGCTCTGGTAAATGTTCGTCCTGCTGCCGATCGAAGATTTCTCCTTCCATGAGCCCGTGAATGTAGCATTCTCCAATGAGTTGGTAGAGACCGTCATCGCACGGCCTCAGAACAACTGGCCAACAACAGCCGAGCAGAATAGCAACAACATCTCCCGGGCAAGTTTCTACCGGAGCCAACCCCACATAACCCGTTCTTGTTGTTATCAAAGCTCTATGATCTAATAGTAGTAGCGCGATATACACGTCTTGGAGGGTACCCGCGATATCCAAATTCCACCCGCCAGATTGTGGGAAGAAAGTTCGAAATTTCGTGCCGCCGATGCAGAAGTCTTCGTTGTGTCTTCTGAACTTGTCCCATCGTTCAAAGTATCTGGATCGAGAGACTTTGAGCAACCACGGATTCGAGTGGATGCTGTCGTCGGTTTCGCAACTCCAACTCCACGGGATATCGAAGAGTCGGTTCATCGACATCCTAGGATCGCCCATACTCAAGGTGCGTTCGATTGCTGGGCGTGTTTGACCTCTGTATCTATCAAAGACGGTACCTGGTTGCGTAGCATGAGAATCCAGAGTCGGCTCGGCTGCGATACCATCGACTGTATCGACTTGGAATCCACTGCATGCAAGATAGGTACGATCCTTTTGTTCCTCGATAAACCTAAATCGAGCAGGTATGTTTCTGCTCGCTAGGTGGTATGGGGAATGTTTGAGGTAGTGGCGTTGATATGGCTTCCTGAAGTCAGGTACCCATGATGGCCACCCGTGTTCAGCTGAGATATCTCTAGTGACGACATGGTCTAGTTTTTTCGATGCATTGATGACAGACTTCATAAAGTTCGTATAGACTTGCTGCACTGAAAGCAAGTAGTTCGGTGTGACACCTGTGGAGATAGCCGGATCCAACAGGCCGAGTATGCTGTAAATCTTATCCCTCGCATCAGTTGCGTCGGATCGGCGGACAAGATCCAATATAGAGGTGCACTTGAATTCAATATCGGTCTGGGGGGTAAGCCCAAGGAGATTCAGCATGTGGAGAGCCATGTATTGCGCACCGGTCTGCAACTTGTGGTCGGATCGATCGTCGCTATCCTCAAGGGGACGGTATCTAATTAAATTCCACGGGACGCCATTGAATATAATTCTCCTCGTCAGCTTAAACTCCCCGCACAAAAAAAGAGTCGAATTGTGGTTCATTGCGAGCTCCTGCATGATCCAGCACCGGCTCCAATATGGCTTTAGTACAAAAGCGGCAAGGGCGGGCCATTCGGATTGAACCGGCTTTATGCTCTCTCCCACAAGAAGACTGTGCATTCTCTGAACTGCGATGCTATCCATTTCCTCCTCTCGACCCAGCCAGACTATCACAGCTCTAGCTCGACCGTATATCTCTTTCATGCGCTTGACCTGTTCATTCCGCTCTTCGATATTGTCCTGGTCGATGCACAATGCATCTATCCAGTAGCGCATACCACAAAGGGTCTCTTCCAGACCTCGTAACGCTCTCAAGGCTTCTTCAAGATTGCGTGGGACGTCTTTACGAACATCGTTTATTTGGATAGTCTTTGTGTCGCCTGTGTTACCCCATGTGTATGACAGTGCCTCAAAATCTCCCCAGTTGTAACGAGTGTCACTGCATTGAGGGGGACTCCGATGCAAGCGAGCATGTGTGGCCACATCAAGTGTCCTTTGCTCGAGGTTTGAGTCTCGCAGATCTACGGGCTTGGTGAATTTGTCCCACGCTATCGGAAATTTCCGCTCCTGTGGGTCTTCCTGATAAGTTTGGGAGTCAAAAGAGCTCGGTAGTGATACGTTCCTGACAGAGCATTGGATGATGTCTTCAGCTGAGACTGGACTGGAAAGATCAAGAAACTCGAGAACACGAATCTCGTTCTTTGTCTTGTCGAGAGGCTCGTACTGCATCTTGTGCATATGGATAGGCCGGAATGAATCGAGAAGAGGAATGAAATCGCTGTGGCTTATAATAGTCTGGGAAGGACTTTGAAGTAGAAGTTCCGATACACTCAAGTCAGTGTTTCAAGATACCGAAAGAGCTTCAGACTTGTTAACGGCGAGCTTGTCAATTTATGCAGTCAAGACGCTTCCGGAAGGACATGAAACTTGTTCTTCTTCTGCTTCACTCACCGGTTTCTAATGACGTAGGAGGATCCGAAAAACCAGGGGACTTATTGGCTCATGGAGCTGTGGCTATACGCCAATATCAAATCAGATGCGTGTGAGGCGCATGACCCCCCGCACTTACCAGCAGAACCATGATTGGATGCAGCAATATTGTATTTATTGAGCGAGAGGAGGCATCGACGTACCGATCGCGGTTAGAACATGGTTGGATGTGGTATCTGCGCTGTGCATCATCCTCACCAGAACGCCATCTGTCTGTGTGGACTCATGCCAGTAAAGAAACGTTAAGAGACTTAATAAATTGTGCGTATCGTGCTTGGAAGGCTGAACAGAGAGAAGCTGTAGGTGTGTATTTGGTAGCGCAAGGACAGAACTACGGATAAGTTGAAGAGCAGTCCAAGGTAGTACATGAACCTAATAAGGAAAGAACGAGAAGACGTCGTTGTCTTTAACCGTTCGATAACATCGTCAAAGCGCTGTTGGTCTGCAGGAGGATATTGGCGTTCGATGCACTGCCGGAGCTGTATGGTGATGGTGAGGCTCAGTGAAGGAGAGCGCGGGGTAGGAACCTTGGAATTTCGTTTCGTTAGCGCGGAATCTGACTGCCCACATAATTTCTGTGCGGCAACAACGAGCGCCCAGCATTACCGCAACTTCACAAAATGGCACCCGCATCACTACTGGACCTCGTGTCCGCGCTGCCCGACACTGCAGGATGGGGCCCGCCCGTCACCAGCGAGTCGATGCTTGACGGCGTGCCGTTCGCGCCTTACTCCAAGGCGGACAAGCTGGGGCGCATGGCCGACTGGACTGAGGGCAAGGACCGCGAGCGGGGAGGACGCCAGCAATACGGCAACCGCAACTACAGGGGTATGTTTGGTCATGGTGAAGGAGAAGGATATGGATGCTAATTAAAGTTTCAGACCAGCAGGTATACGGCGCGAACCAGCAGACCAACCCCTTCGCCATCCAGGCCGCCGAAGAGGAGGCTACCTTCTCCGTCGTCGACAACACACGCACATCAGCACGCGGCCGAGGATTCGGACGAGGCGGCGGCACCGTCTTCCGTGGACGAGGAGGAGCGCGGGGCGGACAGGCGCAACGCGGCGGGCGGGGCACCTTCCAGCGTGTTGGTGGCCGTGGTGGAAACCAGTACGACAACCAGCGCGGTGGACGTGGCGGCAGGGGAGGACGTCGCTTTGGCTGGAGGGACGACAAGCCCCAGCGCAACCGTGATGCCTCCGTGCAGGTCAAGCCCGAATGGAACGTCATGGAGGAGATTGACTTCTCCCGTCTCAGCAAGCTTAACCTCGACACCCACGAGGGCGAGGACATCGACAACTACGGATTCCTCTACTACTACGACCGCAGCTACGATAAGCAGCCCGGTGCCAGGACCTCGGAGCGCAAACTCAACGTCCTCGACCGTGCCGCCTACAATGTCACCACCTCCAGCGATCCTATCTTGCAGGAGCTCGCCGACAAGGACGAGGGCACTGTATTCGCTACCGACGGCGTTCTATCCATGCTCATGTGCGCTACCAAGTCGGTCTACTCCTGGGATTTGGTCTTCACCAAGCGGGGCAACAAGGTCTTCATCGACAAGCGCGATGGATCAAGTCTGGACATGGTTACTGTCAACGAGAACGCCGCAGATGCGCCGCTTGAGATTTCCGAGGGCAACAAGGACTCTATCAACAGCCCTGGTGCTCTGATGCTGGAAGCCACACACATCAACAACATCTTCCCCCTACAGGTCGTCACCGAGTCTGAGAGCCAGAAGGTCAGCATGCCCCACGAGCATCCCTTCTACAACGAGGAGGTCGAGACCGACCCACCAGCGTCCAAGGCCTACAGGTACCGCCGCTTCGATCTGTCTCTGGACAAGGATGAGGAGCCTCTGCACCTGGTTGTCCGAACGGAGTTGGACGCTGTTGTTAAGAACAACATCAACGGCGAGGACCAGTACCTGACCATCAAGGCCCTGAACGAGTTTGACAACAAGGCGCAAGGTGCCGGTGGAGCGCTCGACTGGAGGTCCAAGTTGGCTAGCCAGAGGGGTGCTGTTCTCGCCACTGAGATGAAGAACAACTCCTGCAAGCTTGCACGATGGACTACGCAGAGTATCTTGGCCAAGGCCGACACCATGAAGCTTGGGTACGTTCTTCAATCTTTTACATCCGACTCAACTAACATCACCACAGTTTCGTCTCCCGTACCAACCCCAAGAACAACAACGACCACGTCATCCTCGGTGTTCTCACGGCCAAGCCCCGCGACTTCGCCGCCCAGATGGCACTCAACCTCAACAACGGATGGGCTATCGTCCGTACCATTGTTGATATGGTACTTCGCATGGACGAGGGCAAATACGTCCTAGTCAAGGACCCCAACAAGTCCCTTCTCCGCCTCTACTCAGTACCCATGCACACCTTCGAGGAGGAGGATATCGAGGAGATGCAGGCCCCGAACGAGGATGATGAGGAGTAATTTTTGGGTCACAAAAAGGGATGCGGTTCTTTTCTTCAGCGATATCCGTAGGGATGGTTACTTGATAGCATGCATGATAGACGACATACCATTGAATGACGACGCTGGACGATGCTGTCCTGAAGCTGAACTCTTGCCCTCCATGTTATGTGGTATGAATCTTGTATTTGTGAACATGTCTTCCAGCTGCCTAACCTCGTCATATACGAATTGACAAGTTTGATGATTCGATTGTAAGAAGGTGCACAGACCTCACTTTGTACCTGCCAAGTCGCGTCAATGAACCCGCTGAACCCTTCTTCGTCTACACTTGACCTCTTCCGTCTTCTCACGCAAGAACAATCCGTGCGTGCTTTACTTGGATCGCTCGTGTATATATCTCTTACGATGGATTTTGGAAAGCTCAAGATCTACCTGTTCGTACTCAACTATGGACGATGAACACGAGCTTTTGGTCCACATCTCCGCTCCGGCTACTCGACAGAACGACCAACTTTACCGTTCCTTGGCCGATGCTTATCTCGACTTTAGACCGCATCGAAAAAACGTTGAGGAGACACCACAACACGATGTGTCGAGCCAGTTTGCTGCTTCCCGAGTGAGCGACCCTTCGCCACCAAACAAAGGAAATTCATTTCGCGAGTCCGTCAACACCTCCATCTTATCGACCAACAAAGATTCCTACGGCAGTTTCCCATCTCACTTATCGTCCGATGAATATCCCAAAAGATACGTCGGCGCGTCGTCTGACAATGTGGGAGAAGACGACTTTGCGACAACGTCTAGTCGGCTTGCGCGGTTAGAACGTATCCATCAAAACTGGAAAGCGCAAGCAACTCCCAAGTCAAGCGCTGCTAGCAAACGGCGGTCTATAAAAGATGTTCTTAGCAGTCCTGAGGATGCTGATACAGCGTTTATTGAGGATACGCAAGCTGCGGTTCAAGCATTACAGAGTCAATTGCAGGATAGCTTTTCGATGACTTCCGAGAACACGTCCGGAGACGAGTCGGACGCTAGGGATGTTACGCAGGAGGCTTCTTCGTCGCCTGCTGAGACAGCGGAACGCAAGAATGTCGCTACAGCAGAAGAGCCGGATGCGCCTAGCGCTACGTCTTCGCTCCAGGTACCTCTCGCAGATGCAAATCGTCGGGAAAGTACGCGCCTGGAGATAGGTAGCGATATACCAGAAGCCAAGACGCCTGCTTCTCCAGAAGTGCATCCCAAATCCAGCAGCGTCGTCCCAACTCAGCAAGAAAGCTTCCGCTCATCCGATGCGCCAAAGCCAGTTTCCCCATTAGCAGAAGACCAAGCCAGTGAGAACAACAAGGTGCAAAAAATCGACAATTCCGGTCCGCCCATAGACTTCACCGATTATGCGGAGATAGTTGAATCTCCACCACCAAAGATAGGTGTAGAGAGTCCGGAGGCGTGGCCTCGGCAGGTAACACCCTATCTGGAAGCCCTCAAGGAACAGTATCCAGGCAAGTTCAAACCAGTTGGAAAGTCACGCGATCCAGTGGGCAATGAAAGAGGCCATTGGCTCATTGACTTGTCGGCTTGGCCTTCGCAGGCTCAGAAAGACATTTGGGATGGCGTGTGTGAACCGCTGAAAGATGGCAGACTCGGCTGGGGCGCATATCTCTACAGAGAGAAGGGTACTTCTGAAACTCTTGGGATGGTGCAGCTGTTTAATTGGGGAGAGCTTGCAGAGCATATGTGGTTGTTGTTGTGGGTTTGCTCTAAGGGGAAGATAGCCGGCGCAGGTCTCAAGTGGAAGGCCGGCCGTGACGTGGTCTTGGTGATGGCATGAACGAATCTTGAATAACGGACATAATGTACGATCTTGGATAATCTATCACCTGCTGCATGCACAAAGTCAAGTCAAATGTTCTGTTCACCCCAATTTTTAGATGGAGGTTTAGTGAAAGTAAATTACCGAATAGCGCCTTTACGCGACCGACATAACCGTCCTGCACGCGTGAAACATGGATGCCAAGCGACACGTCTGGGGTCGCTGACCCCCAAAACATGTTGAGCACCGTAGCGGCGCAACGTTTCTTTTCTACCTAGCTATGTAATATATCGCCTGAAGACGCGATCATGTCTTCGCAACCGCACAACGAATCGCAAAGAGTGCCTAGCTCCGATGCTGGCACCGACGAGCGCACCCTGTACGACCACACCTCCGACGACGAAGGCTACGATGGCAGACCATCTGGCGAGCTCGACGAACGCGATCACGACATTTTAGATTCGGAGGACGAGCGCGAGAGGCTTCTTACGCAGAAAGATGGCGGCAAGGGCTTATTGGGGCGCAGAGCCTCGAGCGTAAAGGTCGGGAAGTGGGATAAGAAGAAGGAGATGAAGGAGCGCAGGAAAGGCGGCAATGAAGAGTCGAGCGCGCTCATGTACGAAATGGAAGAAGGAATTGGCGCTTCCAGTACGAGTTTCCGATCGGGAAGAAGTTCATTGAGCGATGAGCAGCGGTTGCTTGCGAGCGAGTCGCAGAGAAAGGTGTGTAGCGTCTACGGATGCGCGAGCGAAGCTAATGGACTACAGGTGCGCAGGAAGAGTCTATACCGCCGGATAGCCATATACGTATCCATCATCGTCCTCTTCGTCGTTCTCCTCGCAGCCACGTACAACCTCTCCACGCCCAAAGATGTCAAAGAAGCAGCAGCCATGCTCTCCAACGGCACCTCACTCTTTGCGCCGACGACAATCCTCATATCCCTCGACGGCTTCCGCGCCGACTTCCTATACCGCAACCTCACACCTACGCTCAACCAGTTCGTAGCAGAGGGGATATCGCCGAAGTACATGATGCCCAGCTTCCCCAGCGTCACATTCCCAAATCACTACACAATGGCTACCGGCATGTATCCCGAAGCGCACGGCGTAGTAGGCAACACATTCTGGGACCCAGAACTCGAGCAAGAGTTCTACTACACGGATCCCAAACGCAGTCTACAACCGCACTGGTGGGGTGGCGAGCCTCTCTGGGTGACAGCCGAGAAGCAAGGAGTCAGGACAGCAGTACACATGTGGCCAGGTTCCGAAGCGCATATCTTGAATCAAGAGATTGCCTACATCGACAAGTACAACGGTTCAGAAGTCTTGCCTACAAAGGTCGACCGCATAATGGAACTCCTCGATCTCCCAGGTCCCAAAGATATCGGCGCAAGCGCAAACACACCGCGGCCTCAGCTAATCGCAGCATACGTCCCCGACGTAGACGGCGACGGCCACCGCTTCGGACCCAACAGCACTGAGATCCGCAAGACGATCGCCAATGCCGACACAATGATGGCAGGTATCCTAGCTGGTCTCCACGCGCGCAACCTAACAGATATCGTCAATGTAATCGTTGTCTCAGACCACGGCATGGCCACAACAGACAAAACCCGCCTGGTTCAACTCGAGGACCTCATCGACCCCGCTGAACTCTCCCATACAGACGGTTGGCCCCTCTACGGTCTCCGTCCTAAAGACCCAGCCTCGCTCCATCGTCTTTACAACCAGCTCTTAGAACGTACAAAGGATAACCCCAATCTCGATGTCTACTTGCGGGATGAGAATATGCCGGAGCGCTACCACTTTAGCAAAAACGACAGGATCGCTCCGCTGTGGATTGTACCAAAAACAGGCTGGGCGATTGTAACCAAAGACGAGTTTAACGTTGAAGTGGGTTTGAAGACGGGAGAGGAATATCATCCGAAGGGACTCCATGGATATGACCACGAACATCCGCTCATGAGGGCTGTATTCATCGCGAGAGGCCCCGCATTCCCACATGAAGCTGGGAGCAGGATGGAACCTTTCCGTAAGTTTCGAACATACTCACATACATATACACAAAAGAAAGTAAACTAACACCACCCCAACAGAAAACATCGAACTCTACAACATAGTCTGCGACTCCATCGGTCTGAATCCCGCGCCCAACAACGGTACTCTGCGCCTACCGTTGAAACCAGTCGGCCTGCACTCCGACGATGACTCGGTCTCTGGCAACGAAAAAGAAACACCCGAAGATCCCGTGTCATCTTACACACTCTCCTCCTCCACCACCCTCCCGTCTTCCCTACCACAGCCATCAAACCTCGCATCCATGCCCGCAACAGACCTAAACTCACTCTCCAGCATCGCGGCGTCAGCGTCGGGGCTGGAAGATACAAGTCCGAGTTTGGAGGATGTGCCTATTCGACCTACGCCACCGAGTGGTGCGAAAGACGAGTTGAAAGATGGTGAGAAGAGTGATGGGAAAGATGGGGAGAAGGGGGAGGGAGACAAGAAGGAGAGTTGGTGGGAGTGGCTGACGCACAAGGCTGATGGGGTGAAGGATTGGGTGGATGAGTTCATTCATGATCATGTTCCGGAGGATAAAGCGGAGGAGGGGAAGAAAGATGGGTAGAGAGATCCGTGTGAAATGTGGGATTTGGCGTTCTCTTGGGGGTTGGTATAGACGGAGCGTTTCTTTTGGTAAGGGCTTCGTTGAGGTCTTGTGATAGATTTCTGCTTCAGCAGTCTGGTTCTAGATGTTTGATTGTAGGCGGACAGAATGATACCCAATGTTTTCTTCACCAAAATGTTTCCAATTTCCATTGCATCGCTGAAAGCCATGCACCGCACTAACGACTACCCGTGAATCCATATGCACGGCGCATCCCTATCTCATGTGATACAGCGCCAACAACGGGAAACCGTGTACATGAGGCTCTTTCGTGTTCCCGATACCCGATGTCCCTATCTCGTGTTGCACCTACCTGTGATGAAGATGCTACGTTGCGGGTGCTAGTCTTACTGCGGATTGTCTGAAGGTGTACAGAGACCCTGTGCGATGGTGGTTTTGAGCTACCTTTGACCTCATAGCTGCGAGATAAGGATCGAAAGCTTGTTCGAGGCTAGCATTCGGCTTGAAGATTTATAGGCGATAGGAGGGTCGCAGTTCCGCAGAGCTGTACTCTGGAGCTTACTCTGATGAAGCCTTTCGTACATGAGCGTATCTTGCGAGAGGTAGCACTGAGAGACAGTTCCCGTTGTTCAAGATAGGATACGGTGAGCTCAGAGGTCCAGCATGATGCCAGCAGGGGGATTGACGGCCGCTTGGGAAATTGGAACACCCGGTGTGCTCAGTCATGTTGCTGTCAACCAGAACCAGAACGGCAACTTGCTGCTTTGATCGTCAGAACGTCGTGTGATGCTGTCGATGCGCTGCCACCGCACCGACCGGGAAGCACGGACACTACGACCGACTCAGCATCCGGGAGGCACCGACGTGGCAGCATGAAGCACCTCTTGAATCAGGGGCGAAAAAGGAAGGTCACGATACTTGCTCGGTGGTGTTGCGGCTCCTAGCGCTGGGTAGGACCATGTCAGCTGAGTTGTACAGCCCCGTGATTACCTAGGTATCGGTGGCGCACGTCCAGCCGGACGAACAGCGAGGCCGGCACCCATGGGCGAGCAGGCTCGCAGCGGCATAACAGGCAAAGCCGATGCTCTAGTGGAAACGGAATGCCTACCCCGAAGCCTAGCTTGCCGGTGTGATCGTCTCTGAGCTAGATGAGCTTCGTGGAAGCGAGCTGGCCAGGGGTTTTGAGATCTTTGCGGGGTAGCGTATTTCCTTAGCTCATAGAAACCGAGAAAGGAAATTAGGGGTAAGAAGATGGACACTGGGGTGCTGTGGAGAGGCACAGTCGATATAGTGAACGGTCTGCTGTGCTCGTTTGCGCAAACACCCGTCGAATATGCCGTCAGCGATTGCATCATTCTAATCAATGTCAGCACTTCGTACCCTGATTACTTCCGCTGTTTGGGGAACGCTGTGTAGTGTGCTCGGCTCAAGTGGTGAGCTAGAGTAGTTCCCGTAACGGTGTCGATTCTTGGTTGTGGAGAAGTCGCATAGCGGGGAAGTTTCGAAGACGTAAGATATTACCAAATAAGCCCAGATGGACACGATGGTGAGAGGCCTAAGCTCCAACTCATGCAACAGACCGGAAAATACGTGTCACCAGGAGGATGAGCCCATGCAGGAGGAGAATTTGCACGATCCACTTGGATGTGAAGGTCATGACATGAGTTGTGCGTATGGCATAGCGTGCGACGTGCCTTGCATGGAGGGCAAGAAAATCCAGCACGTTCTGGATTCGTGGTTTCAATCGAAATGGGTGTTGCAAGGCTGGTCGCGTATGTGCTGTGCTGCATAGGACGTTGGCTAAGACGCTGGCAGTTTGACGACAGAAGGTGCGAGACATGACATAGATGGCGACACCCGCAGCCGCAGCCGTAAACGCCTGGAGAAGCGGAGATGTTGAAAGTGCCCGGTGCGTCGGATGTAATATGGCACAGCAAGCCACACGCTCGAGATGTCGTGAGAAGAGGCGTGGGTACGGCATCACGACCAGGCGACGCGACGCGACAGCATGGAAGCAACGGAGGTTGGACCCAGCAGAGAGGCGCCATGCAGGCACGGGGATGATGAAAGATGGTCGGAGGGTCTCGTCAGAGATTTCCATGTGTCATTGGTGGTCAGGTGGCCTGCGGATTGAATTTCCTGGGGGTAATCGAAACGCCAGCCACGAGCCACGTGAAGCCAATTTTCTGCTTTGCTTCGCCGCCCCAGCAAACCCGAGCCCGCCAAGCCACCGTGACGTAAAGAGAACCTAACCTCACAACCACTTTCCATCGCAAAACTATACGCGTGCGACGTGCTGCTTACTGCCCTATTGGCTCGGTTGGGCTGTGAAGTGATCCTTCTAGCTCAGAGCCATGTCGGCCCAGCGTCCGAGTCGTTGGCGCTTGTGCATGGACCTGGGGAAGACACAAGACGTCTGACTAACAATGAACCACGGTGCCCTTTGTCCAAATAAATCTCTGCGGTAGGTGCTGCATGACTATAAGAGTCCCGGAGTGCCTTTCACTCTGGAATAACTGCCTGACCTTGCCACCTAATACATAAACCCACGGATCCCTCACCTGCTCTCACACCACCAGACAACGAGTCACCCTACCGTCATCACCGTCAATCATTCAATGCACATCAACGACTTCCCCTACGAAGTACTCACCCAGATCCTTGAGGAGGTCACCAAGGCCAATATACGTGATGGCCCCACGTATACATTTGGTCTCCAGCAGGCGCCACTGCCTCTCGAGAGGGCCAAGCTCCAGCGCTATGTGAGAGGCCCGGTCCCGCCAGAGCTCCTCAAGTGGGACGCGACTGCCACTCTGCGATTGGTATGCTGGAAGTGGCACGAGTGGGCTCTGGAGCACTCCATCAAGGACGTCTACATCCGTCGCTGGAAGGGCGGAGAGGTAAGCAAATCGACACACCTGACAATGAGGACTATGCTAACGTTGCATAGCGATGGGCCGAACTATCCAACAGGCGAGAGAGCTACCCGCTCTACGAGCTCATTGACCGTCCAACTGGCACAGCTGTCTACCGCGACCCCTTCGCCTCTCTCAAGCGGACTGTGAGCATCTGCAACGACTACCCACAGGTGGCTGCCAAGATCAAGCGCATGTGGGTGCACGGCTTCTACACCGCCGAGACCGACCGTCTGGTCTTCCAGTCCCTCAAGAACTGCACCAACATCACATCGCTCTCTCTCCCATGGACCACCATCCGTCACGTGGACGCCAACGCATGGCGGACTGTGCTCACTGGTACCGGCAAGCCACTCCAGTCGCTGGAACTCCAATGTGTCGACCCGACTTCGCAGCAAGCAACAGACAAGGATAACATCGTTGATCTGGAACCACTGCAGTCGGTAAACTTCAGTCAGCTGCGGCGGCTGAAGATCTTTGGCGACACTAGCTTCATGCCCATCACCGACGATGATCTTTTCGCCATCGCTCGCACGGCCACTCAGCTGGAGGAGTTCCACTTGACCTGCAATTCCTCCATCACAATCGATGGTGTCATGGCCATTGTCAAGGCATCTCGGAAGACGCTCCGGGTCCTTGAGCACAGCCCGCGGTCACAGGATGGCTTCTGGCACCCGCATCCGGGATCACCGAGCGACTGCGAGCATCTCTGCGACACGTTCCGGAACTGTCCAAAGCTTGAGACTCTGTCCATCTCTCTTCCTTCCGTGTGTTCCCATCTCTTTTCCAACGACAATGCGAAGTTCGCAGGTGACCTGCAGGTACGTGCTCTGCACTTGTGTGAGCACGAGGACGGTCGCTCCACCCACGAAGCTACCGATGCCCTGCAGAAGCTTCTTGAGCAAGCCCGTCGATTTGTCCGCCTCCGCGCGCAGAGTGCTATTCCTCGCGAACTGTACGTCGAGCTGTTCTTCGCCGAGTGCATCTTCGAGCCTGGCTTCCAGTCCGTCCATGGCGACTTTTCGCTGGCGCAGATCTCGTCAGACGGGCACTGGCCACAGAACGTCGAGTTCAGCGGCAAGGGACCCTACGGCAGCACCGGCCTCTACGGAAAAGAGGAGGAGGCGCAGTTCCAGCGCATCGACGAAGCCGAGTTCCTAGCCGGCGTCCGCAGGAGGCTCCTCTCCATCCAAACCTGATTGTGGATAAACCCACTGATAACGGCCGAATTCACTTCAACTGTAAACTTTTCATTGCGAACCTATACTTACGAAATTACGACCACATGCATGAGCGACAGGCCTGGAGCCAAAGAGATACCAGGCTGAAGCAGCCACATTGTATTCATGCATTTGGGGAAATTCATAACGAGAACATGGCCATGTTCCGAAAAAGCGAATACTGCGTATTGATCACTTGGGATGGCGGGGTGTCTATTGCTTTTTTCCATCTTGCAGTTTGTTAGCATCTTAGCGTTCAACCTTCAAATCAGTATAATGAATCAAGTTTCACACTCATCTGACAACTGTCTCATCGCTCATCATCTGTGCAAATAGTCTTTCGCGCATGTTCGATAGAAGGAAACTTGCTTCCACTCCCGATCACGAGAATAGCAACACACGATTGATAAGAAACTTCGCGAAAGCTCCAATTTTGCCAACGGGTTCCACACCTTGGCGATCAAAGACCAACACCCCGCACCTGCAGTCCACGCACCCACACCCTCCCAAAGCAGACAAGCCCAGGTACAGCTTTCCGCACTTTCTGCTTACACACCGCATGGTCATCCGTTATGTACGCCGGAAGCCAACCTCTTTCTCTATCCGAGCGATGGAGCTTACCAACCTAGAGTAAGGTCTCAGTCCCGTACACGCCGAACACCGACCGATTGTCTGCTGAATAAGAGGCACGGGAGCGCGGAAGATGTCCGCCCCAGCGAAAAAGTACTTGCCGGGCCCGGGATGATGGGTTCCTTTGCAATTGACTCGCGATGCAGCAGGTTAGCCGGAGGAATTTTACCAACAACGTACCTTTCCCCAGCGAAACAGAAAAAAAACGAATTGACAATCTCTTACCAAAGGCTCATGTAATCATCGGAAACGCGCAGACGCTACTGCACCGGGTATATATGTGGGGCGCTAACCGTCGGGTCTTTACTGAGAGAGGTATAGTGAGGAGCGCTATGAGGGGCAGAATGGCGCAAAGCAGTTGTTTACAGGACAGCTAGGTAGCTAAGCTCGCTCGGTGCGATTGGGCCGGTGGATGATGTAGTAGCCATGGCATGATGTATTGCGAGACAGACACAGTCTATGGGGATCGAAGACTCTTGACAAGGGGTCTGGGTTATCTCATGCACCATGCACATGCCAGCCCCCGGTGGTGCTGGTGCTGGAGCTGGGTATAAGTAGAAGGTGCGTACCCCACCCCGAAAGCTCTCTTCTTTACTTCTTCACTACATACTCATCTCTCTCTCATCGTCGTACTCTACTCGTTCTTTGTGATACCCCCTCGGAAGTTATTCAAGATGGCTCCCAAGATCGCGATCGTTTACTACTCCATGTACGGCCACATCAAGAAGATGGTATGTTGCGATTGTGTTGAGATGGGGAGCTGTTGTTGGTTGCGAAACGGCTCCCCACTCGACTGACGACTTGGAATGAGGGCTTCTGCTAACAGATGAATAGGCCGATGCTGAGTTGGAGGGTATCAAGGAGGCTGGTGGTGACGCCAAGCTCTTCCAGTATGTATCCCCTTCTCCATATCTCGAACACTATAATCTTCCTGCTGGCAATTGCACTTGCACATGCCACATCACCATCCCCCATCTCACTCAAAGAACATGACTAACCCCCTCCCAGAGTCGCCGAGACCCTTCCCCAAGACGTCCTCGACAAGATGTACGCACCCCCCAAGGACGCCTCGATCCCCACTCTCGATGACCCCGCCGTCCTCGAGGAGTTCGACGGAATCCTCTTCGGTATCCCCACCCGCTACGGCAACTTCCCCGCACAATTCAAGACCTTCTGGGACAAGACCGGCAAGCAATGGCAACAAGGCGCCTTCTGGGGCAAATACGCCGGTGTCTTCGTGTCGACCGGTACCCTCGGTGGCGGCCAGGAGACCACTGCTATCACCAGCATGAGCACGCTTGTGCACCACGGTTTCATTTACGTGCCGCTCGGATACAAGACTGCGTTCAGCATGCTTGCTAACCTCGATGAGGTTCACGGTGGTAGCCCTTGGGGCGCTGGTACCTTCTCCGCTGGTGACGGTAGCAGGCAGCCCTCTGAGCTTGAGCTTAACATTGCCAAGGCTCAGGGTAAGGCTTTCTACGAGGCCGTTGCTAAGGCCCACCAGTGACTAGATGGCGGAAAGACTGCTGGCGATGCTGTGGGTGAGAAGAGCGTCGAGGGAGTAAATGGAGCGGGAGCGACGACTAACGGTACTACTGCTGCTGCGCCTGCTGCTGCTACATCTGCTCCTGCCGCTGCTTCTTCATCGCAGCCTCAGCAGAAGGGGCCGGAAGAGAAGGATAAGGAGGGTCCGTGTGGATTGCCTGCAAAGTGCGATATCATGTAGACGTTTCTCTTGTTTTTCTTCTTCCGCTCTCTATAGTTCGCTTGTTTAGACATCTGCGCGACGAGATAAATGAAACAAAGTAATACATTCATCAACGCAGCCATCGTAGCTTGACCTGTGATGATCGAGTTGACTATCCAATCTCTATATTGAATAAAAATACATCTTCTAAGTTCGAACGTGATCGCCTAGTTATGAAAATTGATATTCTACTTACGTTGCACCGTCGGGGAGGGTAATTGGAAGTTGAGAGCACTTGACGCAGAATACTCATTCCCTAGTTCCCACAAAAAAGTGAGTAGACGCACAAGACTGTCGTATCAATATACCAATACATAGCCACTTCTCATGCTCATCCAATACCATAACAGAGAGAGTATGCCAACTCTATAAACACAAAAATGATCAACGGGGTATCTAATCAAACAAGCAAACCACACATTCCCCAAACTTAATCTCAACTACCCTACCGCCGCCTCGCCCCCAAACTCTCCACGTTATTCGCATGCGCAAGCAGATACTTACAACACGTCAACGTATACTTGCACGCCTTCGTCCATCCCTCATCCTTATTCAACGCCAACTTGATACTCTGATCATGAATGCGATCTTTCTGTATCTCATACGGCATCTTGACGCCTCCTGGTGGCCCACCTCCAGGCGCTGCTATACCTGCACCAACACCACCTACAACGTGCGACGGCGCAGCAGCAGAGTTCTCCACAAACTCGCCCAATTGCCGCAGACATTCCAGAAACGCCACCATAGCCGTATCGAACTTTCTATGTAGAAACCCAAAGTTAATAGGGAAGTCGCCGGAGGAGTAAAGTTCGAGTTTTTGTCTTGTTACTTGGGGTGAGTTGGCGCTTGTGGATTGAGGTTGTTGGCGTGTTGATTCAGACACTGTGTTTCCGGTGCCGCCTTTGGTTTCGATACGCGTGATGGTGGATGTAGAGCCCATGGGACAGAGTTCGTAGCCGTCGAACTTGTAGTTTAGTCGGTCGGCTAGTGTGGCGAGGAGGAGGCAGGTTTGACCCCATGCAGCGTTGATTTCGGGCCAGTCGACGTACGGGTTTGGCAGGCGGCCGAGGCGGAGGCCGTTGATGGTGGCGAAGTGGTTGTCGTGGGTTATGTTGAAGGTGTCGTTGTATACACTTCTTCTTTGTAGCTGATTCAGAATTTGCGCATCGTGCGCGTATCGCGTGGCTAGAGCGTCGCGGTCATTTTGGATAGTGGTCAGGGTGGTGTTGAAGGCGTTTCTGCTCTTCCAGAACTCGCTTTCTTCTTGGTCGAGGATCCGACTCTCGACTTCTAGGGCGGCGAGCTGGGCGTCTAGTTCGGCCTTTTCGGCTTCGAGGCTCTCGAGCTGCGTGATGGCGGTGCTTTCGGCTTTCTTGGCTGCTTTGAGGGCGGCTTCGGCGGCTTTGACTTCTTCGGCGCTGGGCACGTCGGTGTTGGCGCGGCGCAGGTAGTCGACGTATGCGTCGCGTTCGCGGGTGGCGACGCCTAGGCGCTTCTGCAGGCCCTCGATGAGCAGCTCGGTACATTCTACGCATATGGGGTGGTCGACGTCGGAGCGTGCTGATAGTATCTCGAACATGCGGTTTGTTGTTTCCAGTGTATCGGACAGACTCGCACCTCCCTGTATGCCCAGTCCATTTGAGAAGCTCTTCCTTCGTGTCTTGTCATTCGCATTCGGCTTCGTCTCGCCTGCTTGTGATTTCCGATCGGGACTACGGACAGCCGCAGAGGGTGGGTCTATCATCGACTCGGACATGTGTACGTCGATGAAGGACATGGCGGGGTTCTGAGGGCCATTTGAGGGTCCTGAGGGCGGTGCGCCTTGGATGTTGCGCTTGAAGGTCGGGTTCCTGGCGTCTTTGGTTGCATCTTGATATGTCTTGAGGTGTTCGGGCGGGTTCGGAGGGCGCGACTGGCGGTTGGGGGATATGCGTGATGCTGGCTGTTGGCCTGATACTGTCGAGTCTATAATATGTTAGTCTGATGCGTGGTAGTATGCAGAATAGATCTGTACCAGTCAACAGCTTAAAGGCAGCCGGGTTGAGCTGGTCGATGGAGGCGTCGATGTCTATGGGCGTGCGGCATTTCTGACAGGCCAGGGCTGTCTGTTTCTTGTCGATGGCCATGTTGTCATGAGCTGTGGTTCATCATGCTTGGAGAGAGGTCGTCTATTCCAAGGCGCTGACGGAATGACGGTTGCGGTTCACTGGCGATCACCTGCATGCGGGTGGGGCTGCCGCTAAGTGTCGGGTGCCTGCCGAGGAAACCGCGTCGCGTCTCGCTGTTCGCGTCAATCATAGCATCGCAATCAGAAACTGTCTTACACGCAAACGCCCACCACCCACACACCGACCCCTATTTTACACCGCCCTTACGCTGGTTGAGACACATGCTCGCTGCTAAAGTGCGCGGCAACACGCGCCATGGAACCGCCGGCAAAGCGCATGCGCATACTGCACTCAGTCGAGGTCGACGAAGACAATGCCGAATACATCAAGGCCAAGCAGAAACAACAACAGAAGCTCAAAAGCCGATTTGAGTCGATATTTGAGAAGTTTGGAAATATGAATCCATCCCAAAGCGACGAGATCGACTTCAACACAAACAGGGTGGTTGTGGATAGAGGCCATCTGCGAAGAATAAAGCGTCGGGCCAATGGCAAAGAGAAGACGCTACTGGAAACTGTAGTAATGGGATCTAGGAGCCATCTGGAGGATGATGAAGAGGACGAGCAGGAAGGAGAGGGAGAAGATTCGGAAGACGAACTGGCACCCCCGCAGCTGGGCAGGCCGAAGGCTGCTGGATCGCCCGAGCAAGACACGAGCAAACAAAAGACCGCAGCCACCGAGACCAATGCGCCCCAGCCTGCAATATCTCAACCAGACTTGCCATCAACATCCATACCGCACTTTGGCACTCCGCAAACACCCTATCCTCCGAATTCCACCGCAGACATCCTACGCCATGTTCAGTTTCCACAAACACCTGCGGGGCAGCAAGCACAAACCGCTTTTCATGCAAGTCTACTGCAGACAATCAATCAAGCGATACATCAAGCCGTCAGCGGCTTCATACTGCCGAACGCCCCGATGCTCTTCGCGAACGCTGCTCCCCCGCCGATTACTCCAGTAACAACGGATGACAAGGTAGCGCCTGCGACGGACCCGAAATGGTTCTTTCCACCTCTATCTGTACAACCACGCCGAGTTCCAGTCGCCCAATCGAGTCCTCTCCCGGGCTATACGACAGCACCAATAGCGAGAGAGACAGACCAGCATGCAGAAAATATCTCGATGAAAGTCGCTGGTGGAGGATCTGCCGCCTCAATCCGTACAAGACCGGATGAGAGCTCACCAACGAGACCTCGTCGGACTAGTCCGCGTGTTGAAATCCAGAGGCGCGTCCCCAGGACTGCAAGGAAATATCACTTCACTCGGGAAGACGACGTATACATAAGCAAGCGCAAGAGAATAGACGGTGTGCCATGGGCGGCCATCAAAGACGGCCAACAAAAGTGGAAGGAATGGCCAATGGCTGCACTTCACAGCCGCTGGAATTTGATCAAGGACCAGAATCTTCACCTGCAAGAGTCTGCTGTAGCTCCTACGGGTGGTCGCGTTGTTGAGGAGAGTCAGATCTCCAAGGAACACCATCCCGTTGTATCAAAGCCGCCGCACCATCTGCCGACACCAAGTTCATCCGAGCATGAAGATTATCATCAGAGCCTTGTCCGGTCGACAGAAGATGGTGTTCAGAATCTGCGTTCGTCGAGCACGCATTATGATGACGATGACCGCGATCTGCTATCTCTTGCTGGCAATGATTCCGACGAAGATCAACTCCCGGTAAACCACGACGACGACAATACACTTTTAGACACATCAGGAGATGTGATACTGCCGTCCATCGAGACGAGGGATCTGATCGATGAGGATACACTACAAAGCGACTTGCTTGTAGACTTACCGACGCAAGACGATATCGCAACACCAGTCCGGGAATCTTCTTGCATAGCGATAAAAGCTGAGCCAGCCTTCTCTTCGCCAACCACACTTCGAACACGAAAGCATGCAACACCACTCGCCGAAGTAATACCCGATTCACAAGAAACCGAAGACGAGCTCCAGAACGACCATAACCCTCACAACATGAACATCAGACTCTCAGAAACTATCAAGCCTGACACGATCCAACTACCGAATCCGCAAAATACGCATATCTCTTCCCATCGGAAAAGCCCATCCCTCGACCTTATCGGCACCACCACCGAAGACGAACTCCTCCCTTCACCACCCAACCCAACAACTCCATCCTTGAACTGTGCCCACGAGCCAGTCACCCCACGAACTGCTGTCCCCTTCACCACCTACCGAACACCCAAAGTCCGCAATGATGACGGCAGTAGCGACAAAGGCAGCAAATCCACATCGAAAGCCGATCGGAAAGCATTCCACAAACGGATAAAGAGGGAGTGGACAAGGAAGGGTACACCAGCGAAGGACAGTGCGGCGAAGAGAAGATGTCTAGGGGGTTTGGAAGTGAGGAAACGGAGGTGGGTGGATGTCGATGGGGAGGGGAGTGAAGATGAACTCGCTAAGTTTTGATCGTGGGGAGAGAGGGGTAGTAGCTAGAGTTGACAATGATGTTGTCTTGTCTATGTATAACGATGTCTATACGTACAGAATACACTTACACATCCAGTCCTCCTGTTGTCGATCCGAAGATCGACCACCTAGGGTCGTTCCTACCATGTCACATCTCCACCTCCCCATCCCTCATTCGCATCCTGTCCCCACGTTCCCACTACTTCCTTCTCCTTCCTCTCCTTATCTCCCTCCCAACCCACCTCCTTAGCAACCGCACTCTTCGCCTTCACACTCGGATCTCTCGAATGCCGCTCCACCCACTGCTCTGTAAAGTTCTTGATCCGGCCATCGCCACGCACATCCGTTTTCTCACTCGACCGCCTCTGCTTCGACTTCTGTTTCTCCTTATCGATGTGAGTCTTACTGTGTTTCCTCTCCTTCCCACCACCAGTAATACCCTCCCCATCATCTTTACCCTTCAACTTCCTCTCCAAAGCCAACATCTTCGCAATCAACTCCTCCTGCGGCACACTCTTCAACTTCTCTGCTTTCTCTTTCTCCCCACTACTGCCATCCACACCACCCTCCCCAAGTACACCCAACCCCTTCAACACCCCCTCACTCCGATACTTGAACCGAAACACCGCATACGGCTTCTCCAAACGATCTAGATACTCCGGTCGACCAACTACGTGACCGTACTCCGTTGCTTTACCCGCGCGGACGGCGTGTTTGATACCGCTTTTGCTGGACGTGGATTTGCTGATGGTGAGACGTGGTTCTGCGGGGGCGATGTATGTGGAGTCTGAGGAGGTGGTACGCAGGACGTTCTTGGGTGTAGACGTGGATGGAGGAGGGAACTGCCAGTGTGGTTGAGCCGTGAAGTTTGGTGTGGGTTTGGGATGGATGCGGGAGGGGAAGTTGTGATTGGGACGGTATCTTGAGAGCGTTTTGTTGCTCATGCGTCGGTTGGGTGGAGTAATCCTGTCAGGTACAGGTGGTACTGGGGCGGAGGTAACAGGTGTGCTCACAGGCTGTTGAATAACAGGCTGTACGGCGTTGTCGGCGGGGAAACTCCATGGTTGGGTAGGCCAGGCGTCTTCTGGTGCTGGTGCTAGGGCTGGTGCTGGGGCTGGTGGGTTGGCAAAAGCGGATGTCAAGGCGGATTTGAGACCGGCCCAGTCGTTCATCTTGTCGACTCGCTCTTGTTTTGGTGAGGATGGGGGGTTGTCCCAGCCGTTGTCTTTCCTATTCCAGTCACTGTCCGCTTGAGTCTTCTTATTTTCATCTGTCTTGCTCCAGCCTCCGGCCTGGTCGTCGTCGGTTGAGTACCAGCCTTTCTTGTCACTCTGCTTTGGGTTCTTATCTTGCCAACCGTTGTCACTGCTGTTACCCCAGCCGGTATCCTTTTCAAGTTCTTTGCCCCAAGAAGCCTTGACAGTGTGATCTTTCCTATCGTCACCCCAAGACGCAATCGAGGGTGGCTGATTCTCTCCTAATTTCTCACCAGCTGTTCTCTGAACAAATTCTTTCATCGATGGTGCGTACGGGGCTGGGAACATGTTGCTCGGAACATTACTAGGCTTTCTTATCGTCTCATGCACAGCAGCGCCCCACTCTGGAGTAGGCATTGCAGAAGCAGGCGGGCCAGCGTAAGCACTGGGCTGTCGTGATTGTACTTGTTCCGTGGGAACAGAAGGGGGCGCATTCATTACCGTCGGTGTCATTCGTGTGATGACTGAAGGTGCAGGCCCAGCGACTGGGACAGCATCCACAGGTCTCGAAGATGGGTGACGATGGGAATGCTTCGATGGCTTTCGCTCATGATCGCGCTGTACCGACTTGGAAAGCCGAGAATGGCTCTTCGATCTTCGTCGTGAAGGCTGTACCCGGCTTCGAGAACGCGATGGTTGGAGAGTAGCGTCGGAGCTACTCAGCGAGACCACAGAGTCTGAAGGCCGTTCGAGACGATCCCAACTCCCGCTGTCTTCTTCTGAAGAAGTGATTTCCCGATCTCGGCGTGAACGTCTTGATCGCGATTTGGAACGTGAACTCCGTTTCGCTTCGTGCTTCGAGCGCCGTCGATCGTGTTTAGGAAGAGTGACTGGGGAGCTAGACCTCAGATGATAGTGACTGGGAGGGTTAGTCACCCAGAGTCTTCCCTGTTGACTGGAGGCGTCCCATTCAGCTGCCTTGTCGGTCGGCCAAGTATCTCCAGTGTCCCAGGCGTCGGACGGGGTCTCTTCCCGAGAGTTCCATGCACCGACACTGGAGGAGTCGGTCTCGAAAGCGGGCTCAGCGTTCCAGGTAACATGGGTCCCTGCTCTACTTCGTGGAGGTCGTTCGCCCCAGCCAGGCTGAGATTTTGCCCAGTTTGAACCGTGCTCACTCTGGTGGTCGCGTGAGGAAAAAGCTGGCTGCTCTATGTGTTGATGTGGTTGTGCTTGAGCACCGAGAGGAGATTCAGGCCACGCTCCTGGTGGTGCAGACTTCGCATCAAGATTTGTTTCCTTGTACTTCGCCTGTCCTTCTGATTGTGTGTCCATTCGTCGCGACTCTTCCACTCCTTGCTTGACTGCTGTCGTAAGAAGATTGTTCAACCACATTGGATCCACAGTAGGAGGTTGCACCGCTCCGACATGAGGAGGATGCGTGTTATATGGTTCTCCGTCACGCGGGATAGGACCGCTGCCGTACTGGAAACCTGATGGAGGAAGGTCGTTGGTGCGCCGCGCCCCCGGACTGATAGGCTCTGAGTATCTGGAATGTGGCCGCGAGTGGTGCGAAATAGGTGCCGGAGGGAAGAGCTCCTGAGCTTGGTATGTAGTGCGATGAGTTCTCGATGTCGAGCCTTGCGGGCTACGTACCGTTTCGGCGTATGGGGAGCGATAGGACGGGAGAGGCGGTGGTGGACCATGGCTATTGCCAAAGTTGCTGAAGAATGGCCCTCTATCATCGTACATAGACCTCTCGTTAGATGGCGATGAGCTATCGTCTACGCCAAACCGGTGATCTGGGAAGTCTCCTGCTCCATCAAAGTTCATCGCTGAGGCAGAGTTGGCATTGCGCGTACCGGCGCATCGTAGAACGACGACTTCGATGCAGCCTATGTTGTCGAGAATGTTTGGCGAACAAATGTTCGGTGCATCATCCGCTGAAGCTGTGAATAGTTAGAAGACCGCGGTTCTATGAAGTCCTCGCAACACATACCAATGTTGAGTTTATCAAAAGCCCACTCCCTCGCAATCATCGATCCATCTTTTTGTCTTTCTTCCTTCTGCCTTACGCGAAAGTCGACAAGAGAGCGACTATCGGAAGGCTTCCGTAGCTTCAAGTCCTGCCTATTGCGGTTGCACTGGTAAACACCGTCGACGTAGACGAAGATGGCGACGCCTGGAGCGATGAACTTGTTGGAAGTGAGGTGGATGGAGAAAGACTGTGGCTTGCTGGGTACGGGAACGAAAGTTTCTACGAAGCCGTCGCCGTATATGGTGCCGAACTCTCGCAATGCTTGTTGACTCCCGGATAGCTCGATGGCGCAATTGAGGTCCTTTAGTGAAGGCATGATGGGATTGGCCTTCAGGATAGTTGTCGTAAGATCGCAGTAGGACGAAGGATTGCCTGGGACGGGTAGCAGAGGTGCTAAGCTGTGGACGTGGTGTTTAAAGTGAGCGCTGGTTGTCACAGAGACGGACGAGAGGTGAAGCGGTGGCGGAAGCTCGAAGAAAACCAGTTGACTCTGCACTCAGCCCGGGAATTACCGCGCGCAGACCTCTCACATTATCTTCAGATGGACTTCTTGAAGAGGAAGACAGGAATTGATGTGCGAACTGTCTTTGGTGAAAGAACTTGCCATATATTTTACCTACAGACACCACAATGATGCGATATCGGCGCCCGACTACTCTACGAACACCCTACCTTCACGTTCCTCAGGCCACCGCATATAGCCATGAAAAACGTAGCTTAAATTCACGTGTGATCGAAGTGATTCCGAAGGGCGCGCGATCTCGTTGGCTGCGGACCCTGCGCCCTTGGCTGATGCGGTCAAACATGGACATGCCGTCATGTACACAGATAGTGCTGATATGTCCAGCATTTGCAGAATGCGCACGGGGATAGAGCAGGAACTTGAAGGGCATCAGTTCATTTGTTGTTCGTGGTGATTGACGGGCGGAGAAGGAAACGTCGGATGAGGATGGGATGACGGAAGTCGCACCGGTCAAACGAGCACGCACGACTATCAGCCCGATTGCTGCCCAAGCTGTGCTTGTGCGCAGTGCATCACTTTTATCGACTTGTATCAGTATCGAAGTCACCAACACAATCACCAGCCAAAAGTGCAAGCGTAGTTATACATCTTCAACTTTCAATTTCCTCCCTTCCACACACCCATCATCAGGTATGAAGGAAGAGACTTTGCTTGCTAGCTAGCTACGCTCTGGGATATCAACAGAGGAAAAACCACCCTATTCACAGCCTTTAGTAATCCCGAATCCCTTTTTCTTGCCAAATGGAAAGCAGCCGTGACCCAGATAGAGAAATGACACTGTCTTCCAACGTCAGAGATGAGAGCTTTCCTCTTGCCAACCCTAGCCTAGCCCAGCCCAGGTACACCAGTACCGGTAAATTAGACTTTACGTACACATGAACTTCCTCGAGAGTCCAATCAAGATAAGGAAAAGGAAAGGAAATGGCGGCCCATGGGCACACCGCACAAACGCACAATGGTATAAACAAAGGAAACGAATGGAAAACCGAGCCCGGAGAGACGAAAAAGGAAAGGTAGGTGGTACATCGACATGTCGAAGATATTCGATCAAAAAGGCGGTGGTTCAAAACAGGTAATGTCGCTGAAGCGCGGGGTGGCCAAAGTAAAGAGTAAGAGCGGCCAAGCCTATGCGCCGGGCAAAGGTGATTTCGTTAATATGGGGTATTCGAAAGGCAAAATGTTTTGACCTCCAAAGCTTAAACCCAGACGCCGTGCGCGAGAAGAGATTGTGAAAGGAAAGGTTCGTGGACACATGTACAAGGCGAGATGGTGGTGGGATCAAGCCATAGGAGGGAGAGGTTCAGCCGCGCTCTTCTTGCGGCCAAAGATGGTGCGAGTCCTGCTTTTGTCGCGAGCCTTCTTGTCTTTGGAGTGGTCTTTGGTGGTGGAACGACCTGAGCGAACGGACCGCTCATCCGAGGTGGTGGATCCGTCGTCCATGTATTTATCTTTGTAGATCCAGCTGTTGCCCACCATGCTGACGCCCTTGGCTTCGGCTGCACGATAGAACTTGGCTGCCTTCTTCATGTTCTTCTTGCAGCCGACGCCTTCGGCATAGCAGTAGCCGGCTTCGACGAGAGCATCGGCGTCGCCCCAGTTTCCAGCAATCTCGTAGCATCGCAGTGCGAGGGACTTGTCTTGAGGAGCACCCCAGCCGTTTCCGTAGCATTTGCCAAGCTCGTAGATGGCTACAGCGTATTGAGCGCGGTGGCGCTTCTTCTTGGTGAGGTCTGTCGGCTGCCCGTGCTTGGATTGGTCCTCATCGTCGGCTACTTCTAGCTGACCGGAGTCAACGGCGCGGCGTAGCCATTGCAATGCTTCGGACTTGTTCTCACGCATGCCCCAGCCGTGACGGCAAGCGAGGCCATACCAGAACATGGCTTCTGGAAGACCTGCGCGAGCTGCAAGACGAAGATGATAGGTAGACTTGAGTAGCTCACCAGCTTCATGAAGCTCCAGTCCCATGTCGCAGTGCTGCTGCGCTGTGACTTCCCCAACAGACCCGGCTGTCCGCGCGCGGATAGTGCTGTTGCTGGATGTGAGGGACGGGGTACCGTGGTCGAAGGAGGCATCCCGCCTGGCTTGTGGCTGTTGCTGGCGTGTTTGGTCGAAAGAACGAGGCGGTGATTCGGGTGAAGGAGGTCGCGCCTGAGTCTGGTTAGGCTGGCCTCCAGGCTGGTCCCATTTGATCTCGCGTTTGAAAAAGTCCTCAATGCCGACAGACTTGCGGTCGACGGCCCTGCCGCGAGGGAGGTTGAACCTGGTGTATGTGTAGGACGGGGCTGGGTTGTTGCCGAACTCGCCGGACCGGCGGAAGTCCTCGCTTACCATGCTAACGGGAGTGTGGACTTGCTCGTTGGCGTAATGAGCAGTAGGGATATCGTTAGAGTCCTGTCGGCGGAGCTGGTCGTCGAAGGAGGGCCTCATGTTCACGCTCTCCTCAGACGGCTGTCGCGAGGGTCCGGCATCTGACCTTACGTCCAATGACGGACGCACGCTCTGCCGGCTTGTGGGGCGTGAGAAGTTGGGTCTTGAGAAGTTGTAGGCAGGGCGCGGGAGACTGCCGCCATCGACCGAGTAGTTGGACGCAGCTGACGGTGATCGGGGAATCATGGTAGGACCGGTGGCAGGCGTGAAGGGAGACTGGGCTCTCGATAGGCTGGAGCTGGGAGACAGGTTGCGCGTCTGGTGCAGGGAGTCGTAGGATCCGCTGAGAGACATGTCCTCGACATCGTCGTATGTGCCAGCGGCGGAGCGGATGCTCGGTGAGCGGTTCGAGTGCAGGGAGCTGGACGAGCGCGGTGGGAGCAGGTTGGAGCGAGGTGCCGAGCGGGGCTGCGATTGTTGCGAGTGCTGGGAATGCTGCGAGTCGCCAGAGCGCTTCCTCTGCGGGCTGAGGAACATGTGGGAGGTAGGAGCGGCCGGGAGATGGGGACTGACGGGCGTGGCCTCGCGCAGTCCGATGTGTGGCTCTACCGAATCGGGGGAGCGCGACCTGGGGATGTCGAAGTAGCTCTGGGGAGGCGTCGCAGGACTGGCTTCGGCGATGGTGGCCATGGGGCTCTGCAGCGGCCCAATGGCGTACTGGGGCTCGGGCTCGTCCATGCCAAACTGCGGGTAGTAGGACTGGTGTCGCTTGTCCGACGATATCTCCTGGCGGGGCGAGGCCTCGGGGCGCGGGGAGCGGACGGGGCCTGCATCTTCGTTGGGCGAGTTGACGGTCGAGTTGGAGAGGGACGAGAAGTAGCCGCCGCGGTTGCCGAACTCGTTCTGGATGGTGAGGGGCGCGAGGCGACTGAGGCGGCGGCCTGTCTTGTCCTGCTGCTCGAAGCGCTTCGCGAGCAGGCGGCCCTGGAGGGCGAGGGCGTCCAGAGGGGAGAGAGCGGGCGGCGCTTCGCCGGTGCGCGGGCTGGGCAGGTCGGAGCCGAGGGACAGATTGCTCATGCTGGCGCTGGCGAGGTTTCCGAGGCCGAGGTGGTTAGAGGTGAGCGAGTTGGCGGTGGTGGGAGGGTCGAAGGACTGAGAGCGGAAGTCGAGGCCGCCCGGGCGTTGGGTGCGGTTTGCCATGGTGAAGGAAGTGGCAGGCGGGCTAGTGGTTCATGGAATGTGCGGCGGAAGATTGATGACGCTGGGCCGTCATGCGCGCGACCGGGCAAAAGAAGCCGTCGAAGCCGCCTGGAGGGATGAATGCGGGAGACACGGGGCTGAGCAGCGCGTGCGGGAAAAGCAGCCGTGATAAGAGCGGTGGGTGGTCTGGGGGGTATTTTGGGAGGGCGTGGATGCAATCGGCACCATGAAGAATGAAAGCAGCGCGAAGGAGCGGATACGACAGCAAGCGTCGAGGGATCAGTGATGGACTGCAGGCCCTGAGCAGTGTCTGGGGCGTCGCGATGTTCTATGCTGCCTCGCGTGCAAGAATAGCTAAACCTACACCTCCTGAAACCTCAGGTGGGCCGGGGATGCTCCCTGCTCGCCAATAGGGTCCGCTACCACCAGTCGGCCCTGCATCGCGACGACGTTGACCCACCGCGCCGTCGCCCTGACACGCAGCCACTCGATGCACGCATGCACACTCATCTCTCGCGCGCTGACAATGCCATTGCTTTTCACATCTCCATGCTCCCAGCTACCAAACTCTCATTTCCTTCACCCACTTGCTATCGTGTACACCATCGCCTCCAGCTGCCTCCATTACATACCTCCCCCAGTGCCGTTTCACTAGTCTATCCGCACGCCATCCGTATTCCCCTCTCGGCCTGCCTCCGTTTCGGGTGCTGGCCGTCAATAGGGTGGCACATGCTTCGCGTCACTTCATTTGCTCATGGCACTTGTGGAGCGGAACATGTTCCAGACTTTTGCTCATTTAACTGCTGCCCGTCCTGCGAACCACTGTTCCTGCAACGCTTCACGTCAAGAGCGCGCTGTTTCTGCCTATATCGCCGTGACTATATACCGCTCGTCGACTGGATTCTCTGCGTGCCTGCAAATCTAACCATGCAGGGAACACTCGCTGAGACCCGTGCCGGCAAGGGGCTCAGGGTCTTTTACGTGATGCCATCGGCCACTACGCTCGCCCTGCGTGCCCGTCCTTGGGCCAATACACCATCTCAATCTCGTGATCTTGCAGCGCCGCGCGCGATCTTCAGGTCACGCCGATGCCACGCACTCCCGCAGGCACAGTCCGTCTATGACGTTGCGCATCGTGATCATCTTAGTGATTCTCCACATCGTCGAGTTGTTGTCTAGGTTCTGGGGTCCGTCGTCTAGGCGATCGCATCGATCCTCTCCCACGACTGCAGTTGCACGCTATCCTCTAGCTTCGGCTCGGACGCTGTGTCCAGGGACACACGTTTTAACCCCATCATCCACCCAACAATCCCAGCCGGTACCCAATTACCCACCAGATCGTATGTCACACTACCACGTCCGACGCGCCATACCTTCCTTGGCCGCTTCTGCGTGAGTGCATCGAATACGCCGTTGTGCAATTCCCGAAGACTTGAGCCGCTGTGATTTAACAACCCCCGGTTCTGCGCGACACGCGTTTGCGCTTCGAAGTTGTTGGCATACAGCGCTCTGGTAGTTGCTGGCCAAGCGTGTGGGCTCCCAAGCCCTCTGGTCTGCAGATGATGTTTCGGACCCACGTTTGTGAGATCGAAAGTTCCCAGATGAAATTGCAAAACTTCAATGCCAAGGGTTCCCAGTTCCGCCCTGAGTGATGCCAGGAACCCCTCGAGTGCACTCACGATCGCAGTCTCTACGCTATGGAATGGCGGCCGTAGTGACGCAATGATGCTGGGCGTAAGCATTAGGACCCTGGATTTAAACTCACAGACGGTCGGCAGGAGCGCTTGGGTCACGGCGATGGTGTTGAGTACTTTGGCATTCAGCGCGTCTGACCAAAGCTCGGGGGTCACCGTTTCTACAGGCCCGGTAGGGTAGATGAGGTCTGGCACCAGTATGACACCGCTAAGATTGAGGTTGTGCGGGCTCGTCCCCGGGACAGCGACGTGCGGTTTCACAAGGAGCTCGTTGAAGTTCTGAATGGCCTGTTTTGTGCCCATCGTGTCCACAACATCCAAGTGCAGCGGCCGCACGTCTGCTCTTGATTCGCTGAGTACCTGCTGCTCTTCGTCCATGGTCGAGCACACAATGTATACAATGAAGCCGCGTCGTTCGAGGTCAAGGGCTAGCGATCGGACGATGGGCGAGTTGGGTGGTCCAGCAAGAACTGTTGGTGTTAGTCAGAGCCATTGCCTCGCGCCTTCCTCAAGCACTCACCAACGACCTCCGTCCTTGCCCCATTGCTCGCTCGCCGCACTCTTCGCTTGCGGTTGTATTTCTTCTGTTCTCTCCATACCAGGAAACTCCCAGTGCCGACAAAGGCGACGATGGCTGCTGTCAGAGCCCGATTTCGCGACACCCAGTCTTGCAGGCGATGCAGGTAGGCACCGGTGATGGGATGCGGGGGCGGCGGGGGCGGGCGCGGTCGAGCGCGTTCTGGCAGCCATCCTTCGGGGAGGCTCTTCTTAATGTATCCGGCGACATGCGCAAAATGCGTATCAGTGGCGTCCCATATCGATCCCGTGAAGTTGCGGACGTCTTTCGTGTACTCGGAGAGCTTCACCCACGTCAGCGAGGCGCAGAGTCAAAGTCCGTTGTCTTACTCACCACGCCCAGAATCTGCTGGTCGTCGTTTGACATGTCTTATAGAAGAACGATATATCAGTATATCACACCACTTGACAGCGTGCGATGCTCCCAGGTTCAAAGTCTTTGACAGCTGAGTGTGACGACTCCGCCAGTCCACTACGTCAGGCACTGACTCGCGGAACGGGATCCGCACACGCTCGCACGTGAGAGGCACAACCGGCCTCTGAGCTGTTGCGCCACTCTCTCGGTCAAGTCTAACATTAGCATCAGATCTTCCCACAAAATATGCGCGCTTGCTGACCCTGCAGACGATCGCCCTTTACCTTATTTACAATAGCAGCGAGTTATTACTTTGTCTGAGTGAAGTCGTTTAATCAACGACCTGGCCTTGCCATCGTCAAGCAGCAAAGGCCGCGTGAAGTGCTTACGTGGCTGGCCTCGTCCTTCGCCTCTTTCTTCAATCTTTCTTTACTTTTCCCTTTCGTTCACGGCTCTGCCACCAGGTTCCTATATCTTCTGTGCAAAGTTGGCCGCGCGCATATCCGATCCACTGAGTCATTTACTGCAACTCTCAACTACACCAAGTTGATCTACCACGTAACGCGCACGTATCCTCTCACACAACCCAACCATGAAAGAGATCGACGCGCATTTCGATGCCTACGAGCATCTGAAGCATCTGCCTAGGGAGAAAGAGGCGTTGCACATGCTTCGCAAGGCAGCTTCCATGGTGAAGCCGATTATGAGGAAGCGCGGCTGGAAAGTCAAAACACTATGCGAATTTCTGCCCGAATCGGCTCGACTGCTAGGTAAATCTCAAAGGTTATGACTGGAAAATTTACTAACTTCTCAAGGTCTTAACGTAAATCGCACAGAAAGGATTCTCGTCCGCATGAGGTATCACTATGACGCCAGACAATTTCTACCCTTTGAAGAAATCATGGACACATTACTGCATGAACTTTGCCACATCGTATTTGGCCCCCACGACGGCAACTTCCACAACCTCTGGAATGAGCTCCGCGACGAACACCAGACCCTTCTCATGAAAGGCTACACTGGCGAAGGCTTCCTAGGACAAGGCAAGAAACTAGGTGGCCAACGAGTCCCACTTGATGAGATGCGCCGCAATGCCAGGAAGGCCGCTGAAAAGCGACACGCCGCATCTAAACCCAGTAACGGAGGACATCGCTTAGGCGGATCACGTCCTGTACAACGCGGCGTCGATATGCGCAAGGTCATCGCCGATGCAGCGTCACGTAGGATCAGCATCACCGACGGCTGCGCGAGCGGGACTGCAAACGCAGGAACATTGGTCGACCAACAAGCCCAAAATGGATTCCGAACGACTGCAGAACAAGACGATGCAAATGACTGGGCCATCGCGCAAGCCCTGCAAGATCTCATGTACCAAGAGGAAATGCAGAGGTTAGGTGCGCCAACAGGAAACGGCGGTCTAGCCTGGGATCCAGAGAACGGGTTGTCCGTCGACAATTACCCTGCTCAACCTCCCCGTCCGCCAGGAAGTGGCCCTACACTGCCAGGAGGGTACTATGATAAAAATGGTGTCCAACTTGATGACGAACGCGACTCGGGTTGGAAATCTAACGGGAAAGGGGGCTATTACATGCCCGAACATCCAGAGAATGAACCGTCAAAGAAAGCTCGGCCTATACGCAGCATGCCACAAACGCCACAAGAAAGACCTATATCCCGACTCGTCACCCAATCATCATCACGGCCTTCGAATCCTAAATCCTCTTCTTCGTCACGAACACCATCAACCTTCCATCCCCACGGGGAAGACCAACGACGAAACAAGAGTCTCCCCCCAACACCCCTCCCCTCATCAACACCTGATCCTCCTCCGCAACCTCAACCCCTCCCTCCATCCCAGCCCCAACAAACCCCACACATCCCTCCCCCAGACCACTGGTCCTGCCCCACCTGTACCCTCGATAACCCCCTCGCCCACCTCGCCTGCTCCATCTGCACCACCGAACAACCACCCCAACCCATTCCTGAACACCGACGCTTTGCCTCTTCCTCCTCTTCCTCCTCCATACCCAACTTGCCCCGGCCGCCTCCAAGAACAGATCTGAGGAGGCAGGGGGGAGGGGAAGTGACGACGCCGTTTGAACCTGCAAGGGGGAGGTTAGGCTGGAATTGTCTGGTTTGTGGGACTTTCATGGAGAGGGAATGGTGGACTTGTAGTTGTTGTGGGAGTATGAAGGCGGAGAGTTAAGGTGGAGTGGTGGATGGGTGGAAGTGTAATGGTGGCTTAGGTCTTTTGGTTTTGTTTCTCACTTTTGTTTTGGTTTTGGATGGGGTGGGAGAGAGGGCTTTGTGAGGAGTTTTACGTATATATACCCGCGCCAGGAAGCGCATGATGAAAGTTCGATAGGTATTTGATTTTGAAGGCCTTGCTAACTAAACACCTACACTAGGGCGGGCGAGGGAGGCGGAGGGAGGTGGTGGAGGTCGCTCGTTGCTTAGTAGAGGTACACGACCGCTAACTAATGCTACATCCTCAACGTTGTATTCACAAACATGCCGTCCGACTCAGTCTGTGGGACTATAGTCTCCATTCCCCATGGCGCGCTGCCAGATGGCTCTGGTTCTAGAACCGGTGGCGTTGGCACTCTTTCTGTGGCCTCTTCTGTCGCCACTACAGGAGCGTGCTTGTTTCGATATTTCTCTTTTCGATGTGCATCATATCTTGCCCACATCTCAAGTAGAAGCCTTCGGCACTTTGCGCGCTGGAAGTAGCGCAAATCGGGCCAGTGGCATTGTCGATAAATAGCCCTAGCTTCCTGGTGTCGCGTTAATCCATCCAGTCTCGTAGACATTCGGTGAGAATACGACAAGCGAGGGGGGGTGGGGGGAGACGAAGTGTATAGTAGAATCGTGTAAACTCACTTTTGCCCATGACATGAAGGTATCGGAGGCGTATATCTCGTCATCTCGAGCTTCCCATATCATCCAGTGATCAGAAGGGTGTGGCAAGGGTATCATTTGGAGCGATATCAGATCTTGACACAAGCCGTCGAAATAGGCGACCGCAGGCACGGGTCGAGACGAACGCCATTCTTCGTCTTCTGGGACTTCCTCGAATGGTCTCATAAGGTAAGGGCCACGAGCAGTCAATTCACCTAAGATGAAACGCTGAGTCAAAAATGAAGCGAAACTGCAGACTAGGACTCATGCCGATTGTCTTGTCTTTCTCGTCATCATATTACTTACCATTGTTGGTATCCAGCATCCACCACGTTCCCAGAGAGCTTCCCTCCAGAGGAACCGACAGTGGGATGATACCCTGAGGTATCCTTGAATCCGCAATCGGCCACATTCCCGTCATGTCAGCATCTTCGAGCTTGTAATCTTCCTCGGGGTAGTAAAAAAGGTGTGGGTAATAATTAAGTGTGGTCGTGTCTGGGAAGACGGGCCTATCGTTGCTGTGACAAAATGGTACGTGGCGAATGAAGTCGATCATTCGATCGTTGAAACCGAGTCGACGGAGCTTCGAAAGCGGAATGCTCTTGTCGGAGCGCCCTCCTTTTCGAGCGTATCCGATTTCTGCCGGTTTGATCGATACTGTCTTTGAAAGGAGTTCGTAGTATCGGGTGATGCTTGCTATTATAGCATCGCGGTCGTAACTAGAGGCTGCGCTTGCGCTCTGCGATGTAGCTGTTTCGGCCGACATGGTAACGACGGTCGTGATCTTGTGTTCAGATATGAATTCGCAAAAGTCATTCAAACAGGCTTTTGCTGCGGCTTTTCCTTGATGTTCACGAGAGGCAACGCGTTGCTCCTCGCTGCTGAATGTTAATGCGTTCGGAAATTGTAGCACGTAATTACGGCTTCATAACTGGACTAGAAAGTCGGGTGGTCGGCATCGCAGAGAGTACTGAATTTCGGATTGCTATCGCGAAAAGGAGATGCACGTGCAAGCGACGCGACATAGCGAAACGGATTAGGCATGGCGTTGCCCCCGCCTGCCTCCAAGCTTCTTGGATCCGGTCACGGTCGTTCCTACACGAACGCATCGCTCACGAGGAGGCGTTTACGACTTTAGCTCGATTTTGCCTGTGCTCTTCACCGAAGCTGCGTTGTGGTAGGCGGAATTATTGCCATCTGGCATCAAGACGACAAGACGACAAGCTATCGTTAACCACCGGATGAACTGCGGCTCTATGGCCACGTGATCGGACCTTCGCCGAAAACTACCTGTCTCCGGATGCCATGATCGACCCGGTGGCCCAAGATTTCGAAGGCGACTCTGCGAGATTCGATGATTGCAGCCATCATTTAGTTAGTGTAAAAGAAATACAGCGTTGCCACCTCATATTGCTTCGCTCGGAGCACGCTCCAGGATGTAAATGACGAATCGACGGTACGGGTCGAGAAAGACATGGCCGATCTGCTTGTTTACATATACGCACTAGGCAAACAGCCTAAAACAGATGCTAGTGCCCATCACGAACAGGCACGAACGAATGGTTAAGGAAAGGTAGACGGAAAAACCAAGATGGCAGTTACCCCAGATAGATTGCACCCTCTACGAACCCCGGTCAATGAACATTTTCCCCAGCTTTCGGCTCCACACGACGGGCTTGGTGGGACCAGGTAAGAAACGACTATATAAGAACGAGTAGGACGCAGCATGAATCCGGTAGCCACCGTTGTCAAGCATCTACCACCACAATGCGTTCCATCCTTCTCGCCGGCGCTGCTCTCGTAGCCACAGCATTGGCTCGAACAGTCCCTCACCGTTCGTTGGCTGCCAGGCAGAATGGAGGCCTTCCCAGCACTTTCAGCTGGACATCTAGCGACATCCTAGTCAGGCCCAAGAACGATGGTCGCAACCTCGCTGGTATCAAAGATCCCTCAATCATCGAGTATGAGGGCGTATACCACGTTTTTGCCAGTACAGCGAAAGAGGAGGGCTACAACCTGATGTACTTCAACTTCACCGACTTCGACAAGGCACAAGAGGCGCCATTCTACTATCTCGACCAGAGCGCCATCGGTACCGGCTACAGGGCTGCACCTGAAGTTTGTAAGTAAAGCATTCTTCCAAATCCATACCCACCAGGAAGAGAATAGAAAGAGTCCCCAGCTAACACTTCGAAGTCTACTTCGCTCCCCAAAAGCTCTGGTACCTCGTCTATCAGAACGGCAATGCGGCATACAGCACCAACCCAGACATCTCCAACCCTGCAGGCTGGTCTGCTCCGGAAGTCTTCTACCCCAACGGCACCCCCGCTCTTATTGCAGAGGGCCTTCTCACCCCTCAGCAAGGCTACTGGGTCGACATGTGGGTCGTATGCGACGAAGCCAACTGCCATCTCTTCTCCCATGATGACAACGGCCGCCTCTACCGCAGCCAAACGACCGTTGCTCAGTTCCCTGCTGGAATGAGCGAGCCTGTCATCACCCTCTCAGAGCCCAACAAGAACGACCTCTTCGAAGCAGCCACCGTGTACCGCGTCGACAACAGCACCTATCTCCTACTTGTCGAGTGCATCGGACAAGGAGATTCCCCCGGTGGGCTACGTTACTTCCGCTCCTGGACGTCTTCCTCGCTCGAGGCTGATGAGTGGAAGCCGCTTGCCGCTACCCAGCAGAACCCCTTCATGGGTGAGGCGAATGTCGAGTTTGCCAATGGAAACAGGTGGTCGGACAGTATCAGCCATGGAGAGTTGATTAGGTCCCAGGTTGACCAGACGCTTTCGATCAAGCCGTGTGGTATGAGGTTCTTGTACCAGGGCATCGATCCTCAGGCGACCGGGAGCTACAACGCGCTGCCGTGGAACCTGGGTCTCTTGACCCAGACTGGCAACACCGCCTGCTAGATAGATATGTGAGACGATGGAAATGATATTAGATGATATGCCTACTCATGCACATTTGTATATAGATTCAGAAACATACTCGTACGAGCGCCTTCTCAACAAGTCAAAGAAATCACAATAACATCATCGTTCAAAAGCAGACTACCATGACGGTGAGTGCACTATCCTCTTACACGCTCAGCTCACTGAGTACATCACTTTACTACACCCCATTACAAACCACTACCACCACACTGGAGCCCTCTAAACACGATGCTCGCCCCCTTGTCACAAAAGGGTCCCCTGCAAACCCTCGATCTGCACAAAACGGTACGGTCTCATCTCGGCACCACCCACGCCCCAACATGACGACTTCCATCGTCGTCATCGTTCGTCACCCGCCGCGTCCCGTCTAACGCGCTTTCCAACGAGAAAAAAGGAACTTTCCGGGACGCGTGGTCGTGGGAGATGCACGTTCCTGGTTGCGAAGGGAGGGTTGGTGGCAGGTGCGAGGAATATGCATGTTGACTTGTGCATATGATCTGCGCTCTGTGAAGGGCATGGTCGGATCTAGACGGAGGGGGATAATATATCGTCGCGCGACTTTCCACAACGCACGACGGCGTGGGAGACGGTGAGATGGGGGTATCGTGAGTTTCCTAAATAAGTGAGTGTCTGAGCGTACCTGGAAGGTGATGCATGCACCAAAGCCGCTTCCCCGGTCAGGGTACTAGGTCTGTGTACCGGCATAAGCCTTTCACTGGCGTGGGTGATATGCTGACAGTAAATGACGTTGCGCCGAGTGTGATAGAAATCGTTATCGTCATATCACTCATCATGTCTCTTGACGAGCGTATCTAGGGATCGATGAACTACGTCAAGCCTTCCAGGAGCTGGCCGCTTATTGATTGGCAGTCAGTGTTGTTGTCTTCTTCGTTCGCCAGACAACTAATCATGCGTAGAATGACTATGTGGCTCATCAACTTCGTCACATGTCTCGTCGTTCGCCCAGTCTCATGCTGTCAGTGCAATATGACAAGTCGTCTGTGTTCATGAGAGATCTCTGCTTATCGCGAGCATGCCATTGCACACCGGTTTTTGCCGTTGAAATTGCTGTAGTCGAGGTATTTGGTTGCGGCGAGCCGAGCCGGAGCATTTACGGGGAAGCGGGATGGATGTGGGCTCGTCGCTGGGGACGGAAGGAACGATGTATCATCACACGATACCATCCCCCCGGTGAAACATGCTCTCGTTGGCGGATGAAGGCAATATGAAAGACGATGATAGAGCTGTAGATTTCCCATGACGTGAATGCTAACGCATGTTTCGTAAGAGGCAGGCGTGCGTATCGACTCATCCATGGCGTAGATGGGGATAATGAGGTCTGCCGTTTTGAAAGAGCTACTCAGTTCTGAAAGTGTGAAACGGATCTTGTATTCGAAGAGGTTGCGACGGCTGCTCCGATGAATCTGACTTACTGGATACGCAGATCACCTGCTAGAGCATGATCAACACTGCATCACAATATCGCACTCTACAACCATAAACCCAACAACCGGAGAACATCGGAGAAACAGCTCCAGACCACGACGATCCTCGATCCCGATCAAGTAAACCCTTCCCAGCTGCATACAAAAGCCGCAGGAACACGAACGCCTCGATGCAAAGTGCAGACGTCAACACTTGGCGAACAGCCTCGTACGAAGCATCAGGATCTCAACACACGCGCGACATCAAAATTATGGTGTGCTACCCCACGATTTGCGTAAAGGGAACTGGGGTTGCTTTGCTAAGGGATTCAAACATGCTCAAGCGAGCGAATTGTTGAGCTAGTGTCTCGGTTAAGATTCCGATGTGACTGGATTGGCGGGATGGGGTGGATTGGTGGAATATCTAGGGTCGTCTCGGTCCGACTAGGTGTATGTTATGTCATGGGGAGGATTTGGGAGGGTGTTGTTGAGGACGGCGGGTTGCGATCGAGGATTGTTACCTTGGCTATAGAGAGGGTTGTTAAGAAGATTGATCGCGGGTTGTCGCCTGTTGCTGGGGCGAGATGCGGGGTCTTGGTGTATGGGTTCTTGGTAAGCTACCGTAGCGCGCCTGGGGGGTCTAATAATATAGCTAATAATTGCTTTGCAATAGATTTTAACTTACAAGGTAATATTAGAAGTAATAATAAGCGAAATACATACTATATTTAATATTAAATTAGCCTCTAACAGCTTTTTAAAGCTATAACAACGTTAATTTAATATTATAGCTATATTAAACAAGATTAAATAATAATATCTAGACCTGCCTGCACCTACCTACACTTAAATTACCTACTACACTACCTACTAATAGTACTATAGAGGCACTTAAGAGTAGCTAATAGTGTAGAAGACACCTCTTTATATATTATTACTATTTTACACTATTTAGAATAGATTATAGTATTAGAATATAGATATTTACTCTATAGAAGCGCTAGCGTTATATACTAAGACCTAGGTCTCTAGCTATAGTTACTAATATTAATTATTATAGTGTTAAAGACGTTAGAGAATACCTCTAATAGCCTTCTAATAGCCTTCTAATAATAATATCTATATATTATAGTATTGTAGTTAATTAGATGTTAAAATTTAGCATTATAACAAGCCTTATTAGCATAACAAAGATAAGATAGTATTCTACCTATATTATTACTACACACGCTTTCGCATGCCTTACAGCCCCTGACATCCTTTGCTGCCTATATCGTCACCTCCCCTAGGCGCGCTACGGTACCTAGGTATGAGTTCGTTACGAGTTGCCAGACAGAGATTGATGGTTACAGGTTCCTGGGACCGTATGGTGCGTGTTTGAAAGAAAAGATTTGTATCGCAAGCAAGCCGATTCTAGGAGGCGACATATGGGGTGGTACAGGCAGTATCGAATGCCGCATCCTCTGCCGCTCTCCGAAAGTCCGCGGCCCCGTTACTTCAGGGAATATACTGCGGACGCATGCAATGTGCAGAAGTTCATTCTTCTCACGAAGAGCGCTTGTCTAGAACTCGACGAGACCATGTCTCCGTGGCCGCGGAAAGAGTTGGGCATTCAAATGCGAAAGCTAGGATCTGTGGATTGTTGAGAGAGATGCGATGTAAAATGCGGACCTTAGCGCACTATGTGTACACGCCGCAAGCGCGGTGCTGCTAATGACATTCGCATCGCTTACCTCAACGAGCTCGCGTCCGAACCCAAGAGACCTTGCTCACTTGAATTGTCGTGCATCTTAGTGGCGTGAGCAGCTGTCATGACCCCGATGTCTCATGAACACTGCCTCTTTGTTCGTGTGTGCGTCTTCGGAAGCCTTCAAGCCCCTTCTCTGGGCATGGAGAAATAACGACCCTCGATCCTCCTATCATGGTCATGAGAGGTCCATGTTCGCTATGGTAAATCTAGGCAGAGAGAAATGTAAGATCGCCTGGACACCGTACACGACACGGGCGGTCGTCGCAAATCGCGCGTAAATCGTGGGCTTTCATGAATCGGAGACGGCGACCAGACCTATCGTAAAGATGAGACCACTCCATCTCTTTCGCTGACACCCAACATGTATCGGTGCACTGCAAGATAGCAATAGGCAGATTCTGCAATTCGTGGAACCTCAAGACCGTCAAACGTGGGATGATCGGTAGTCAACTAACCTCTTCACCGTTCAGACATTCCGATCAATTACCGTGATCAAATGTTGAGGAGGCAAAAGCATCCGAAAATATATCAACTGCGGGACTGAGGTTGAGTTGGAAGCGTCTGGATATACTTGGCATCCCACGTCCATGGCTATAACAGGTAGAAGGGCGTGCGACCAGGTACGGACATCCCACACGATCGACTCGGTGAGATCGGTTGAGGCTCTTTAGACCGAATCAGGAACGAACGGCATGGCGTGGCAAACAGGCTCTGCTGCAACTGCCGTTGTACGGTGAGCCCATGCTGCTATGAGCTGTGAATAGCAAATGACCCCCACGGTCGACAAGAGATCGACGAACTACAGCTAAAGTAGACCGCGCGGTAACTGTACCCATCGTTTACTCGGTTGGTGCTCTTAACCGAGGCTAGTGTTGAGTCCAACGGTGTACTGTATTCGGTGATGTATCGGACGTGCCCACTGCCATGCATACACTTGTTACTGTGTGTGGATTTTGCAGACCGAGCTTACTTCTGCTGATCCCGTGTGTGAGGATAGAGAACGAACTGTTGGAAGAACTGTGCCACAGTGACGTCCATCTAAACATCCCTAGAGTATCATCTGCTGACAGAGCTGGAACTCGATCAGACCACATACTCCTTGCTCACTGCATCGGTCTCGGAAGAGGCGAGCGAGGGCCTGGTCCCAGTGAATCGCATATGACCCGCATGGTGTGGGCTGACCCCTCACCCCTCATCAGCACTAAATCCGGTGCGGCGTGGATGCCGAGATGTCGGACAAAGTTGCACGAAGTGAGCTTTTCAGATGCTGGAGTGGATCTTTCATATTTTCCTTGCTCTTTTGCTGCGTTTATGTGCGGCTACGATCGTGATGTGGAGAAGGAAAAGGAATTTTGGCCAAGAAGCTACCGTCAGGACCCACCCCTTGATACCTGTGACTGCAGCGGTACCCTGATAGCTATACGATTTATTCAAGGGAATCATCACAAGACCGCGGATGCTGATGGATTCGGGCGTTACTGACGTACACCCTGCAAGATGAGCGGATGGCTTGAACTTTCGCAAACCTCGGGCATCATCTAAGACGGCAGTACCCAGTATTACGTGCATGATTCCAGGGCCTCAGTGCATGAAGAGGCAATACAACGACGCACAAGACGTGATGGCGAGAGCGACTGGGCATCATGCAAGTCAGAGGCCTGGTGCAGCGGCAGGTCGAAGGTGTGCGGCTTGTTGTGCGAACGTGGTAAGAAGGCGGGGAAACAGGTCTCCAGGATCGCCAATTTGTGGGGTAATAGCGTCTCGTCGTTGATGGCTGCATGGTCGGCTCACGCTCGGTTTGCGACGAGGCTGTGTGCATCCTCGCGAACATTACAGTTGTTTTGCAGGAAGGGAATGCCGTCGAGAGATCCATTAATGCCGCTACGTACGCAACCATTGCGTACAGCTCACGGCAACGCCATGAAAACTCTTCATCCTCGTGCCGCTAGATTGTGGATTTCGCATGACTTGAACGTCGCGGCTTACACTTCCGGGTTATTGAAACTGGAACCGATTGGATGAACAGAAACATGGAGGGTGTGTCGGGCCAAAGAAGTCAGTCCAAGTCCTCGACGATGAGAATTAAAGTTCGCGGTGTTTTTGAGTGCCGAAGCGAATTGCCACGGCATCGCGTGGGGGCACAACGAGATCCACCGAGAATCAGGTACGATGAGCGAGGCGTCCCAAGCATTATCCTGCTCGCGTTTGAACCTAAGTCGTGGAAACAAAAGCAATGCGCGAGAACACGCTGAGGGCTTTCGTCCCTGCTGCAGTTGCCGAAACGGCGTTCGGCACATTGCCGCGATGCTTTTGTTTGTAATGGTGCCATTGGCTTGATGCTTTTCGCGTGCAATTTGGTCGTGGCTTGCACATACGGCAGTGCAAACACCTTCCATGTGCGGATTGGTGGATATACGAACCAGATGATGTCGTGTCCACAGCACGACTCGTACACAATCGCCCTTGCGGAAACATGTTGTGGTGAAGAGCCTCAAGGTTTGAGCTATGGCCAGACCCCGCCACCAAGAGTAATGGGCGTGGGGTGAAATACCTCGAGCGATCGGCGTCGTCATCCTGGCCAGGCTCTGTAATGATGAGACATGGGATGCATCCTCTGATAAGTTCGCTATTTTGGTCCGTTTTAGGTGGCCCTACGGCGGTCGGATATGGATGACTGCCTCGGTGCGGATATTGCATGGCCTTGTGACAAGCTTCTCCTCCATGCTGTCTGCCACGTCTTGCAGCACCGCTGGAATCCTTTGGTTTCTCTTACCCTTTGCATTGCTCTACTGCACGTCCGAGTGGTCGCCGAGCTCGACGGCTGGACCGACTGGGACCACGAAGGTTAAGACGGGGTGGCCGGGGATGCTGAGCGGAATCAGATGATGCGAATAGGCCGGCCACGATTCCCCCACCCCCACACTAACACCCCCGAACGGTATCCATCAACGCTCTTTCGAGCCCGCCAACCCTTCGCATGGTGCCAGCTGTGGCGAGAATTACCCTATCAGCTTGCAGCCAGGATTCCAAAAGATCGTCACAAGGCGTTCCCCCCTTGCACTTCACGTCCGGCCAAGATCCGATGTTCACAGCCTCTCACCCCCTGCTCGCTTGATGCAACGTGAGCAAAAAAGCAAACGCCGCTTCAATCAGCAATCCTCGCAGCGTTTATTGGCCACGCGCAACCCCTACAGCTAAGCGCGAACAGCTGTACCTGGTATCGGCTACGTGCAGAGCAGCACCTCGAGCAGGCTGCGGGAGTCACCGCCCCTTTGGTCGTCACCAAAGATGCCTGCCCAGTGCCCATCCCTCACTGATGCACTTCACGCACCTTGCTTTGCCTGCCGTCACTAGCACTCCTGACAACGCCGTCAGCTGGACCCCCACACTCCCCATTGCAAGGTCAAGTGTCCGGCGTTTGAAAATATTTAAGTACCTGTACTATCCTCGGGGTGTTACCAAACATCGATCAACCATTGACGTATTCGTTCCGTTCGTCGTTGCTGCGTTCCGCTTATTCTTTGTCAAAAGTCCCGCTTCTCTCTGCAAGCTTTTGTTAGTATAAAAGTCTACTAGACGTCCACATCCGAACTCTTCTTATCATGTCACCGCACACCGACGCACCTTCTCCCGCAAATAGCTTCGTTCAAGATTCCGGCTTCCACCATCCTGTCCAATCCGTCTACACCATGAACCGATACACCGACTTCGACACCAGCTCAATGGAGTCTACTGATGTTGGCATCCGGCGGTCATTGGTTCCTGGCATCTACGTTCCTACTGTAGCGTTCTTCGAACCAACTTCAGATAACGTTGACGTTGAAACTACCGCCAGCCATGCCGTTCGTCTAGCCAAAGCTGGTGTTGCCGGTATCACCACTCAAGGGTCCAATGGCGAGGCTGTCCATCTCTCCCACAAGGAACGCGACCTCATTACAAACACCACCCGCAAAGCTCTCGATGACGCAGGTTTTGGTTACATGCCTGTAATCGTCGGATGCGGTGCTCAGTCGACCCGGGAATGTATCGAGCTTTGCGAAGAGGCAGCCTCCGCTGGCGGAGACTATGCCTTGGTGCTTCCACCAGCATACTACCAGGGCTTGTTCTCGAAGGAGACCGTAAAGGAATTCTTCCAGGATGTAGCCACTGCTTCGCCCATCCCCATCCTCATCTACAACTACCCCGGTGCTGTTTCTGGACTGGATCTCAACTCAGATATCATCATCGAGCTGGCTCAACATCCCAACATTGTCGGTTGCAAGTTGACTTGTGGCAACACAGGAAAGCTGAACCGCATCGCCGCGGCGACCCGAGCAGCCACTGTCTCTGATCCTGGATCGGGCTTCATGTGCATGGGCGGATCTGTCGACTTCACACTGCAGACTCTGGTCGGAGGTGGCTCCGGTATTATTGGCGGCATGGCCAACATCGCACCCAAGACATGCGTCAAGCTCGTTGAGCTATTTGATGCTGGCAAGCTCGCAGAAGCCCGCAAGCTCCAGGCTATAGTAGCCAGAGGCGACTGGGCTGCCATTCAGGGTGGTATCATCGGAACAAAGGCCGGACTGATGGCTCACTTCGGATACGGAGGATACGCTCGCAAGCCCCTCCCCAGGCCTGGCAAGGACGAAGTCCGCAGGTGGCGTGATGCATTTGACGAGCTCGTCAAGACTGAGAACTCTCTCTGATTTACGCACGCAAAGACGATGTCTATCTCTGTCCATCGAAAGAGGTCATCACAATTGCTTCCGAGCATCTTCTCGCATTGCTCTTGGCGTTGAGCGTACTTTCGCATATTTCTAGCGGCGTTATCTCAATTTGACCGTTGCTTCGTTCACAGTCAGTATGGTGGGCGTTATCTGTCGTTACGAGGCTGCAAAAAGCAATTGTACCCCCTGCCAACGTCGTTACCAGCAGTGGCTGTATAGCGCTTCGAGCCTTCTGGTGGCTTTTTCTCAATTTCTGTAAGCGTACGTTTAGCTTCGCATAGCAGTCAGTGGGCGGATATCTGATTCAAATTGTATTTCCAGTCTGTTCGGACCTGTCAGTGTTGTAGCAATGTTGAATTCAATACTTTCGAAAATTGTCCTCCATGGTAATCACGCGACAATGCAGTGCTCGTCCGTGCTGTTATCCTGACCTGCGCACTCCTCCGAACTCTCTCTGCACATCCAATAGCAACACAGGTCGCAGCGAGGGCTCGGTCTTGATGTTTGCCATGATTGGATTAGCGTGTTTGCATGGCCCTTAAGCCACTGACCGGTGTAGCACATGGAACGGCTGGTAGAAGCCCCCACGAAAGAGGGCACACAAACTTTCCGGTACATATTCTCAGCCACATCCGACGAGCCGGGGAGTGTCGCAGACTTATGAACTCCCTTGCTCAATAGGAATGTATCCCGCCCCTGTGGTTCGTCCGATTTCTGCGACTTTTAGGAAGTATCAGTGCCGACTTCCGCCGTGGAACGACGCTTCACTAGACGGAGACCATGAAGGGTCATGGGGTTGTATTTCGAAAACATTGAAGTGCGTAAATGGCCAGTCGTGTGAAGGCTCACACATAAGCCCGCTCTGTGAATGGCTCTGCCCTACATCGCCAGCAACATACTCAATGGCAAAGGCAGCCACTCATAGCAGCGAGGTTGTCGAGTGAAGGCCTGCAGTAAGCCGTGTAAGCCAATTGGTGTCTTTGCATCGTGCCCTATCCGCGTGGCGTTCGTGTTGCTTCTGCCGGCAAGTAGCGAATACATGCGCAGACAACGGTGTCGCCGTGCTCCGTCTCCGTCTGCCACTGGATTGAGCAGCTGACAGCACTATCGCTACCCATGGACCGTGATAGGAAGCTTGCTGAAACTTGCACGTCTGACAACATGGTCCGGTGAGCAAGCCTTGCTAATCAGCAGTCTCGCGTGGTCACCGCTACTTTGCCTTCATCCCACGCTCAAGCGCACAAGCGTTCCAGCTTGATGGTAGGGCAACATGGCACGTCCCGTCTTACACACAGCTGACGGGACAGTATCTTGTGTAACATCCCACGGCTTTGAATGCATGCAGAAACCGGTGCTCTGTGTAAACGAGGCATCTGATGCGATGCGCGTGTGCAGTGAGGCGAGCCAAGGCTGACGCAGGATATCACAGAGACTGGGGTAGGTGCGCCGTGGCGCTTGCTTGATGAAGTGGTCGTGTGCGACGGCGATATGAGAGCTGAAAGAAGTCGCGTAGATCAGGTGATAACAATTTCAGGGAGCGGAGGAACCTTGAAGGACTTGATGTCAACTGGTCCAGGGCTGCGTGTTTTGCGTCCTTTCCTGATTAGGAATGGTCTGAGCAGGTCAGCACCAGACGCGTGCGCGGCAGCGACGTTCAGCAGTCATGACCCTTGCGTGACGTCTCTTCATGAGAGAGAATCAAGCAATATATGAGCTTGTGTTTCACACAGGACTAAAAGTGTAGACGTTCGCTTGAAAAGGTGATGGACAGCCTGTCCGCACGTTGCTGGTACCATCGCGAAGACCGATGAACTTACCTTCCATTTGCCACGATGTTAGGTGTTGGGGAGTTGGATGCTCTTTCACGGTAATTCTTGGGCGACCTTTCTCCATAGTGTGGGTCATCTCAAGTTCCCTCCTTCCAATAAGAGTGGAGTCATTATATTCGCAGCGCGCACGCAAGCGCGCTTCTACACCTCTACTCTCGGGCACATCTTTGCGTAGCTCTATCGCAACCACAAACATCAATTGCATTTTTGCCAAAGCAATCCAAGACCACTATACAAGCATCCATTATCCGGCGGATGTCCTCTCGGTAACACGAGCTGCTTCCGCCGCATGGACTATTACCAATGCCCAACAGAAAACCTTCTCGCAGAAGCACAGCGCCGCGGTTTCCCAAGACTTTGGAGCTCTCGGGACCAGCTCAGCGAGGTCCTCATGCAAGATGACGAGGCAAAAGGATCGGATGCGACGACCGTTTCTACCACGGACTATGGCGCTTTCATACCACGGACTGTCAGTCTGGAACACACATCGGCATTGGACAGAACCGATTTAGCTAGTCAATTGATCAACGAGAGCGCGTCTACCAAATGCGTAGTGCGAGAGGATGGCAGAGCTGACTATTCCCAGAGATTATTTACTGGACGTTGAACACGTTCTTTCCAGCAATACAGCTCTTCTTCGAGTCGGGCTCGTCGTGTACCATCGACTGCGGGAGGTTCCCGGACGCAATCGTTGGGCTGGATCCCGCACTCCGATTCAGATTGACGGATTGTGCATACGAAGAAGAAGGTCGCGTGGTTAACAGCATACTGCCTCGACGTTTTGTACATTCCGGTACCGGTCTCGTCATACAAGAAGCAGTAATCGCCCATCGCACGAGTATTGCAATCCGGAATTTTCGGGATCCACAGAAAGCCCAGCTATGGCGACCAGGCATTGTCGTCCAGCCCAAGATTACAAAAGAGCTGCACACAGTCGTTGGGCTCAGGCTGAGGGGAATGGACAAAACAGCGTACATATGGGCGAAGACTGCGGTGCCTACCGGAGGAAGGGTGTGGGGAAACGTGAGGTCATCTGGCCTGCAAGACGATTTGCCTGTCCCCATACTCCCTTCTGTAGAGGAGGAGCCCGGCGCTCAAACAGTCGTGGTTATTAAGGACAGCCTGATCGAGCGCAATCGCCAGGGCAATAGGGAGATGGGGACCTTCGAGGCCATTACACCCGAAGACTCTTCGTAATTGTACCGGAGTTATACGTTACGACACAGCTGGCGGTGGACGCGACGATGTCGAATTAAGTGTCTGGTAGTAGATTAGCTTGGCAAGTAGCCATCTATCTTCAAGGTCCCTTCCGATGCATGTGAGGATATCCACTCGGGAAGATCCGGCCAAACCCTTGTAACGTGTGTCTGGAGCTGTCTCGTGGTCGAAAGATAGCAGCATGCTGACAAAAGTCGACGTTATATATCCTAAGCCCGATCGGACTGGTATTGCGAGTAATCTCGGGCGAGTGTGCAAAACAGCAGGACCGAAGCGGATGTAAGGATCTTGAAGTGGGGTACTGAGTCGATCCCAGGCGCGGGCGCAGCTATAAAGACACTAATTCCCACGTCAGTGCTGTTCAGCACCGCGCATCGCATCTACAACAGTCAGTACATCTTGCAAGTTGCTGTTGGTTTTTACTCACAGCGTACAGAACTCTCCGATACCATCCACCTATACATCATCATGTCTGGCGCCACCGCTATCGTTCTCTACCCTCGCAAGGAGGGCTCCACCTTTAACAAGGAGTACTACCTCAAGACACACATGCCGCTCGCCATGAAGAACTGGAAAGACCACGGTCTCAAGTCCTACGCCGTCAGTGAGCTCAACGCCGATGGTCCATACGCCATCAGCACCGTCATGGAGTTTGACAGCCCGGAGAGTGTCGGAAAGGCCTTGCAGAGTGAGGGCACCAAGGAGGTCATGGAGGACGTAAAGAACTTCAGCAGCGAAACACCGATCCTCGTTCACGGCAATGTCGTCGGACGAAGTTAGGCTTGGAACCAAATGGAAACAAGGTTGGCCGAGGATCGTGAGCGATGGATACTATGACGAGGCTCATGCAGGGTGTGGTGTGGAGACGGAGGTAGGATGGGGTTAGCGGCGTGAAAGCTGCATGGAGGGGTAGCTTCCTCTTTTGAGATGCCCCGCACTTTGTCCTTCCGAGGTATCCTGCATCAATCCAAGGTGACATACTCCATTTTGCAAACATCATCACGCATTCCAATCAATCGGACAATCAAAACATTAGACTCGTAGTGTAAACTCCAATGAACGTTTACCTATGTTTAAGAATAACTGTCTTCATGGCATAGTCTTCGATGCGCAGACCTGTACATCCAAACAGCCTGACCTCGTGTTATTGGCTGTGATAGCACGGCCAGAGTGTGCAGAGCTGAGCGCTTCAGCTTCGACGTCATGGGCTCAGCGACACAGCCTCTATCGCTCTACCAGGTATTCCGAAGCTTCAGGCAACCATTTATGTAACATGTCTGCAGCTGCCTCGCCGTCTCTTTCGTATACGAGAGCACGCTCACATCACAGATTCACGTCGTGTACCACGAAACGCTCATCAGCTTTACCCAGCGCATGCGAACCACGGACGATGGGCGACCTCTATGCGTCATGCCCCCTCGATCGGACGCGCAGAGAGATCAGACTGCTCACCCTCGAGCCCAACAATGACGAAGACATCACGAGATGCAGCCTCCAGACCTACAGCCCAGAAAACTGTCCATCGTATACTGCTCTGTCTTACACCTGGGGTGCCGATGTAATGCACACCAATATCGAGATCAATGGCGTCAGTGTCCCGATTCGCGAGAATCTATGGGACTTCGTACATCAGCAACTACTCCATGGAAATTACGGACCCTTCTGGATTGACGCAATCTGTATACAGCAGTCGGAGGTCGACGAGCGTAATCACCAAGTTCGATTGATGAGTTCCATATATTCAGAAGCTGGCAGAGTTTTGATCTGGCTCGGTAAAGAGGGCGATGATAGCGACATTGCCATGCAGATTTTGGACGGAGACCTGGTCGACTGGACTAAACAGCTGAATTTGGATACCGACGAGAGTGACGAGAGTGACGAGATTGACGACAGTGACGAGGACTGTAACTGGCCTAGTCCAACCCGGAGAGTACCTAAGTTCAAGAGGTTCTTAACCTCAACAGAGGAGCGCAGCATTACAGCACTATGTAACAGAAGATATTGGTCCCGAATGTGGATCATACAGGAAGTCATGCTTGCGGACTGCCTGGAGATACATTGTGGCTCAAAGATTGTCTCGTTATCTAGTCTTGTGCTATCGCTCGAGGACCTCGCAGGTGCGGTCAGACATTTGGAACTCATGGAACCTTCTTTTTCTCACGATAAGACTTACATGTCTCACCTTGACGAAATCCTCGCCAGTCCTGCTATGGACATCGCTATGATACGGGGTCAATCCACACCACGTGTGTCAGTCACTTTCTCGGATTTGTTGGAAGCATATGGCGACCATGAGTGTGGGGACATTCGAGATAAAGTCTACGCTCTTGTAGGGGTCGCAGAATATGGCCAGTCTATCAAAATCGACTATCGCAAGTCAGCAAAAGACGTTCTTATCGACCTCCTGTACCACGAAGGCAATCGAATTAAACACAGAAAAACTATTTCCAAGCATCAAAGTTGGGAGGGTGATAAGCTGTTTAAATTTGCGCAGCTATTGAGTAAAGTTTTGGACGTGCCTCTTTCTGAAACTGAGATGCAGTTCCACGTCGGCCAGATCGAGAGCAAAGCGTTGTTTCGGGACTGGAAAGAATGGGATTAATAGATGACTTGTTTTGAGATCTTCAACGCGGAAGGAAAGTCGACATATGAACATCCACACAACAAGTGATCAAGCAATCAAACACATTCTCAATCATCATAAACTCCATTAATATCTCCATGCTATACTGAGCGAGCCTGCAATCCAATCCGAAGCTCCCACTCTCAATGCTTAGTATTATGTACGAGAAGATGCAGACGTGAAATATATACAGTGAACATCGGCATCTCGTCTCATACTCTTCAATCCAATTGTAATCGATCCCGAATGACCTCAACACTCTCTAAACGAATAGCCCATCTATCTAACGGCGGTACTGACCCTGATGCTGTTGTTGCGCGTACTTGGCTGCCTGCTGCGCCTGGTCGAAGCTTGCGCCGTAAGCCTGCGTGGGCGGAGCCTGCTGCTGCTGTTGCTGCGCCATGTTGCCGTAGCCTTGCGGTGATGGCTGTGGGAAATACTGGCTCTGCGGTGTCTGCGCTGGGGAGACCCAACCTCCAGGGACGTTCATCTGTGGGGTTGGCGCCTGCTGGGGGAAGTACTGCTGCTGCTGTTGCTGATACATTGGGTGCATTTGGCTCGGTGTGGAGTACGCCATTCCGACGATGCCTGATGGTGTACCAGGCCCGGTAGGCATGCCCATAACACTCGGAGTACCCATCATGCTTGGCGCGCCCATTACACTCGGAGCACCCATGCCGGTTGGCGTGCCCATACCCATAACACTGGGAGTACCCATCATGCTCGGCGCATAGTTGCTCTGAGCCATCGCATATTGTTGCTGCATCTGCTGTTGCAGCATCATTTGCTGGCGTTGCTGGACCTCCATCATTTGGCGCTGTTGGGTCTGCAAGGTGCGTCGGTCGATCTCAGCTTGCATAGTCGGTGTGAAGCTCTGGCGATTGGCCTTGTGAGCCGCCTTCTCCTTCTCGCGATAATCGATATAACCTGTAAGACCTGTCGGAGGCTCCTTTTGCACTTTCTTGGTGTTCTGCGAAAGGTCCAGAAGAGGAGTGTTTGTCATGCGAGCCACCTGTTCCTGCTCGCGAGCTGATAAAGTAGTAGGTTGTTGATTAAGCAGTGTCTCAGCACCACGGCTTAGAGGGCGGCTGGGTGGGCGGGCAGGACCTGGAGAGCCCTGAGGCGACCGCTGAATATGACTCCAATCTCCAGAGTGCGTACGAGTCCAATCTCCAGAATGCGTGCGACCGAAAGGAGGTGGGGTGTGCGACTTGCTCCTGCCATGTCCATACATTATAGGCTGCTGCTGATGCGCCGCACGATGCATCACCCAGTCTTCAGGATCCAGCCTTGTCTTGTCCGGCTGCTGTGGTGAGGCTGCAGCCGGCTGCCATGCGACTTGTCGTGAATCCAAGATCTGCGGAGAGTTCGAACCACTACGCGCATGCATGGGTTGGTTAGGTGAACCTGCACCGGAGATATAAGACAGTCGGTGCTGTTCGTTCGGGGTCGTCGCAAGGTTCTCTTTGGATCGCGAGGCGCTGTTGTCGTGTAGCATCTGTGTCATGGTCCCACTAGTGCCCGGACGCTTGCCGTCAAAGTCCAACGCGTACGTCGGGCCAAAGTCAATACTAGGAACAGCTGCAGGCGCCTGTGCTGGGTCCAGAACAGACTTGTAGCCATGTGGATCTTCATCTGAGGGAAGCTTTACGTTTGGATCTCCAATCATGGTCAGAACACCGCTTCTTGGTCGATCGGTGCGTCGTTCAGGCAATCTTCGTGGAGGAGGCGCAGGTTCCTCTTCAGCGATGCTGGCATAGTCTGGCGTGGAAGTCGATATGGCATCATCGTCGTAGAAACTACTTGATCCGCTTGGCTGACGGTTCAGAGTGGGCTGTGTGATGTTGAAAGCGTCGAGAGCTTCAGGGTCGATTACGTCCTCTCGTAAACTGTCGAGTCTTGAGCTACTGGTCGAAAGGGTGTCATCCTCTTGCGAGGCTAGGGGAGACCGACCTGGTACTGGTTTACGGGGTATGCCGCCGCTTTCGGGGTGCGGACGATAAGGGAGCTCGTGACTGGGGGGCTGTGGCGGCAACTCACTATGTTCTGGGACCGATGGAGCTGTCGGCTGGTAGCCTGTGGGAGAGTCGACGAACTCGGAATGCTCGACGTATGGTGATGCGGGAATGGTAGACAGGCGGTTCCCAGAGTTTTGGTTCGTTGGAGGCGGCCTTGAGTTGACACCAAGATACATCGATTGCCCCTGATCACCGTACGCGTTGTAGTCACCACTGCGTCTGCTCTGTATGGTTTCCTGATTTCTCCAAGCTCCGACTGCGCCAGCGGCAGCTACGCCCCCTGGGAAGGATCCATGCGAAGCGTCAGCCATTTGCTGAAGCGTGGCAGAGTCGACTGCAGGGTTTGGTTTTGCCATGGGCATATTGGGACGAATGGGTGGCTTTTGATTGGCAGCGTGCTCCTGGGTAGGAGGAAGGTCGACATAACCTTGCGGTGGAGCAGACAGATCTGCAGGCGGCGGTGGTAGGTTCTGTGGCTCCTTGATGGGGCTCTCGTCGTAATCTGACGCAGACGAATCATAAGGCTGAACTGCCCCATTCGACGAACCGTTGAGTATACGATGCTGGGGAGGCGTCGGCGGACGCTCGTCTTCGTATGGTGTCTCATCTCGGGTGAATCTAGATGGAGTGTTCTCGTTGCGTCCGTTGACTTGCTCTGACACAGATCGCTGATGGCGTGGGGTACCGAATGGGTTTGCAGCGGGAGCTGTTCCAACACGACGCGGCGCTTGCACTTCAAAGTCTGGGAACTTACGTGTAGGAGATGACGCGCGTGTGGACGGGCTGGAGCGAATGGAGCCTTGGTCTTCAAATCGTAGGTTACGGGGTGTGAAGCCTGCCCGGCTGACGGTATTCCTGCGGCTGGCGCGACTGTAGATGGATTCAGCGTCCTGGTTCGCAGTCACCATTCTTGTAGACGTGAGGTCCTTCAATTGCTTCCTCCAGTGGCGCTCTGACCACTTGTCGCTGCCCTCAGTGTTGATCAAGCCCACCACGTCCCACATCTCCAAGTATCCGTAGCGCCTGTCGGAAGGCATAGCGAACATCAGACCGCGGGTGTCTAGAACGTCCGCAATCAACTTCTTTGGGCGTCCGTATAGTGAGAATGTATCGAACACGGGGAAAAGGTACTGGAGCATAATCTCAAATCCTGAGATAGCGGGACGCGACTCGGGCATAACAAAGACGAATCCTTCTGTTGTGCTCTCTGGGGTCGAGTGAATTGTAATCTTGCCCTCGATCTTCACTAGTGTAGACTGGTCGATCAGCGGCTTCGACTGCGGGTAGATGGCGTAGCATGAGTAGGCGTCCTTGACCGTGGCGATGGCCTTGGTCTTCTTGGTGACCTTCTTGGTATCGTAGAACTTGATGTCGCCTTTGAGTATCGGCGGTCGCTCGTAAGCGTTGCCTTTCTTCTGCAGCTTCTGCATCTTGAGGTATTCCTTCTCATCTGGCGGAGAGACGACACACCAGCAGCGGCGCCACGGAGTGCCCGCGCCAAACCGAACGCGCACCCAGTCCTCGTACTTTGCGCACTGTCGGTCCAGTATCATGCGGATGTTGTTCAGCGTCTTGCCCTTGCCAGCGATTAACGCGCCCGTGTACGCTTCCGACAGGGTCGTGTGTTCGAACATGGCGAGGCGGATGCCGGCGGTCCATTGCGTAAGCGCGTGGTAGGAATCGAAGTGGAAGAGGTATTTGTTGCTCGCGGCCGTGGACACGCTGAGGATGTTGTCGAGCTTCTTTCCGTCTTTGAGGGTCATGGAGGGGATCTGCGGGGTCAGTGAGGTCATAGTGAGGGCGTGAGCGGACATACCATGTGGATCGCGGCGTCCGTCAGGTTGATGAACGTGGGCAACACCTCGGCGTCACCCCCAGCCTGGTCTAACGCGCTCGCATCCCAGAGGGAGAGGATGGTGCCCACGAGCTGGACGAAGTACTCCTGCCATCTCCGATCTGGCGCGGGACGGCCGCCTGCATTTCCGTTAGTATCACAGACAGGCATGGCCTACAGGGCTGACGTACGGGTGTCGGTGTCGTGGAACTTGAGGAAGTAGCCCTCCTGGTACAGCTTGTTCGAATGGCTGTTCAGGAAGGTGAAGATGCGCTGCAGCTCGGGCAGCGTGTCCTGGCTTACTTCCATGACGGGCGGCTGGTATGTCTGGATCATGGACATGGGACGGACCGAGGCTCGCGAGTCGCTGCGCTCGCGTTGGGTCGCGCGGGAGGGAGGGCGCTCGCTGTTATACGAGTCGAGAGCGGTGGCCGACTGTGCAAAGTTGGCTGAGCTGACGGGTTGCTTCGTCGAGGGTGAAGGCGGAGCGGGGGACGCGGGGCCCGGAGACGGTCCGGCGGACGGAGGGTTCTTTTGCAAGGTATTCTGGTTGGAACCACCCCATTGTGACATAAACGACAGAACTGTGAAGGGGCGAACCGGGCGCAACATTAGTGAATGTTCTTCCAACGACGGGCACTGCCGACAAGGGTGCGAGGGACGCGGTTTTGTAGCCGGCGCATTATTTACCTCTCTTTGGACGACCCATGGCAGCAACGAGTGGCGGTATTAGTACAAGTGGAAGGTCTCTCCTCTATGCGGTGCACAATGCAGGTGCTCTACGGGCGCGTTGTCGGTACGGAACCAGGCGTGCAAGCCACGGGTACACCGGCTCGCGGAATGTTACGGCGCAGGGACTAGAGCTTCTTCGGGAACGAGCGACGAGAGCACAGGATTAGAGATGTGTGTAGAGGCGGAGGAGGACAGCAATCATGGAAACTACAAGGAGCGAAAGAGCGGTAGGCGTAGTACGTATATCTGAGGTCCGTGGTGGACTTAGACTTGTGGAGGAATTTCTGGGCACGCGGCAGGGATTAGCGTGCCTATGACGCGAACCTGCGAAAGGGTTCTGGTCTTTGGAGATCGCCGCGCGCTGGACGATCCATCTACCGGCTGACAGATTCGTATTCCATTGCGACTTCTTCCATATCCGCGCAGACGGCAGCGCGCTCCTTCATCGACATCAACGCATGGCCGCGTGTTCCATATCCACAATCCTCCCGGAGACCTCAATGGCCACTGCACGCTTATTCATTGGCTCTTGGTCGTATTCCCAGCGCATCTAGAGGCCCCGTACTAGACTAAATTGGCGGCCGCCCACCTGTCTTCGGTCACTCGGCACGGACTTCTCCTGTTCTGGGTAACGATGATGCTGTGGCAGTGCATCTTGGCCGTTTCTGCCAAATCCATGTGTTGGCAATAGCGGCCGGAACGCGGCCCACGGAATCTGGGGTACCCAGCTGTTCTTCCCTTAACAGAGGTTTGTCAGATGCGCTGACCAGGCATACAGATCTTACCTGCATGCCATCCTAGCCGAGCACTCCGAGTACCCGGCGCGTCGCGTCGTATGTTGTACCACAATTCCATGTCAGACAACGGTGCCAAAGGTTGATGTTGGCATGCATCATCGATTGAGTGACGAACGTGATCGCCCATCGTGGCGTTGTGTAAATCAAGGCTGAGACTGTCTACTTTGGTATTATTCAATAATTCGTTTTGAGCCGGCAGTCCGCATGGCAGATGAGGGGAAGCTGCCGGAATGGCTCGCGGATATTCGTCAAGACAGTTCTTGAATTCATGACTACCGTCTCGTCTTGCCAATGCGCTTGGCGAGGATGTCGTGACGGAGACGATAGAGGTTCACGTGATATGATGCTTTGGGCCTAGCGTTCTCAGGGCGCGGTAGCGTGATGGCAGCTGACAACGCGGGCGCGACTGATCGCTTGCTCCACTCGGTGCCAGACGCGTCGAGCTGCAGCATGTCAACTTCAGTTTGATACTGCATTTCGGATAACGACCCAACTCGCCCACTTCTCCATCGTTCCGCTCCCACCGCACAGCACCCTCGCTTAATATCCCGCGTCACAGTCAGACAGTCAGTGCTGCCCGCACCGAGCACACACCAGCACATCACAGTCACCACACCACCAACGCCAAACCTCCATCCTCCCACATTCACCCTCCACCCTCCAAATTTCACTCGCTACAATGGCACGTAAGCGCAAAGTCGCAGACGAGAAGCCCACATCCAATGGCTCAACACCCCAACCCAACGGTGTGAAGAAACGAAGGATTGACTGGTCGACGGTAGACAAAGATCTCAGCTTCAAGATTACAGCCGTCACTGTCAGGAAACAGAAGAAGCCAAGCAAACCGGCAAAATCGAAGCAGGGCGCTGTCAATGATGGGCACGTCAGCGAGTTTGACGCGCCTTTGGACGCGGAAACCACGCAGCCAAATCCATATCCCGAGACGCAACTACCTGAGCTACACGTAAAGATAAAGCCTGCGCTGTACTGGGAGGCTATGCGGCGCTATCGGAGGTTCACTGTGAACGGCGAGGAGTTCGAAGTAGGTCAGATGATCTTTGTGAAGAAGAGCGAAGAAGACAAGATCGCAGAAGGTCCCGGCTCGATTGAGCATTGGATCGCCAAAGTTCTCGAAGTTCGCGGCGGAGATCCCGAGCATGTCTTTCTCAGAGTGTACTGGGCATACCGGCCTGAGGACATACCAGGCGGACGACAAGCGCATCATGGCGACAGCGAGCTGATAGTCAGCAATCACATGGATATCATCGACGCTTTGTCAGTGGATTCGTCCGCAGACGTGGTGTATTGGGACGACGACCCGGAAAGCCTCGACCTCAAGACAGATCAGCTATTTTTCCGCCAGAGCTACGACATTACAAAGCCCGCCAACAGCCAATTGAGCAAAATGAAAACGTACTGCATCGACAAGAAGCCTTGCAATCCGGACGAGCTTCTTCTGCAATGCCCACAATGTTCAGAGTGGCTTCATGCGGACTGTCTCAAGAAGCGAGCGCTCCAAGACGCAGCACCGCATTTGAAGAAGCGGGGCCGGCCTAGCCAAGTTCAAGCCTCCACCACCTTGGACGCAAGAATCAAGGCGCAAGACAACAAGGCCCGCCTGACGATATTAGAGAGGCGCGGCGGGAAACCCAAACGCAAGTGGGACGTGGACATACTATGTCTTGTATGCGGCGGGATGGTAGAGGAAGCCAGCGACAAAGCATACAAGGAAGTGCCTGAAACTGCAGGTTCTCAATTCGGCTCCGATATTTCTGAAGACGACAAACACGACATCATACCCACGGCATCTATGGTTGCCAAACCGCCTGTCCAGGACGACGATGCAGACTCAGTCATGGGCGATGCAGAGTCCGATCAAGACGTCGAAGCCAAAGACCCACCAGGAAGCGATGCTGAGATCAAGGGTGAGACCGTCGAAACACCCTCCTCCGACTAGCCCACTAAATTCCCATCCTAGTGCCAAGAAAGAGAGGCCGTCCTCCCGGATCCAAGAACAAAAGGAAGCGCACTCCTTGGGCTCCGACTAAGAAATCTACGCTGCCACATGCCAAATATCGCAAGACGGAAACCGGGAGAGAGGGTGTGTTCCCGCATGCTGCATATGATATGGATACAATTACGGTTGTGGAGAAGACTGCGAAGACGGTGTCCGGATCTGCGAAGAAAGCGACAGCAACGACAGTACTTGAATCTACACACGACGCGACAGCGAGCGCCCAGCCTTCTTCATCACAATTTGTGCCCTCCTCACCACAAGTGGGATCCAAACCAACACCATTGAGTCCCGAACCTGCGGAAGAAGTCCTCCCAACCACTGCACACAAAACACCAACTCCAGCACCCATTAGCGAATCAGTCTTCCAATCCGGCGTACGATCCGTGAAGAAACTCTTCTGGCGAGGATCCTAATATCACAGAGACATCATTTCATTACCAGATATAGATTTTCAGGCGAGGTGTAATGGTAGATACCCTTTCATTCGGCGTACACATCACTACAGGATACTCTGGTATTTCGCTCTCTAGCGAGCGTTTCTTCACTATCAATACCCATCATTAATTCACTGTTCAATTCAAGTCGTACACGTGTAAATTATGCATTCTCACTCTAGGCGGTCTAACAATACAAAGCCCGATGAAGGCATGTATACTCGTTAAAATCAGCAAAGGGGGTATCCACCTGAATGTCCCATTCCCACCACCCATGTGAAAATACACTACAAATAACGCCATCGCTGAATGCTGTTTGATCCCGTATGCATGCATGCAGCGGCCTTGACCCTCCTTTTCCTTAAACCATATTTCGCTGTGGGGGGAAAGAGATGCCCGTCCGTTAAACACCTTAGAAATGCATGTTGTGTTATCCTCGATACCTCGTCATGGCCATCGCTGTCGACCTTGTCTCTTGCTGAAAACCTTTTCCTCTCGATCTCATCTTTTCTTCTCGCCTGGCAAGTTGGCCTTTCCTACCTTCATCTTGAGCAGCAGTCTTGGCCCACTGCTACCACCCCTCTCCACGCTAACGAGACCGCTCTTAGCAGTGCCGTTGCCGTTTGACATACTACTTGGCTCGAAGCTCTGTCGTTTAGATGGCCTATCGTCGTCCCCGTTTCCAGTAACCATCTTACGTTTCTTGTTCTCTCCAGCGAGAAAGCCTGCCAGCCTTTTGGGTGCAATTCGCAGTTTTACGATCTTGCTTCTCTTTTGCTTGATTACAGGTCTGGCCACGGATGCAGGGTTTGTCGCAGCAGGTCGTGACGGAGCAGGGGCTGCGCTTGGCCGAGGTGAAGGAGCGGCACTAGGACGTGGTGATGGAGCTGCGCTGGAGGGCCTTGATGGCACAGTAGAGCCGGAAGCGGTCTTGGTCCTGATCTTAAGCTTAGGCGCCGGCAGAGGAACCGGTGATGCGATAGCAGGCGGTGTAGCCATAGGCTTTGGTACCTTGATGACCGCTGGTGTTAGCTTCGCTTGGGCAGGCGCAGGAGCTGGAGTAGGGACCTTGGGTGGCGGAACCGGAGTCTTGGTAACTGGAGCAGGAGCAGCGGCGGGAGCTTGAACCGGAGCCGGTGCTGGAGTCGCTGGCTTGGGGGTCACTGCTGGGGTGGCTATTTTCTTTGACGGCTGCATCAGCGGCACTTCTGGAGTCGATGAACGCGAATCCGTTGCGGCAGGAGCGGCAGGGGGCGGTGGCGGCGGTGCTTGTACTGGCGCTTGCACTGGGGCTGGAGACGCAGGCTTGGACACTGGTGCAGGGGATGGTGAGTGATAGACAGTGGGTGAGAACATTATAGACTGGCTTCTCTGTAAGGCCTGTGTAGAGTCCGCAGTTGCCGGTGTAGATGCAGTAGACTGCTTCTTCGGTCCTCCGATCTTGAGCGACAGCTTCGGCAGTGCTGATTTCGGAGCCGGAGCAGCAGTATCTCTTGTGGGTTGTGGTGTAGGTAGTGCGGCAGGTGGAACAGGCGGCTTTTCCTTCTTGTCGTCTTTATCCTCCTTCTTCTCTTCCTTTGGAAGCGTCCTCGATCTCCATCTAAACTTATTGGTCTTTTTGAAGACCACTGATGCCTTTCCAATATGCTCCACCTTCCAATAGCGTGGCATAGACAGTTTGATACGCAGCTTGTTGGACTTCTGGTTATCGAAGATCATGTCGCAGATGTCCAAAAGCTCAGACATGTCGTTCGTAGACAGTACTTTCGACTTCAGAGCTTCTTCCAGGACCATACGCAGGGTCTGGTTGCCCTGCATGTCGCTCTTCAACCCTCTCAGAGCCCCATTAAGGTTCTGCCGGGCGAGAGCTGATGCACGCTCAGCATTACTGGCTTCGTTCTCGATCATAAGTGTGCCTGCTGAAGTGTCCGCAGCCTTCTCCGGCGCCCAGACGTCTCCAGTAGCGATTTGTCCAATCGCAATGCCAAAGATACGTAGTAGCTGCTTTCTGAAGTACGGCGAAGGATCGGATCGAATCTCATGCATGAGGAATCTTAAGACTGTATCCTTCCGGATCATGCCGAGCCGAATCAAGCACTCCCAAGCTTTTAAGCGTACGTTGTCTGCATTTCCCAGCTGGGCGTACTGGAGAAACTCGGTTGGCTTGAACGGGGTGACGCGGCTCATGACCAACTTCAGCGCACAGTCAAGGGCGGTGGTTGTGTAAACGTTCTGGTAGGTAGGAATCCATTCGTCAAGTCTCTGGTGTCGGGTAAGCTCTCCGATGGCTTTGCTTGTGAAATCCTGCTCTTGAGCCCATTCTTCGTGACTAAGGTCGGCACTGGCTGTGGTTTTTGTGAGTGTCTCCGCAAGACAGCGCATCAGGGTAGAAATATAATGGTCATCGCTGTAATCGTTTCCGCGGTTGTCGTTGTACCGAACAAGATCGAGCAAGAAGCGCTTCGCTTCTAGTGGTGATCTGCCATCTTCGCCCTTTATCTTAGCAATGGCTTTGGGGATAGCGCATTGTATCAGATACATGCTACGGTCAGAGAAGTCGTTGGAGCGAGTCATGGGTGAGTTGGGTAAGCAGAAAAGCTCGCGGAAAGCCTTCTGCAGATGGAACAGGCCAACCCACTCTGTTCGCTTCAATGCACTCTGAGCCAAAACATTAGCGGCCATGGTCCGTATGCCGTGGAAGTATCGGTTGTCCATCAGCGTCTTGACCAAGAAAGTAGAGATCAGCTTATGACCTTCCTTGTTGGCGAGAAACTGTATCGATTCTGCCTGTGCAACGACATCCTTGTCTTGCTGCAACTGCGAGACGTACATGTACGACGGCATGTCCTCGATGTTAGTCCGACATATCCATTCAAAGTCCGCATCGACACGAATCCATTCGTAAGCCTCCCCCTCTTGCTTGGCCTCGTCTTCCGGTGGCCAATCGTCCAACCGCCACTCATCATGTTCCTGGGGAGACGTAAAGAGGTCTCCCAGCATGTAGAAGGTGACATCCTCTTGAGTCTCGCCTGAAGCATCCAGACCCGCAGCAGCAGCCATGCGCTCTTTGTTAAGTCGATTTCTCTTGAGTCGCTTGTACTTTGTGTTGTACGGAATCTCTACTTTGACGTTGTTCGAATTGATATCGACGATGTGTTCGTAGGGCGTTCCGTCAGCTTCGTGAATTCGAATAGTCATCGGGCCAACGAAAGTGGGGTATCCTGTCGCTGACCGCAAGTCGCGAGACTTCTCCTTCGCTTCGCGCATGAAGTCATCCGCGGCGAGACCGCTGTCGATATTCGTGATGGATGAGTCAGCCTGGAGCTGCTTGATAGTAAGTTGGACCACCTGCTTTTTCTTATTGAACGAAGGCACACAGTGAAAAGTAGGACATCCAGCTCCTACAATCCATTGCTGGAAGAACGATTCCAGCTTCTGATGTCCAACCTTCTCACAGATGTCGAGAAAGTCATCTGTAGCGATGGCGCCGTTGGCGTACTTGCCCTGACGAGCATTAAAGAGCATGCGGTACAGACACCTGTCGACACCATTCTTCCCGCTCTGTTTTACCAGACGGTTGTGGAGGATAGACAGTACCATGAGCGATTTCAGCTCCATGAACTCGACCTCTCCAGGATCCAGTTGTAAGACGTATCCGAGCTGCTGTAATGACGGGCGCTTGCGGTCCATCTGGATGACTCGGTCGACCATCACCTTTTGACGGAACCGCCAGTCGTTCCGACCGAACAGCTCGCGGAGGTAGAGCTCAGCCATGAACCAGGATCCACCAACGATGATCCAGTGATCTTCTGGGTTGTGTGCAATCACGTCGACGCCTATCCACTGGCTAGCTACCGCATGTACCAAGACCCTGGTTGTGTGCTCCAGTGGCTCCCATACAGTCTCGGGAAAGAGCAGGCGAGAGCTACAGATGGAGAAAGAGGCTGTGTGTGCAGTATCCCATTCCAGATCGTCTACGAATGCGAGCTTGTAGGAGTTGCCGAATGCATAACTCTGGAAGCGCTCTGTGAAGGTGTCGAGAGCTCGGGCCAGCATCATGGCGCTGTTCCTGACCTCATTCTCCTTGCCTGGCAAACAAAACGCGTGAACTTTGATGGCATTCTCTCCCAAGCGCTCGTCATCAAGTGTGTCGCGATATTCCGAGAGATCGACATGTTCGAAGGGACCGATTACGAAGCCGATATGCTGGGGCAGGACGAGGGTATCGCACGAAAAGCTGGCTGTCTTTCGCGAAGAGTCGGCGGGATCGAGAATCTTTGAAGGTCAGCATCGGACGCGCTAAATACATTAAGTTCATACTCACGTCGTCTGTTAGGGTACCAGAGCAGATGACTTGCATCTCCATGGCTTTTTCTTCCTCGGACAAGTCCACCTGATCGTCGTCCGCATCCAGCATGACACTGTCCGCCTTTTCCACTCCCTGTGCCTGTGCCTGCACCTGCGCATTCGATTTGCTGAGCGCATCTCCCAGCGTTCGCGGGTAGCGGATGGACACATCGAACAGGCACCGCGTTTCGCCGTCGTCTATGCACGGAAAGAGACACGACGCTGCGCCGGGAAAGGACGAGTTGCGCGTGTAGGCATGTGGGTACCGGGCATCTCCATCCTCCACTCCGACAAATTGCAGCGCGTCCCGAAAGTCGTCCAGTTCGTATTCGATCTCCAGCTTCATCGGCGCATAAAAGGTACCCTGAGCGTCGTCGGTCATGCCAGCCTCTGAGGGCTTCACTTCCCGGATCTTGACCTTGTCAGGCACAGTAATTACCAGCTCATCTTCTGCGCCCTGTGTATGTCGCGCAATCCGCTCTTTCGCGTAATGATATTGTTCGAGACCGGTACCGGGATATAGCGTCAGGCGCTGGTGAAGGTTCGAATAACTAAAGGCGGCCTTTTCTCCTTCGATCTTGATGCTCGTCGGCCTCAGCTGCCGGCAGTTCAGCGTGATATCCCGCAGATGCGCTTTGTCCGGCTGGATGTCGAGCGTGGTGAGGCCCTTGACGCGGCGCGGTGCAAAACTGAAGTCGAGCTCGAGCTGCTGCTTCAACAGGGTGAAGGAGCCGCCCGACGAGGCGTCAGCCGCTACATCGGCGAGCTCGTTGGGCGCCATGTTAGGCGACGCAGGCGATGCTGCTTCCGAGTTGGCGACGGGGAGATGGCGGTCGAGGGTTGAGCGGTGTTGGCTCAGCTTCTTTGTCGGCGATACGCGTACATGCCGGGAGTTCGCGACAATGGCCGCTAAGAGTAAGCGCTGGTCTGTGCGCGAGATATGTGGAGGCGCGCACTTCCGCGCTTCACTAATCGTCACTGCGGCCCACTTCAACTATGAGAATGTGAAAGTCATAACATTCGAATAACCCTGTGGGCGCATAGGACTGACTTGGAAGATCTCAACTTCGAATTACCCTGCGATACTGTTCGTCTTGAGTCCGACTGACGCGTTGAACCTACACCTCTGAGTGTATGTTCACCTCTGCTTTTACTTACACACGCTCTCCCGCCGGCTATGGGCTACTTCAATAGTGCTGTACTCAGATACCAGTCTTTGTACCGCCATGCTCACTATGAAAGGAGCTAGCAAAGTGCGTAAAGGTCGGTAACATGTACCCCTTGTCTTTTAGGGCAGGTTTGAGATCGTGCATCTTTGTTAAGTGAACAAGTCGCTGAGGCCCTTTCATTCCTAGGGCAGATTTGAGACCGTGGGTGTTCAAAACTAACGACTAGCTGTGGTACCTACGTCTTCTAGGGCAGGTTCCATATCGTGGGTTTTCAAAACTGGAGGGTCGCTGCGGCCCCTGCGTTTTCTAGGGCAAGATCGCAATCGTGGGTCAGTGAGACTCAATGGATATCTGCGTCCCCCCTGCCACCCCATTCGTCTCCAAGGGAAGGTTCGCAATCGTGGGTCGCACTACCTAGCTTTGAGACTGGAGGGGTACCTGCGGCCCCTTGATGCCCTCCTCTCCTAAGGCAAGTTTGCCATCGTGGGTCGCTGTCGACAGTGTTCGTCTGTCGCAGGTTTATCTAAATAGCAATATCAAGACCAAGTCGTTTTCTCGTACTCACGGCTCGGTTTTCCAGGCAGCATGACCCTTCGTTGTGCTTGAGTGAAAGGGGACGTCGTCACTGGACTAAATTCAATCAGGCTCTTGCTCCATCTTCTGACTACAGCCATATGACAACTTCTGTTTGCTTAATGACTCCCGGATGAGCATAAAAGCCGATAGAACGACACTTTAATGATTTCCAATGCAAAAGTCTAGATCTCCTACATACACTGTGACGACTCTATATCGTCAAGTGCACTGTGCAGTAACATTACCCTGTCATCGTTGTCAACACCAAGTAGAATTAACGTAGGACCCAAAAAACGAACAAATATCCACTGCTGCGCATAACGCCCTGGACTACCCCCTATGGAACAGCCAACTGAACCCGGGAAGCAAGTCCTCGTTGCTCTCGAACCGCCCCCAGCACACTGTTACCAATTTTACGAAGAATACGATTGCGGCCACATAGCTTTCGAATACGATCAACAATTCCCATGTCCCACATCTCTCGATACCGGCGAGTGCGAATGTACGGATTGGACATTCACTGCACTTGAAATCACGGTGAAGGGAAACTGTGTGCACTGCAAGAATGGGACAACTTGGAAGTTGAAGAAAGCGCAGGATAAAGCCGAACGCGAAGATCGCAGTCCAGGAAATACGATGAGCATCGCGGGGAGCAATGAGAGGACGAAGAAGAAGAAGATCACTGAGTTCAGGGAAGAAGATGACTAAGTCCAGCTAGACGGAACTTTACAGGACAGGATCTAGGTGTTCAGACCAATAGTGTTTGATGTCTCTTTCCATGGTTTGTCGAAGAGGTTCTCTTCTCCTGTTGATCATAGTCCACAACTTTGCCTTCTTCCCGCCGACCAGTGACACTGTTTGATGCGCCAAGTCAATGTAAAGCAGCATCACAGCAGCTATAATCATGCCATCGCGAAACATTCACGATCCATTCCTTGACCATATCCGATTCAAGGACCCAATGTAAACGCCAGGTCGAGGAATAGTATAAGATCTCGCAAAATGAACTTATTATATCTGCCTCAACATCACGATCTCTATACACTTTTAGATACAACAGCAACTCTATATCTATCTCATACCGATATTCCAAGTCATCACCGCAGGTCGGTCCCTAAATCACGAAACCAACACCCAAGACCCGAAAGTTCCAAGAGCCATACACTGCCATCTTCCAAACATACCAACCAGCCGTCAACATGGCAACTCAACAAGCATCAACATGCTACACCATGCACCGAGTACATTCAGTTTGCCGCCACCCCAATTACGAGATACCAACGTGGACCATCAGCTGTTGGACGCGCCTACAAACGGGTCGCTGCGATTGCATTCTAGACAGCGACCAGCGCCTTGATCCGATTGCTGGAATGTCTCAAGGCATCTGCCGTGGTTGCATATTGGCGAGGGAGGCTGCGAATCTCAGGAAACATAAAAAAGATGGGCCTGACGAGTGGGAGAAGGAGGACGATGACAAGCAGAGGCGAAGACAGCATACAGCTACTTTTAAACACGTCGATAAGCAATCAGGCAAAATCGTTAAGCTCAGGTAGACGAGGTTCTGAAAGAGGGGGCTGGAGATTCGAGGCGTAGTGTACGATATTTGCGGGTGTTTATACGGTTCGGTTGATAAGACGGGCTTCTGGTCATGTTCCTAAGGGAAGTTGGTAAAGTTCCCTTAGTGCATATATTACTGCATCTGTACGGCATCATGGAGCATACTGAGGTATCAGCTTCTTTCATTCATCATGTATATCTTTTAGTAATCTAGCGAAATGTTAACATAACCTAAAGCCAAGTTTTGCGTCTCCATGATTCATCACAGAGAACGCCCCTCCATTCTCTTTCTCCACACAATCTTCATCAAACGTACCGCCCGTCACTCACTCAAAACTCCTCCTCCTCATCCCCACCTCCAACCCCAGCGGCTTCCTCAAAAACCCCTCCCTAGTCTCCATCTCACCCTGCCTAATCTCAAACTCGTACCTCCTAAACACCGTGCCCACGATCAACGCCAACTCCATCTCCGCCACGTTCCTGCCCACACAAGCCCTCGGCCCATAGCTAAAAGGGATAAACGCGGCTTTCTGCTGCTCGGTCACGCTTTCCCAGCGCTCAGGTCGGAATACGTCGGCGTCCTCGCCCCAGATCTCTGTGGAGTGGTGGATCGTGTATGCGGGAACGGAGAGGACGGTGCCTTGGGGGAAGTGGTGGCCGAGAAGTGTGATTCCGGGGCCAGGGGGGATGAGGCGGGGGAGACCGAGGGAGGAGGTACTGTGGATGCGCATTGTTTCTTTGATGACCGCGTCGAGGTAAGGTAGATCTTTGACTTGGGCGTAGTTTGGAACGGCATCTGCATCTGGGAGCGCGTCGTCGAGTTCCTTTTGTAGTTTCTGGACTACATCTGGGTGCTGGAGGCAGTGGTAGAGAAGAGCGCAGGAAGTGTTGGATGTGGTATCTGAGCCGGCGATGAGTTGGGTGAGGGCTTCGGCAGTGAGTTCTTCGCGGCCGAGCTTCTGGCCGCTTTCGTCGCGGCCTTCCATGAGGCGGGCGAGGAGGTCGACGCGGTCGGATGGTTTCTCGAGACGGGCGTTGACGCGGGCGATGGCTATTCCGGCGAGGTTCTCGATCGCTTTCATACCTTGGCTGAAGAAGGGGTCCGGGAAGTACTTTGCATAGGGCTTTATGGCGGGGAAACATCCGATGGTGCCACTGACTTCACCTCGGCGGTTCAACACCTCGATAGCAGGCGCATACGTGATCTGTCCTCCCTTGCTGACCTCGGCTTCATCTTTTCCCTTCGCCAGCATGCCAAATGGCTCTCCGAATGCGAGATCACCGATGACATCGAAAGCGAGGTAGTTGAACCAGTGCAGTGCATCCATATGATACCATCCTCTCTTCTCTTGAACGCTGGCCGCCCTTCGATCCCACTGCTTCTGCAACTCTTCCAGGTTGTGATGGATATACTGCTCAAACTGCAATACACTCTTTGCAGAAAAAGTATGAGAAACTGTCTTCCTCTTCCTCGTATGTTCCGCGCGATCCCTCGTATTGAACAGCCCCCGTCTTATCGACACAAAAGCATCGTAATACTCGCTCTTCAGGAATCCATTACCGTGACCGTATATCTGCGGGATAGCGTCCGCATCCGCAATACTGACGTGATGCGGCTGAATACGAACAAGCTTTCCATATTTCTTGTGTGCTTCATGAACGGCGAGATAGCGTTTCCCGCGCCGGCATTGAGCCAAGAGCCAGAGGTTCGTCCAAGCGGCCGGGAACGGAGAGGGGATGTCGCGGATCTGCCAGTTGCGGAGGTAAGGCAAGATGTAGAAGATGACCGGAAGGAGTAGGATAGACCACGGCGTGATCAGAAGCGTCGTAAGAAACATCTTGAGCGTCGGGTCTGTCGAAAGCCAGAGGGTCGGTCAGAAGAGAAGAGCTTGGCTCTTTATCCGGTAAGAGAAACGCTCTAGCAATAGCACCGAGCCCAACGTACTCTTGTCGAAACTCTATCGTACAAAGTAGACTGACTCGCTTTTACCCTCTTGTACAAAAGGTCTAGGAACAGGCCTCTTATAGTCGCAGGTCGGCTTTTCGTCAACGCGAACCGTGGTAGTATTCACACGTGCGCGTTGCTTTCCCGACGCCAACACGCGACCAACAGACGTCAGACCCGTCTCGACTCCCTCTCCAAAAACCCTCCTCTAGCCAATCGCACGGCCCCGAAAACCATCTTCTCTAGCCGTGTCGAAGGTCCGAAGGTTTCCAAGCCGGGCGCTTGACCCCGCCTTCCTCTAGTGCGCCGAATGTTCCCCGCGACCTGGTCCATCGTCATCGGGAGCGCGACGCCAAGTCTGCGCAGTAGCCGATCGAATAGCATCTTGTCCGAGTGTTGTGCGTTGATGATGGATGCTGATGTTTCGGTGTTGAAGAACGGCTGTGAAGTGTGAGGTGGTGGAACCTGAGACTTACCGACATGCCTGCCGTATGTAGCTTACGCGGTGTCACGTCGGAAGTACTCGAAACGCGCCGAAGGTAGCACAGAGATCCCGCGGTCATGTCTCAATTGACCTTTGGATATATGAAAAGCTTACGAAAGCTTACGACAGCTACAAGAGTCACCATGTTATCACACGAAGAAAGAAAGATATTTCAGAGGGTATTAAATTAAGAAACATCGCTATCTACCTAAGAACGTCCTCCCGCTACAAATGTCCCTAAAAGAGTCAGACAGGTAAAAGGTACCGTCTACTCATAAAGCAAACGCCTTGTGGTATCATGCCTTCGGTCATCCATCAATGTATCGTTATCCTAGCGTGTATATCGTCCACCAACATGTTACTTAGTTGTTGTCATCATCGTCAGAGAAGAAGTTCAAGATAGCCTTGACCGCCATAGGGCCCAGCCCGTGGGGCGGGTAGCAAATGTAGCTTGGGTCGTCGACTGCACCCAGCTTCTCACGGAACTCAGTCTTGTTGGTGAGCTTGAGTTCGGTCGCAATGGCGTGGTAGGCGCGGCTGAGCACCTTGACGCGAGTGCCCTTGACGTTGTGTCCGGGGCTGAACTTGGAGCTAGCACCACCACCAAAGGTGACGCTGGTCGCGCCACTAGCGGCGACTTGCTTGAGAGCATGTGTGACAATGTACTCAATCGAACCACCGGGTGCGCCGGGGAAGTCGAGCGAGTACTTGACTTGCCAGCCGTGGTCGGGTGAGAGCTGCGCCATGGCGACAAATGCAGCAATGGTGCCGTCCGGTGTGTAGGCGATGTGGTATTGGCGGTGCTCCTCATCTTGCCATGGGTGGATGTTGGTCAGATGGACCTGCTTGCCCTTGCGGTTGTTCAGCCAATCCGCTACGCGAGCATCGACCTTGGCCTTGACATCTGGTGGTGGTGGTGTACCGAGGGCATAATCGCTAATCTTGACACCCTCCTTCTCCGCGTGGCGGATCTTGCGCTGCACGTCAGAGTCCTTGTCCGCTGGGTTGTGGACAGGGTCTACACGCTGCTCTCCAGTGACGGAGAATGTACGCCAGTTGAACTTGGTTGCAAGCACCTCCTCGGTGGCGTGTCCTACAAGAAGCCACAGTGGCTTGAGGTTGCGCTCCTTCTTGATGTACTTGAGGTAACCAGCCATGGTCTTGAGGTATTGAGACTCGTGGCAAAGAGGATCACCGACAGTGATGGCGAACCCGTCCTGAGGTACGAAGCCGACAGCCGCACCGGTGTTCTCGTCGCGCCAGATCTCGGTGCGAGGCTCCAACCAGGAGGTGTTGGTGGCATCACCGTAGTTGGCGATGAGCTTCTCGATAGGCTGGAGGTCGATCTTGGCAACCGCACGATCCTGTCCTTCCCATGGTGGATGCATGGTGCTGGCCTCAGGATGACGCAACTGCTTGATAACTGGCCGCTCTGGCAAACTCTTCGGGTCGCGAGGGAACATGGACGCATGGCGAATGTTTCCGAGGTTCATCATCAACATGAGAATACGCTCGAGACCGATACCACCACCACCGTGGGGCGGTGCTCCCCATTGGAAGCCCTGGATGTAGTCTTCCATCGAACCGGGATCGACCTTGAGCTTGCGCATCTTGTCCAGCAGCAAGGTAGAGTCGTGGATACGCTGGCCACCACTGAGAATCTCCTGTCCTCTGCAGAAGATATCGAAGGAGTTGGTGACGGTGGGGTCGTTCGGGTCGTTCATGGCGTAGAATGGGCGCGCGTTTGCGGGGAACTTGTCTAGAATGTAGTAGTCGGTTCCAAGCTTCTGCTTGATGACACGACCGAGCTGAACCTCATCCCTAGTACCCAGGTCTTCGTTCACGTCAAGCTCATTGCCATCATCGTCCCTCCAGCCGGACTCGTTCAGCATGCGAACACCGTCGGCGAAGGGAATGATGGGTGTCTGGTCCAGCCAGACCAAGTCCTCGTGAGGGAAGTGCTTCTTGATGACCTCAATCTCGGGACGGTATTGGTCGTAGATACCCTTGAAAATGGCCTTGAAAGTGCGGTCCAGCACGCGGAGGACCTCGTGGTAGTGCTCGTCGATCTGCATCTCCAGATCCAGACCAGTGTACTCAGTCAAATGACGGTACGTGTTACTGTTCTCAGCACGGAAGACGGCACCGATTTCGTACACTTTGCCAAAGTCTGCAGAGATGGCCATCTGTTTGGCCAATTGGGGACTCTGAGCAAGGAAGGCGCCACGGCCAAAGTAGTCGATCTTGAACACACTGGCACCCGACTCGGTAGCACCACCCTGAAGCTTCGGGGTGTGGATTTCGATGAAGCCTTCCGAATCTAGCTGGTTACGGAAGAGCCTGCAGATACCAGACTGGATACGGAAGATACCCTGTGAAGCTGTTGTCCTCAGATCGATAACGCGGTTGTTCAAGCGTGTACGATCCGCAATCTTGACGCGAGTGTGTCCCTCTTTGTGGTCTGCATTCGCAAGCTCAGCGTCGACCTCAGCCTGTGAGACCTCGGCTTCGTTGACGTTGAAGGGGAGGTGGTCGGTGACGGCGGCCTCGACGTGGAGGGCGTGTACCGAAACCTCGACGTCGTGGATGGTTGCTCCAAGGACCTCGCCCTGCTTGGCCTTGGGCTCCTGAAGGATACCCTTGACCAGGACGATGGTCTCGGCGTCCAGGTGCTCAGCCCAGTACAACATGTACTTGGAGATATCCGCGTGCTCCAAGAGCACACCCTGGATGGTAGCGAGCTGCTGGCGGAACATCAGGAAGACGAACTTGGAGCTCATCTTCCTGAGGTGGTGGATGCGGGCGCGGAAGACGACCTCCTTGCCGACATCCTTTGCGGAGAAGTCCTGAATCCTGTGGCGGGGCTCATGCTTCCACTCGCCAGCGTAGGAGTTGGGGTCGATGACACCGTACTTGGAGCGCTGCTCGGGAGTCAGCTCAGCCAATGCCTGGTCTTCCATCTCCTTCCTTCTGCGCTCGAGCTCTTGCTCCTTCTCCATGTTCTGCTTGTGGCGCTCCTCCTGCTGGGCCTGCTTCTCGTGCTTGCGCAGCTGGCCGCGGGACATGGGCTCGCCCTCGCGGTTGAGGGGGGCATCTTCGTCGCTCGAGTCGTTGCCAATGTGCAGCTTCTCCTTGACAGCTCGCATGGGGCTGTGCGAGATAGATCCGGAGCGGTTGGTCTTGTTGGTCTTGTCAGTGCCGGTGCGGCTCGGGCTCTCGGTGCGGCGGTGGAGGATGCCGCTGAGGGAGTTGCGGGGCTGGTCGATGCTGGTCCGGCTGTCGGTGGGCGAGGCGACGTCTGCGCGCTTATGCTCGCCGCTTGCTCGAGAGCCGCCCAGGGTGACGGAAGAGCGCGGCGACGCGACGGGCGACTGGGCGCGGCCATTGACGGACGAGGGCGACTTGACGCCGCTCTTCTCGTCGTCCGAGGCCGAGGACCCGTGGTGCGGCTTGAGCTTGTCAAGCGCTCTCTTGAGGGAACTCATGGCGGGGTGGTGCGAGAGCGTTGCCCGTGTGTGCGTGGTTAGACTACCTGAGCGCAAGTGGGGGCAAGCAGACGCAGGGGAGTTCTGCTGCTGAGGGGGGATGGAAGGTGTTCCTGGGCGAGGGAAAAAGAATTGCTATGGATATGCTAGCAAGGCCGGGAGACGCGAGGTTTAGTATACTGTGGCTGGCAAGGGCGCCTGGCGTGTATGCCGATGCGAGGGTGAATGGGCTATGACGTGACCCCCCAGTTTTCGGTACAAGATGGCTGCGTTTCACTGACAAGCCCTTCCTAGCGCCGAGCTTGTGCACAACACCGACCGTGCGCAAGCGTGACGTAGATGCTAGGGGAGTCCTTCGCTCTAGATCGTGCCTGGCCGTACGAGAGAATCCGCGGGTGCCGGACGGAGTAGGGCAGATTAGGAGCGGAAGGGCGGGCGTGATAATAATGGACGGACCCCTCCATCACCACCGCGCCGCGACTACTATCACAAGATGCCTCTTCGACGTGAAGATATTGATATCAAAACTCTGCTATTCTGACAGAACGGCCCGCATGCACAACCCTTTGTCTTCGCTGACACATGCCGCCCCTCTGTCCCAATCGGTAAAGCTGCTGTCTGCGCCTGTCTCGTTCCAGCAGACCCGGTGCTAGTACAGGCAATGACATGCGAAGCTTTTCGAGCCAAGATCTTCAACCCGGCCTGCAGTCCACTTCAGCCACGGCTCGCCTATGTCAGCATCGACAGTAAGCCATTGGGCCATGCAGAGCCATCAGTCACCTCCCAACAAGCTTCGGCGCTCGCAACTGACGACCGCCGCATGTGAAGGATTAGTCGCGAGAGACGGCTTGGCGTATGCTTACTCGTATTTCGTTGCGGCGTGCCGGGTGAAACCGAGCCTAGTCTCTCCGAGCGCACATGGGAATCATCGACTTTGGCGAAAGCCATGGCATTCTGCCGGATGCGCATGAACAAGGCACAGCCAACTACCAACAACCAGTCGCGACCCTCATCTCTCTGCAACTCCAAATCTCCCTCAAAACCTGCTGCTCTGCCGCTGCGTCACAAGGCATGGCCAGCAGTTGCGAAAGCGAGATGAAGCCCAAAAATAACCGATAACATCGACGATCGTCGTGCCGCAAACCAGTTCTCGCCAGGCACGCTGCGCCGCTCAAGATCGTATTTCACCATGCAAATCACTCAAGACGCCTGCCGATAACCGCCTTTCTTCCCCCCACCAAGATTTTTGTCGGCACATGGGCATTCAGGGAAAGTGGGCTTGACCTTAGACCCGTGTGCTACATTGCGGCTGGAATTACGATGGCTTGTCTTAGCTACACTGTTAGACCGCTTTGGAGCGGCAAGTCGTCTAACAACAGGATCTCGTGCCCCACAAACGAGATTTCGTCCCGCATCTGACTTGCTGCTATGCTGTCATTGCTCCTGTTTGCTTGTCACTCTACTCAGTGAACACTCCACCTAGAGATACCGCAATCTCCACAACGCCACTCTTCCCCTGATGTATAGGATGGTCACTAAGCATGCAACCCTCTCTGTATCTGTCCGGTGTCCTCTCTTTCTCTCGCTTCTCGTCAACTCCTTTCCCAATCGTCCATCTCTCATCTGATGCGAGATGATTCTACAAGTGGTATTGCGTCGCGTGTCATAACCGCCAATCATAAGCGAGCTGCTTACATCCACGGTAATGCCTCTTTGCTATCAACGTAAACGATCTGAAGTGCTTTCAAAGTATGTCATCGCTTCTGCCTCGTTCCTTTGCTTCGCGTACCGCCTGCGGTGTCTTCAGACGCGTCCACATTTTATCGCCCTTGTAGATGTAGATCCTCCAACTATCCTCCTTAATGGTAACGCCAGGTTCACCGTGCTTGGGGACCCCGCATTTAACTTCCGACCAGTCCCAGTCCATTAGCTCATTCATCGTAGAAACGGGACTTGACGTCTTAGTCTCTGCTGGCACAACGCGTGGATTTGACTCGGACAGTTCTGCGATATCCTTAGTCTTGAACATGTCGTAGATTGACTGCGAGATGGCAGATGCTTCGCACGACAGCCGGGGTTGTAATTTGACCCATTCCCCCCTGATGGCTTCTCTGATTGCTACCAAAGTCTCGACATCGCCGTTTTCGTAGGCAACGCGGGCGGAGTGAAACGGGAGCTCGAGGCCATCCAAGCGGCGATGGATCGAACTGTAAGTACCTCGCACCGCATATGGCATTGCCCGATATATCAGTTGAAGAACTTCTTCGATAACGCCGTACGCAACCTTTCCCTGCTCGTTGTCCGTGGGTCCCGGGGCTGGCTTGGACTCTGTGATGGAAGAGAGCCACTCCTCTCGAAGTCGACCGTAAAGCTGATTGGTATGGAGGCTAGCGATGGCTGAGTGACGCTCGGTACCAAGTCTACCGCAATTTGTGTAATTTAGGGCCACCAATGTTGCTGTTTTGATGTTGCTCAGCGCTTCGAAAGGTCCTATAACCACAAAGACCTCCGCGATAATGTCTTCCTCAGACCATCTGCAGTAGTTTACCAGAGTGGGCCTAACTTCCAGCCACTTCAGCGAAGTATTTCCTGATGTAAAGAAGTTGATAAATTTCCGCACGCTATCCCTCGCCTTATAGGCTTCGTATTCATCACCACTGATGCCCCTTCCATACAGATCAGAATGAGCATCGGACCATCTCCGAAGATTGACGTGGACGGTAAGATGGCGGATGGATCTGGCTGACGGTGAAAATATCATAGAGAGGCTTCTGGACTCCGTACGCCGCCACCATAACTTATTTTGTAGCTGGATGGTATCTTGCGATATGTACGCATGAAATTGAGTCTCTCCATACAACACAGAAGAAGCCTCTTGATTGACCTTATGATTAACTCGTAGAATAGAAGCGGCACGAACTTGGGATTGATAGTTGGGTTCAACGACCTCAGGAAGAACGTAGCGGTAAATCTTGAGGCGCAACTCAGTCGGAAGCTCCATGAAGTAGCATAGTGCATGGGTGTTGGTGTCGGACATGGCTGGAGGCTGTGTGTGGGTGTCGGAAGCTGCGAGTGTCTTAAGGGTAGCGGTGGTGTATAACAGTTGTCAAATTTAGTGAGTCGAGCTAAGGACTGTAGGTGTAGGCAAAGAAGTTAAATATTGCTGTGCTTTATACAACGCCGCTTCCCGATATAAAAACCTGCCACGTGCCCGGTACGCGAACCATGGTTGCGCGACACCCAAAACAACGAGCTGGTAGTTACCCCAATGCGTCCGCTTGCGATTCATACTTTGGGTGAGTCGATGTATACCTATGGTTCGCGTATTTCGGGTTATTGGGATGCTGACGATGTGTTGAAGGACGACGGAATTGAAGCAAATCCAGAACTTTGCACCTTGGTCGCAAGGAGCGAGTAAACCGTTACCTCCCATTGCCTGAAAATGGCGACCTAGAAACGACTGTGTGACTGCACCAACTGTATATACATATCGTCTGCTCCTCATCGACTCTCTAGCATGACGCTTTGGGAGTGCCACCCCATCCTCTACGACTTACCCAGCACCCAAATCTCCCCATTGCTCGATGTATCACTCGTCATGAACAATCTCCCCTGCGAATCCCACGCCAAGCCCGCAGGCCTAAAGCACCCAGAGCTGAAACTCGGTCCATTACCCTGGCACTTCTCTACAGCCGGGTTGTAAAAGATGTCCTGGGCCGCTGTGGTACTAGTAAGAGGCTCAACCGGAGTGTAGTTGCCGTCCGCACCAATCTTGAACTTCACAGCGACGAGCTTGAAGCCGGTGACGGGTGTGCGGTTCCAGCTACCGTGGTAGGTCACATACATGGTTGTGCTGTCGGCGTCAAATTTGCAGTCGATGGGTGCGGAGTGAGGAAACAGCGTAAGCTTGGGAGCTGTGGCTGTCTGGACACAGGTATCGTCGTTCATGTTGGTGCTGGGCTGTTGGACAAACCAATCGCCTACTTTGAAGGCCTTGTCGGTGAAGTCGCTGGGCTGCCAGACGGTGAAACAGGACGGGTAGCCGTACCAGTTGTTGTTGGGCTTGGTCACGTCGCCCATGTAATGGATCTTCTCGCCGGGGTTGTTGAAGTGGATGTCTTTTCCGTTGCGCTTGAAGTCGTCACCGCTGTTCTCTACGCCCCACAGCCTGTAGCGTTGTTAGTATCGTCACGCGTGCTCATACAAGTGAGGCTTACATGTTGTTCTTGTCGAAGCAGATTCCTACGTCGTTACGCTGCCCGTAACCAGCGTTGTATCCGCCAGAGACGTAGTTGTAGCCTCCGCTTGGAATCTTTGACAGATCGAAGACCTTGATGATGGCACGCGCAGTCTTGGGATCCGACGTAGCAGCGTCAATGTTGGCATTGGAGCCATGGGAGACAACCAGCAGATTTGGGTTCTGCGGTGCGAGGGCAAGAGTGCGGGTCAAATGAGAGCCGCCGTTATACATGCCAGTAATGATCGTTGTTCGAGTTCCCAGTGTCCCAGCAGCAGCATCATACGGCCAGGAGTAAGCCTGAGTCATGGAACTGGCGTAGAGCGTCTTTCCGTCAGGACTCATCGCAATGCCGTGGTTCAGGTTGTTCTGCGAGACCAGCATCTTGGTAGAGGTAACACATCCATCCGTACCCATCTTATGGTACGAGATACCTTTGCCAGACTGGACTACCAGCATGTTGCCTGCCCCGTCGAATTGGATGCTACGAGGGGCAGTCAAGCCTCCGGCGACTTTTGTGGCCTTCCATCCGGAAGCAAGACTTCCCTGGAATGTGGGATTACCGGCACCGGAGCACGAGGCTGGAATGGCAGCAGGCGCGGCTGGCTTTGACGTTGCAGACGGTACGACGCTTGTTACGACGGTGGTCGGGTCAGCGGAAGGACTTGCTATGGGTGCCGTCAGCAGGTTAGCATTGACCAAGGAATCAAAATTCTCGATGCGTGCAGCGTCCAGATTGTGGATCCATTTTCCCCAGGCCGCGTGGACGTTGAATGCAGAATCATTTCTGGCAGGGTCCTCAACCGAAGAGACGCCGTAGGCCCAGGCAAATTGTGTTGTACCGGTGCCATTCAATGCGTATCTTTCATCTTCGTTGTTTTGCCATCCAGTGCAGCCTTTGCACAGTGCATTGACAGTCCAATGTGTAGCGTTTGTCTTTGTGCCTTTGAGGTAGCTGTGCTCGGCGCCATCGTATCCAAGCGGTAAAGCAATACCACTGTGGGATGTTAGAATCGTCATCGTCAACCTGGGTAGGCATCATACAAAGCGAAGCGAGCAGATATCGTCCCGGATTGACCGTTAGGCCAAGCAACGCTCAATGGATTCCAGACCATATTGCCACCCCACGAGAAGCCGACCCATTGATTGGCAATTGGAGCCGTGATCCTGACGATGGCATCGTACGGGTCTGTAACGTTCTTCGGAAGAGCAACACCAAACGTCATCCCTGTTTCAGGCTCCGTGTACGACGAGTAACTGATCTTCGTTTCTGCATCGTAGACAACAGTAGACTGTGCCTCACCTTCTTGAGCAAAAGCTTCGTTCTGTCAGTATCAACGGCTAAGGCGGACATTGAACTCACCATAACCAGCAAGTGCCGCAGCACTGCCAATAAGCTGGGTGTAGCGCATAGTGGCGGGATCTGTGGATAGACGGGCGTAGCTATACGTTCTTGACTGTCACCCAGTAGGCCTTTCCCAACTCTTTATGCGGCCAACTCCAACATTTATCGTGGCCACAGAGCGAGCCACGAGCCATGCGGGGACATGATTCGATCTCGTCAATCTGTAATTTGCTTTCATTCCTCTGGTATGTCTTAGATGAAAATGTTGGAGAAAGGCTTTGGGAGGTCATATCGAACCACCAATCACTGTACTCGGGATTACGATATGTGACGGACTGCGTACACCAGGATGATCGCTTTGTAGCTTCTGCCTCGCGGATAGGTTTCAGCCTGAGTACACTGATGGAAATGGCAGGTTGATAGTCAGAATCAGGTGTTGACATGGTACGATTGGTCAATGAAACTTGGATCTATCAATTTTGATGAACTGGAACCGCATTGTGACCCGGAACAATACTCGCGATATCCAGTACTCGCTCATGCAGTGTTACTGAATGACGCTAAGACTTGCAAGACCCTGGATAAGCGACGGCAGTTGAGACGCGACGCAGAGCGGGGATATAGATTGGTGGGGAGCTTCTATTGTTGCCTCGTCGGTATTGTGTGGATGGTGTTGCATTCTTCCAAATAGCCCGGGATCATTAGCGAACTCAAACGTGTGGGGAGCCTGTTAGAACGTTGAGATATCTGGACGTTGAGATAATCAGCTACCCTGACTTAGCATCAAGCTTGTGGATCGACACATCGATTGGTAACTCGAGAGGGAGTATTCGCGTAGTAGGATCCGCTTTCTCATCCAGTCAAGCTTCGTATTTCAACATCGTAAGTTATGGTACACTTTTCATCGGACGACGCGCTGCCTGCTTTTCGTATCATCTTTCTGGTAGTGCTTATACACGAGCCTTGTTCATGTACGCGTTTCCAAAAGTCCACAGGCCAAAGGTCGCGAGAATGCTCAACCCGATAGGCAGCGGCTTGCCAGACTTCATTGCTCGAGGAATAGAGCTGCCAGCGAGGATAACGGAAGCAAGAAGAGCCAACTCAACACCGTACGCTGCGCGGCTGTTGACACGGTAGCCACCGAGCATGTACTATTGTTTGTTAGATGCGCGCAAGGTGGTGATGCATGTGATGTGAGGTCATACCAGAAGTCCGACAGTGCATCCAGCGACGACCGATGGGATAGATCCGGTTCTCACATAGCCGGTGATACCGCCACCAGCAGTAAGAGCACCCAGGATGAGAGCGATGTTTCCGAGAGAGCCCTGAACCTCCAATTAGCATCCATTCTACACCATGACTCGCGCATGGCAGCAGATGGTGATCACGTACCATTATCGCGTCGTGTTCTGTTATCTTATCGTGTGATTCGTGAGATGAAGTTCGGGCAGTCGCGTGAATACGTGAGGTCTGGAAGAAAGAACTGAGGATGTAGAAGTTTCTCGTAGAATGCTGAGAGAGAAGGAAGGCTGGGCCAAGTCCATGCCATGATTTGCGGGGATCCAAACGGACACCCGAAGGACACCGAACCGCCGACGCGGTCGGTCGTCGTACCCCAGAGCTCGGACCATGTACGAACATCTGGCCTCAAGCTATCCACCAGCAGCAGCAGCAGCAGCAGCATCACCATAGCGCGTCATCTTCCAATTCCACTTCCAACACCAAAAGTCTCGACACACATCCTCGAGACGTCACGAAAATGGCACCGAAACAGCGCACCACCGCCCCAACCGGCGCCCCAGCTACGACCACATCTACAACAGCTACCCCATCAGCACCTGCTCGCTCAAGCAAAGCAAACAACACAGACGCCGCCGCCATTGCGCAAGGAATATGGAACAAATACGTCGACAAGACACCCCAGCGAACCAAGCTGCTCGATACCTTCCTCGCCTTCCTCGTTATCGTCGGTGCTCTGCAATTCCTCTACGTCGTCTTGGTTGGAAACTTTGTACGTCCTCAATTCTCCCATCACATGTCCAATTTCCACAGTTCCTACATCCGGAGTACGAGGAGATTGGAAGAAATGATACACGAATTGCTCGCTAACGTGCATGGAAACACAGCCTTTCAACGCCTTCCTCTCCGGCTTCAGCGCAACAGTCGGCCAATTCGTCCTCACAGCCTCGCTGCGCATCCAGACAAACTCGGAGAACAAGGTGCACTTTGAGAATATCTCGCATGAGCGGGCGTTTGCGGATTTCATCTTTGGCAGTTTATTGCTGCACTTCTTTTGCGTCAACTTCATCAACTGAGCGGGAGATTTGCGGCGTCGAAGAACAAACCAGGGGAAAGGAATACGACAGAGGAGGATACCAGGCGGAGTGACATCCGTGCGATAGGTTGACAATACTACAAAAGAGAGGTCTAGGAACTGGACATGTGTAAGAATAAGAGGGACCAGATGGGGCATGGATAGCTCTGCATTTGGTGGTAGGATATATACAGCAAGGAATGTCCCGCTATATCACAAAACGACTGCCCCATCAATACAAGAGCAAGACCACAAGCGATCATTCCAACACTCAATCTATTTCACCACCCACTCCACCTCTCATTTATCCTTAGCATAATCCCCCAACCCAAATTCCTCCCTAACCGCCTCCCCCAGCCTCCTAATCCCCTCCTCGATCTTCTCCCCCGGCGCCGCCGCATACGTCGCCCTAAAGAATAGCGTATCGTGCTCTTCCTCCGCATCCGCATAGAACCAACTACCCCTCATAACCAGCGCCCCATGTTCAATGACGCGCATAAAGATACTCTCTTCGATACTCTCAATACTCTTCTCAGGGTAACTAGGATGTTTCCGAAAGTCGACCTGCATCCAGTGGAACATACCCGCCATAGGCGGTTTCCAGCTCATGACTTCAGTAGGGAGGTACTTCGTACATGCTGAAAGGATGATATCGCGGCGGTGTGTGTATTGCATGCGCATGTGAATGAGCCAGTCGAGGTAGCCCGCATGGCCCCAGTGTTCATCTAGTAGTTTAAATAAGATGAGTTGGGACATGCCAGCGGGGTTCTGAGTCGACACATCTGCATGTTTGGAATACCGTTCTACGACTTCGGCGGGCGCGGTGATCCAGCCGATTCGTGATCCGGGCGCGATTACTTTGGAGAAGGAATCGAAGCGGATTACGCGTCCGTCTGTGTCGATGGAGAGGTAGCTGGGCACGAGAGATTTGATGAAGTCGGCGTGGGATGCTGGTGGCGGGATGGAAGGCGCGTTGGCGCCGGTGTAGGGTTGCATTTGGAGGAAGTAGTAGGGTTCGTCTTCTAGGATGTGGATGTCGTGCTTTTGGCAGACTTTGTAGAGGGCGTGCCGGCGCTCTGCGCTCTGCGTTGCTCCTGTCGGGTTCTGACCTGTTGGGACGGTATAGAGGATATGGGGTTTTCGTGCGCCACGGGCTGCTTGGTCCCAGTTTGTGAGCAGAGAGTCCATCTCGTCGGGTAGGAGACCTTCGTTGTCGATGGGGACGCCACAGACGCGCACGCCCATTGGTCGGGCGGTCTCAACAAAGGCGGAGAAGGTGTATTCTTCGGATAGGATCATATCGCCTGGCCGGGTGAACATCCTCAGACACATGTCGGTGGCGGATGTGCTTCCGATAGTCATGGTGCATTTCCAGTCTTGGTATGGCGGATCATGGATCAGTTCAGTGTGCTCGGTCATGAAGCGGAGTAGTTGTGCTGAACCAGATCCCTGGCCATAGTTGAATGCAGTAGCAATGTCGAAGTTAGACTTGTTCTCCGCGAGGTCATGTTTGCCCGCGGTGATAGTCACACCAGACTCCCGAGTCTCAGCTTCCGAGAAGTGACCAATCGTGGGGACCTTGATTGACAATTCTTCAAAGGGAAAGTACTCGCTAGATGGTAAACCGCCGCCGAGAGATATTATGCCGGGTGTACCAAGATATTTTGCTGCTTCTTTGAGAGAGTTGCCTTTCCGGATTGTGGCTTCCTTGGTCATGATATCTATTCGTATAGGTTAGCCATGTAGTCCATGTCGAGAAAATGCTGATTGAAAACGGTATGAGCTTACGACTCCATCGCTTGGCTTTGGGTTTGTGGTCGTGAGACTTGAGTCTGAAGTTTGCCGTGTCCGATGGCGCTGCCACACCCCATTGAGCCGCAGTTGTCTTCTTTCTTCTTCCAAGAATCTCGTTGCTCAGAACCGGCGCGCTCAACGGGTTTGGGATAGTAACTCCAGACGTATCCGAAACCGCGGAGACTTCGACTGCTGAAGGTGGTGACATCTTGGTCTACGATTCAATCTCGTAACCTCTTTGCACTTTGTCTCCAAATTCTTCTTTGATGACAAGTCTGTGGATGAGTTGATTGAAGAGAGTTTGAAGGATCGATGGTCCAAGCCTTTAAACCTCACTTCAATAGAATTAGCTATCAGCTATCGCGGTTATCGCACGCCCTACATATGTAGTCAGTCTAAGGCGTGCAGGTGGATCCCTCAGCCGCCAACGTGCATCATGCCTACCCATTCGGGTAGCGGCTAGCCACGGTCTGGGGAAGCGCAGCAAGCGAGTCCACCAGGAACACCTGCCAAGGCCATGCCGACACCTGTAGAGCACGAACCACGCGCCCTTTGCATGTACATCCACTGCGATGCACATCACTGCGTGATTGAGTCAACACGTATTTGTTACGAACGCGTACCGTGGAATTCGCATATCTAGAGTACCGCAAGGGCCGGACAAGAACGGATAGTGGTGAGGTAAAGCTACGTAAGATGCTGCAAGACGTTGGCCAATCGGCGCTTTTATGGCAACCGCGCTGTCACGAGACGCGTTCGGAGCAACAAAGCCGTCGAAACCCGTGCTGAATTGACATCTGATGCTGGAATCAGCTGCCGTTCGCTGCAGTCTGTGCCAGCTAATATCGTATCCAGGGAATATTCATCTTTAGTCGAAACGAGGGCTATGAAATTGCAATAGCAATAAATACAGTGCAAAATACTGAACAGAAAGTCTTTGAACAGAAACAACCTGCTTGTAGTCGTCTGTGTCTATGATTGAGTTGAGTCAAGCTCTGAGCTATAGAAAGTCATTACGATGCATCATGCAATTACCCCCTTTATCCACCTCAGCTTTTACGAGATGTAACTCCATCAGACATGCTATGACATGACGAAACGATGCAATAATGTCGACCTGCCTCCACCAGGTATGCTGACAAAACCTCGACGCTCAGTCCCAAGCGGCGGTATGCAAAGGACAATGCACCACAAACGCCGTATATGCACATCCCCATATTAGAAAGATTATCGCAACGCTTACGTGGAATGGAATGACCAACGTGAGCACATGCGGGAAGCAAAAACAACAAACGCGAATAGGGTATAAAGGAAATCGCAGAGGGCCAGCACAACACGCCCAATTCTACATTACCACACAGTTTTCGTCCTTCTCTTTACCATCCTTCTCTTTACTGCCCTTCTCTTTCTTGAGCTTTCCCTTCTCGGTGGCGTTGTTGCTTGCTGGGACGTGCGACTGCCCGGATGCCGCAGCTTGGATGATGGCGAGGCGCTGCTTTGCCCGCTCGTCGCCGGAATCTGCAGCTTTGACGTACCAGACGTTTGCTTCTAGAGGATCTCTCCGGCAGCCAATGCCCATTTCTGTAAAGTATCCACAGGCATACTCGGCTTTTGGAAGACCTGATGGAATTAGTGGACTGTACTTCGCGCTGTTATTGACAAACTTACCATGCTCTGCAGCTTTCTTGGCCCATTCGTACGCCTCATTCTCATCCTTTTCCAGAACAGGTTCAGCACCGACCATGTACCAGGCGCAGAGGTTCATCATGGCCTCTGGGATATCGGCCTGAGCAGCGCAGTTGTAGTAGTGAACGGAAAGCGCAGCATCCTTAGGGCAGCGCAATAGGCCATGTTCGTAGGCTTCTCCCAGCTTCAAAGCGGCCAATGGGTGACCCAGTTCGGCAGACTGGGTAAACAGCTGCACCGCGTACACTTCGTCCTTGAAAATGTCGTCTCCGAAGCCCGTCTCGTGCAGCAGACCAAGCTCATAAGGCGCAATGTTGTACTGGAAGTCGGCCGACTCGGTGGCTCGCTTCAGCCACTTCAACCCTTCCCTGTACTTGTTCTGGAGACCCATATCGCCTGTCAAACAAGCCTTTCCAAGTCGTGTCGCAGCTCCAGGATGATTCTTGGACGCAGCAGCACGGTAAAACTGAACCGCCTTAGCGTAGTCCTTGCGGCAGCCCCAGCCAAACTCGTAGCAAAGTGCGGCACGGAACCCTGATTCAGCATGGCCGTGTTTGCTAGCAGCTACAAAGAGGGGAAATGCACGATCGTGGTCCGGCTTGTCCTTGTTGAATAGACCGGACGCGTACCCATCGGCGAGGTAGTACTGCGCGAAAGGATAGCTGCGGTCGGCTAACCTTTGGAGAATCTGTCGTGCTTCCTTCAGCAACTCTGTGGGGTTCATGCCGTGATCGACACCGCTATTCTCTGTCGCCAGAACCTCGCGGGCCACTTGTATCATGAACAGCGCAAACTCGTATTGCACGGCAGTATCCTGTGTCTTCTTGACGTTTGCCCTGTACATTTCCAGCGTCTTCTTCTCGTCGAGTAGGGAGGCGTTCTGCCCGACAACGCCCCGTAGACCTGCATTGCCAAAGTTTGTCGCAGGAGCGATTTGCTGGTTGTACGGGAGGTTGGTCAGATCGATGTAAGACGACTCCGGCCTAAAGTCGGGGGAGCGGCGGCTTGTTGATACGGGGCGGGCGTAAGGGTTTGGTGATCCGCTAGGTGATGGGGTTCCAACCACAGAGAGGCGCGGGGATTCTGTGCGACCTCGCATGTTCAGCTCTGAGCCGAGTGTGTATGCAGAGTTGGGTCTTGGAACCGTGCTGCGCGGGACTTGCAGCTCGCCCTCCTGCGCATGGCTGTTGAAATAGCTGTTGCGCCCGCTATTATTCGACGAGTGCTGGGAGCCGCCATTCGGCGATTGTGCGGTTTCGCGGGGAGGATATGTTGCAGCCGGTGGGGTTGGTTGGCTCGGGTAGGATACGGGCCGGTATTGCTCTTGGGGAGTGTATATATGGTCCGCCTCGTCGTGTGCATTTGCGACGTCCATCTCTGCAACGTGCGAGAATCGACTCCCGTACGAGCCGTCGCTAATATGCAGTCGCTTGAAGGGAATGTCCTGTGCGGGTGGAATCGAGCTCCCCGAGAATCTGTGCTCAATGTCTGGAGTTTCTCGCGAGGGCGTTCTCGAGTGGCCGTCGGAGCTTTGGTTGAAAGAAGAGCCGGACTGTCTCGAGTCGCGTCCGCCTGCTGTGTCGTGGTGCTCGGTGATGCTGAAAGAGGGCGTTGAGGAGTGGCGCGCGGCGGGGGGTTTGCGCTGCTGGAAACCACTTGAGCCGTTCGAGGCGGGACGATGCGCGCTGTAGGCTTCTTGGTCGGCTGGAATGGGTGGCAATGCCCTGGATGGTGGTGTCGAAGCGACCTGGGACATGGCTAGAAAAAGGCGAATCCCCCTTCGTTAGACCTCTGGTTGCAGTCTTATGTCCGCCTAAGTCCTGACTCGCTGGAACGGCGGGGCTCTAAGATGGTGGTGCAGTCCTAGCGACAAAGAAATCCGCGCATGCGATAAGAGACCGTCTGCCGTGTGGATCCTCTCTACTCGCACAATTCACTGTTAGAACTTGAATTGCGGTGTGACGACGGGCTGGGATACTGTTCGCCAACCTCGGCCTCAGGATGCGCACCCTGGGATGATGATCTACAGTACAGAAAAGGATTAGACTTACAGGAAGCGGAGTGGAGGGTTCGCAGCTTCGGCACTTGGACCCTGAACAGAACGCGAACAGGTAGTCTTCTGGGTCAACTTTCAACCTGCAACTTTCGCGCCAACAGTTCTACGTAGCAGGCAAGGCAAGTGGGAGGTTGACGCTTTTTGAAACCCCACCCGATGCAGGCAGACCCTCGTATAGAATGGCGAATAGTGGACTGGGCGGCAGAGGCCGGCTCGCTGAGGAAGCGAAAGGGTGTGTGACTACAGTTGAAACACGAGCACTATCGATCTATTCGGCAAGAACCGAAAGGGGCGCGAGTAATCGATGGCGGCTCACGGGGAAATATTGGCAAATGTGGAGGAGCTTCTGCATGTACATGGGCATGCGTCGATATTTGACTACTGGCCCCAGGGCTGGGCGCTGTTTGAGACACGTACGCAGTGAGTATTAGGAAGGTGGCGTCATCAACCATCTGGTCACTGTCCAAACGTGAACCGCAGAGTTTGTTCAGGTGGTCGGGCAGACATGTTGAGGCTTGACAGTACCTAGAGACTACTTATTCAAGCTACCGCTGCCTCCGAAGCTCCGCCCGCAACTATCGATTCCTATACATGTGACAAATGCTAGCTAGGTAATGAGCCGTCCATGGCAGTCCGCGCGGGTGGACCTGCCGCCCTGCAGGGCTCAGGATGGAGACATGGAAGAGTGTGGAGCTGCGCATATGTGAATAGACCCTGACTCCACGCGTTCAGTCATTCAGTTTGACGCAAAGCACAAGGCGTCAAGTGGAAATGCACCGCCAAAGCTCAGCGCAGGTCCACTCGTACATGAGGAGAAGGATGGGGCACAGTCCTTTTTATTTCAGGCAGCCTGTGCATTGCACGCGCGCGGTGTTGACATGCGGTTGTGGTAGTGGCGACCGCCCTCGGCGTTAATAGAGATAATGGACCGGTGGGCTGAGAAGCTGAACACCCTTACATGAAGGCCGCCGGGCACGTTGCGAAGAAGGGAGCGTTTTGAGTTAATTTCTAGTGATGTTGAAAAGGAGAGGTGAGGTTAGTAGATAGGGAAATTGATAGTACGTCGATCCAGGGTAACCGTTTGGCTCACTGGGCTGCAGGATTTGGTGCATGCAGGGGTCCGCTCATGTAGCAGCACCCTAGGTACAGCCTGAGGGCTCTGTGGTGTGACAGCGACATCTGTGGGGAGAGGCATGAGAATGGAGAGATCATGTAGTACTACTGCATAGTATCGCCGAGGCAGACTCTGGAAAATGCATGCCTCGACAGCCGTAGTCTCTGATCATCACGAAGTCAGAAGAGTTCCCGTGTTTATGTATGCTCTAGCGATGGCCTTGTGCTAGTGGCGGAACGAAAGCCCCAAAATAGCACCCCCCTGGCCAACTTCGCCCCCATCAGCCATCGCTCTAGCAACACCTATTGTATCGCCCGGGGTCTCGTCGGTTTTCCTCGTCGCTCGTTAGGACCGTCTTTCACTACAATACAGCACACTGCACACACTGGTTATTCCGGCACCGCACTCGCTCCTGCCGCAGCCAGCCATCACTCGTTGAAAACGGAAATTACGACCCACCGCCTTTCCGCGACCTCGACCACCCCAGACACGCATCGTCCCATTCATGCGATCAGCAACCTCATAGAGTCGCCATACGTATTCTTCCCGGGCCGAAAAGGGTTCCGCGCTGCAGCCCCACTGTGTAACAACAGCTGAGCCCGCATCCTCACGCAAATGTCGCTACCGCAGCGACCTGAAGAGTCGTCGCCGCCACGACGGGGCGAGCGGCGCCATGCACACCGCGACTCGCACCATCGCAGGAGAAGGACGTCCGACCTAGAGAACACGCGATCACACGACCGCTCCAACAGCAAGAGCGGCACCCAATCCTATGCCCGCGCGCTTCCTTCACCCGGCACCCCCGTGCCCATGGAGCGCGATCCTATAATGCGAGGCCAAACCAATTCCACTGGGCCTGAACTGGGAAGGAAGCGCAGCCTCATCCGCCCCGAGCGCCAGCGAAACGACCCAAGCCACCCGAACTATCACTACCGCAAACACGCCCAGCGCATGGACGTCCACCCCTCGACGACCGGCAACGACCCTATCCTCGAAGACCATCTGGAAGCTGAAACGGTCAGCTCAGACAGTACCGATGTCAAGCCCCCACACCTGCGAAATGCCTCAGGCGGAGGCTACAATGACAAGCAGGCTCCCATGGACGACGGAGAGCCGCGGATACAACGCAAGTTGACACGGAGCGAGACAATGAAGGCGCGCGAGAAGCAGCGCCAGAAGGAGCAGGACAAGCTACGCCCACCTAGTCTGTGGAACGTCTACTGCGCCATCGTCACCTTCTGGTGCCCGAACGCTATCCTGAAGTGCTTTGGAAAGCCGCAGAAGGCGCAGCAGCGAGCCTGGAGAGAGAAGGTCGGACTCGTAAGCATCATCATGCTCATCTGCACGTTCGTTGGATACCTTACATTCGGTTTTACGGAAACCGTCTGCCCCTCTGGCGGCAACGCTCGTCTCAGGACGAACGAAGTCGGCGGTGGATACCTCATCATTCACGGCAAAGCCTATGATCTCGCCCAGTCCAAGCACCCCAGAGCCCGTGGCGTCCCCGAAGACGCAAACGTCCTGTTCGATCTTCCTGAGAAACACGGCGGTCAGGATGCCAGCTTCTTGTTCCAAAACGTCAACGGAGCCTGCAAGGGTCTCATCACCGAAAAGGAGAACTCTGGAATCCCCACAACCGGCAACGGAGACCTGGGTTGGTATTTCCCGTGCCGACTGTTCAACCAAGATGGATCGACCAAGCCCAACACCACCTTCTTGGAGTACAACGGTTACCTCTGCCACACCTCGGACAAAGCCCGCAGGGGCTTCTACAGTCTCCACAACGCTGGTGATGTTTACTACACCTGGGAGGACATCCGCAACAGTTCCAGGAACCTGATGGTCTGGGGTGGTGATGTACTTGACCTGAACTTGCTCGACTGGTTCAATCGAACCCAGGTCAACATCCCACCTCTATTCGACGAGATCCGCCAGAACCCCGCTGTTCGCGGTGTGGACGTCACGCGTGCGTACTCGTCCAGCTATGAGAAGCAGGTAGCTCGTTGCTTCACCGAGACTATCAAAGTTGGCTCCATCGACACGGAGAGCATCGGCTGCATTGCCTCCAAGGTTGTCCTTTACGTCTCGCTCGTCTTCATCCTGGCTGTCGTCATGGCCAAGTTCGTCCTCGCTTTGATCTTCCAGTGGTTCATCAGCAAGAAATTTGCTGCTACCAAGACATCTATTGGCCCCGCCGATTCCAAGCAGCGAAAGCAGCAGATCGAGGAATGGAGTGATGACATCTACCGCCCACCGCCAAAGCTCATGGATCCATCGTCCGGCTCTGACCGCAGCAACAAGCGTGGCAGTACCTTCTTGCCACAAACTTCGAGGTTCACCAGCCCCTACTCGGTTGACAAGAACGCAAAGACCCGTGCCCCGCCCACAACCATGACTAGCCAGAGCACAGCATCTCGTGTCCTCGGATCGAACGGTGGCATGTACAAGCAACTCAACGCCAGCCAGGGCACTATGCCCATGGATGGAAAACACAATGCGGTATTTACGGCACAGGAATCTCGATCTAGCCTCCTCCTTTCCGGTAACACCGATACCAACCGTTACTCTAGCGTCGAAGGTTCCGGGCCCGCAGGTTTCACACACGAAGCAGTCGTGCCTCAGCCTCCTCCAGAGTGGCAGCCTTTCGGATACCCATTGGCTCATACCATCTGTCTTGTCACCGCCTACTCTGAAGGTCCCGAAGGTCTGCGAACTACACTCGACTCCATTGCTACAACCGACTACCCCAACAGTCACAAGTTGATTCTCATCATTTGTGACGGTATGATCAAGGGTCACGGTGAAGACTTGACAACGCCCGAAGTCTGTCTTGGTATGATGAGGGATCACGCGGTATTGCCCCACGAGGTTCAAGCGCACTCGTACGTCGCAGTCGCCAGTGGCTCGAAACGACACAACATGGCCAAGATCTACTCGGGTTTCTATGACTATGGCGAGACGACGCGCATTCCCGTCGAGAAGCAGCAACGTGTTCCGGTGATGCTAGTGGTAAAGTGTGGTACACCTGATGAGGCCAAGAAGTCCAAGCCTGGCAATCGTGGAAAGCGAGACAGTCAGATCATCCTCATGTCGTTCCTGCAAAAGGTCATGTTTGACGAGCGTATGACGGAGCTTGAGTTTGAGATGTTCAACGGTATCTGGAAGATTACTGGCATATCGCCTGATTTCTATGAGATAGTCCTCATGGTGGACGCCGACACAAAGGTCTTCCCTGACAGCTTGACGCACATGATCTCAGCCATGGTAAAGGATCCAGATATCATGGGGCTCTGCGGCGAAACAAAGATTGCCAATAAGCGGGATTCGTGGGTCTCCATGATCCAGGTGTTTGAGTAAGTGCATTTGCCGTGTCTGACAATCGCGCCACTAATCGTACTAGATACTTCATCTCCCACCACTTGGCAAAGTCATTCGAGTCGGTCTTTGGTGGTGTCACTTGCTTGCCAGGTTGTTTCTGCATGTACCGCATCAAGGCTCCCAAGGGCGGTCAGAACTACTGGGTCCCGATCCTGGCTAACCCTGACGTCGTCGAGCACTATTCGGAGAACGTGGTCGATACGTTGCACAAGAAGAATCTGCTACTACTAGGTGAAGATCGTTATCTGTCGACGCTTATGCTCAAGACGTTCCCCAAGCGGAAACAGGTTTTTGTGCCGCAAGCCGTTTGCAAAACCACTGTACCGGACGAGTTCAAAGTCTTGCTGTCACAGCGCAGACGATGGATTAATAGTACGGTCCACAACCTGATGGAGCTTGTGCTAGTGCGAGATCTGTGTGGCACCTTCTGCTTCAGCATGCAGTTCGTTGTGTTCATCGAGTTGATCGGAACCCTGGTCCTCCCGGCCGCCATTGCCTTTACCTTCTACCTAAGTAAGCCCCCGTACCCCATCTTGAAATTCTGGCTTTGCTGACCACGTCCAGTCGCTATCGCTATCAAAGCCGCCATCCTCCACACCGAAGCTCCTGTCATACCCCTCATCCTGCTAGCGCTCATTCTTGGTTTACCCGCGGTTCTTATCATCGTAACGGCTCATCGATGGTCTTACGTCGCCTGGATGTTCGTCTATCTGCTGTCACTGCCTGTTTGGAATTTTGTGCTTCCGACGTATGCCTTCTGGAAGTTTGATGACTTCAGCTGGGGAGATACTCGAAAGACGGCGGGCGAGAAGACGAAGAAGGCAGGACTGGAGTATGAGGGAGAGTTCGACAGCAGCAAGATCACGATGCGCAGGTGGCATGACTTCGAAGCAGGTAAGGAACACAACTTCTCGCGATAATGCAGTCACTGACGTTGGGCACCAACAGAACGAAGACTCAAGACACCAGCGGCGACATCGGCTGGCGGATGGCCACCGCAGCAACAGCAGCAGGGATACGATCAGTACTATGATAATTGATTTCGCAATGAGGCGTCGCGTAGGAGCGGACTGCATATGTACTACATGATTTGCTGCATTCCTGGGGTGTTCGTTTTAGCAGGCAATTTCTGTCATGGTTTATGAGATGGTGACATTTCCACTTCGCCGTCGGGGTCACGTAGGCACCTCGCACTAGTAATACATTCTTACGGCATGTCGTCAGCTCTCGCGAGACACGGCATACCGATGCTGAAATACCACTTTGATGAATGACCTCGCATCAGTGTTCCTGTGCTGTTTTGCAGTCTCAAGATCCGCCCTGTGCGCCCAGCGCCCCCGCAGGGTGGTTCGAGTTTCGCTGGAGCGATCTGTGGCGTGCTGTCGTGGAGTGCCAGCACCGTTGTCCACAGGCAGAACGGCAAGGAGAGACAAAAACGGCGTTCGAGCCACAGTCTGGGGAGGCGCGGTGGGGACCGATGTCTGATTTGCTCCACGAAATAGCCGTGCAACCGTGGGCCGGCGCTCAGCACGTCACCCAGAAGATGCGCTTAGCGAAGCTGGTGTGCTGTCTGTGTCCCAAAAGAGGCCTGACAAGAGCAGATGTGGACGTGGGTGTGTAATGGTGGGTGGCCACTGCATTCTCGTCGCGGGGCCTTGGCTCCAGAAGGTTGTCGTGTTGGCAGTGCCATGTGAGTTGTATCACGGTGCGTGGACACGCCGCAGCCGCTTAACCCTGAGCGCCTGGTGACAGCGTGGAGTCGAGCAGCGTGAATACACAGATCTAACGTCTGGAGATCTGAGAGATGGTGGAGTCGCTAGTCAGGCTTGGGGGTGGGCTGTCCGATCCCCCCGTGTTCAGACTAGAGGGCCCGCGGAGGAGTGCTCGATGGGCATATTCGACGACGTGGAGCGTGGCATATATATCTGACGGCATTGGAGCTTCAGAAGCCGTCCCGACGCGCATAGCCATATTCATGACCGTCACCCTGCCCTGCCCTGCAGCCCAGCCCAACTGTCCCGTAGCCAATACCCGACTTGTGACTTGCCAGAAGCAACCCCACAATTAGCCTGGACGTACCTCTGTCGCATGCAGCGCCTGGATAGCCAGGTCGAGCGCCGAACGCGACCCAGTCAGCCTGCGAAGCGAAGAGCCTAGCCAGTCAGCCCCTGGGCCCTGGACTTGACTGCTGCATTCTGCCTGAGCCTATGCTTCGGCCTAGTCGCCTCCCCCACGCCAGACAAGCCTATACCTTGCGCCCCAACGCCTCTCTACAACTACACCAGCCGACCATTTCGTCGCAGACGCAACTGCCCCAAGAACCTGCCTCGGCGGCCCCGCTGCACTGGCTATCAGGCGGATAGCGGGCGTCGATGGCCAGCATGCACAACTGGCCCGCGCCACACTCCACCACACATCCCACAACGCCGCCGCACGCCCACCCGCCCGCTGGAGACTGGCCGCACTCACCCAGCGCACTGGCTGCTGCTGTGACGCTAGCGACCCTCTCCGACAACAGACCGCCCGATGATGACGACGAGGACGACGGCGACGACGATGACGATGGTGGGGGGATATCGCTAGAGGACTACCAGCATTTCATGGAAGCCATGCCCGAGTCGCATCAGGCAGGAGCAAACAGCGACGATGGGGACCCCTCGCTGGATGAGGGAGGCACGATAGAAGACATGTTTGGCTTCGGGCCAGTCCATCCATCCTATGTCACATACAACGCTTTCGACATGTTTGCAGGCTCCAGCATACCTCAGCACCACACATCCACTACACACTTCATTGCGCCGGTCACCATAGCAGGCAACCTGCCATACGGTACTGACCTATTACTTGAGCCACCGCCAACACTCAACGAACCGCACCTGAGTATACAGGACCGGGCGGCCTTTTGTCCCATTACGTCCTACTTCCACCGCTTCTACGGGCAGTGGAAGCCTGGTGTTGTGCCTGGTCTGGATCTCATCCAGCTGCCGGATTTCATTACCCGAGATGATCTCAAAGGTGATGAGTATGATTACCAGGGAATAGATTGGACCGCCCGGAAGACTACTAGGGCTTCGGTACGGAGAGCAAGGTCGCAACATGAGCGTCAGCGGGTGCCTCATAGTGTGAAGCAGGTTCGCAAGGTATGCATAGTACGAAGAAGTGTTTTCTTGCTCCAGCTACTCCATACTCACGAGAGATCACTATGTTCTACAGAACCGAATGATGGAGAACACGAAAGATCCCTCCAGGGTGTGGTATAGTTGGCGGACAAACGAGCTTCTTTATGTCTTTTGAGCTTCACTGGCTAACTCATTACAGCACGTCCATTCAACACCCAACACAGACAGCTTCTTCCAGTTCCGAAGGATCAACACCAGCCCCCGTGCCTTTGTTCCTCACTTCCAGCTGCGGAATGTTCTGACGGCCACGTCTCGCAATGACATCTACTATGCAAAAGGTCACCAAGTACTCCACACAGACGCAGAAGGTACATCCGAAGACGCCGTCGTTGACCTCAGCAAACACCTGGCTCCCGATGCATCGATTACCACTATCGCTTCCCACGGCGACGTACTCATCGCCGGTGCTTTCGAAGGCGAGTACGCCATCACCAACCTCTCCTCAACCCACGGCTCGCCCTGCACGTTCGGCCGCACCACCGACTTTGCGACCGACACAAAGTCACGCATAGTTAATCATATGCACCTCTTCCCATCACGGCGCACCTACACCCCGCAAGCCGTGCTTTGTTCCAACGACCACCGGCTCCGCGTGCTCGACTGCGGCACCAACACCTTCGTCCACTCGTTCCTCTACCCCGCAGCCGTCAACTGCTCGGCTACCAGTCCAAATGGACGCATGCGCGTCGTGGTCGGCGACTTCCAAGAAACACTCATCACAAACGCCGAAACCGGCCAGCCCTTCGAAACGTTAAACTCGCACACCGACGACGCCTTCGCCTGTGCCTGGGCCGACGACGGCATCCACGTCGCGACTGCCGCGCAGGATTCCACCATTGTCGTCTGGGACGCGCGGTACTGGGAAAAGCCGCTCGCCGTCATGAAGAGTGAACTCAGTGTCCCGCGTTCCCTCCACTTCTCGCCCATCGGCTCCGGCCCGCGTGTTCTCGTTGCCGCCGAAGCAGACGACTTCATCAACATCATCAACGCGCAGACGTGGGAGTCGAAACAAACGTTCGATTTCTTTGGCCCCGCGGGTGGTGTTTCGTTCACACCTGATGGACAGTCTCTTTTCATTGCGAATGGCGAGAGGAGGTTCGGTGGTATCATCGAGCTTGAACGCACGGGCTGGGCAGATAAGACGGGGCGAAGGGGTAGTTTCGATGACGAGGTCCGCGATGAGATTGTCGTGGATTGGGTGGGTGATGAGGCGCTGGACAGCGATGGAAGGGTCCTAGCTGGGGATGTGGCTAGAAGGCGAAGGCATGTGGACTTGAGTGATGTTATCGTATAACATCGCTTTGTAGATGTGAACCAGCTATTTGGTATCTTGGGTGGGAAAGAATCTTTTGGCGTTTTTCTTTATGCAGAGATGGATGGATGAACTGGGAAGATACCACGGATTGGGCGGTCATGGATGGGTTTTTAATCTGACATCGTAATTATCACCAGCATCTTACACTCGTGTTGGCCAGCTGAGCGGTTCAACTTACTCATCAGAACCTGATGACGGGCCTTTGAGTTCGATGAATGCACAACTGCTTGCTTGATCAATGTGGTATCATATTCTTTTTTTGCTAGCTAAAATCCTCCAAGATACACATGCTTAGTTGCATCATCGGCCAGCCTTGCCACATTCCGTGCCTAGCAAATCCCCTTCTCTCGTAATCGCCGCAACGCCTGGAAATTCGATTTTGCTGAATGACCCACATAACGCCATCAAATGCATTGTTTGCGTTTCGTCCCTGCACGACAAGCTTAGACGAGCAGAACAGCGTTCAAGCAACCGTCATTTTCGGGGTTATCTAGAGTTAGAGGTACCAAGTCAGCTATGTCTCACATGCACTTCGTACAGTCAGAACTTACTGGTAATTTGTGCATACCGACCCCAAACGACCTTTCCTCCAGCGGTCACAAGACCGAGTTCAGATACGTTTACTTCGATGATCTAAGGTACGAAGTCAGTATATGTCTCACATGCACTTCGTACAGCCAGGACTTACTGTTCCCTTGGTTAGGACACCGAGCTGGGTGTACATGGGCTGAGGTGCGAAGTCAGTATATGTCTCACATGCACTTCGTACAGTTAGAACCTACCTGTTGGGGGTTCTTCTTTACTGAAATAATCGGTAATTGGACCGTGACGTTCAGCTCAGGATGCGTAACGTTGGCCTTCTTGTAACGGAGACCCATGGGTCGGATGAAGCGCTCGTATTTGACGGGGCGACGGGTGAATCCTGGTCCAACGAATGTAGGTTTGGTGATCTGCAGAGGTGGAGGTACGAAGTCAGCATTTGTCTCACATGCACTTCGTACACTAGGGACTGACCATTCGCTTCCAGCTCTTCTTCTTGGTCTTCTTTCCTGTCTTAACGACTGAGAACATCTCTTCCTCAGAAATACCCTTGACCTTCGGTAGGGGGACGGAGAACCGAGCGGCCTTCTCGTTACGTTTCTGCTTGATGGCTGAGGATAGGGCTTTGGCGTTCTTCTCGTTGCTACGGTCGAGGAGGTAGGCGGGGAGGGCGTCGGTGGCTGGCTCGGGCGCTTCGTTAGATTTGACGTTCCTCTCCTCGTGTGCGCGGATCTTCTGCTTCATCTGAATCTTCTCCTTGCGACGCTTCTCAGCGTACAGCTTGGCCCTCAGACCACGGAAGTTTTGCGCCTTCTTCGAGGCATTGTGCCCTTCACGGGCAATCTTCTTCCGTTGGCGCTCGTCATGATCGAAGCGCTTTCCGTGCCTGGTAAGAGTTAGTTTTGTGTTCCTGGTGTTGAGTTGAGGCGCAAAGCGCAAATCGCGGCGCAGGATTGGTGCTGAAGGGGGATGTCGCAGGTGCGAGACGCGGGATCGGTGTGACGTACTGCTTCGTAAAGCGCTCGATGTATTCGTTCTGAGGCATGGCGACTACCTCTGTGTGTGTATGTTGTAAGGGTGGTGGTAGTGGAGTGGAGTCTCTTCCACCAGCCGCCTTGCCTCCAAAAAGTTCGGCACTAGCCCCCACTAGCGCGATGCGGGATTCTTCAACATCGGACTCCCGCAACACCAAAGATACTGAATCCAGCAGCCACCCCAGCCATTGCATCCCACAAACCCCAGTAATGGCTCTATTCGCTCGCTCCGCACGCCATGCGCTCTTCGAATCGAGAGCGCTTATCCAACCGACGATCCGCCGCGCAGGCATAACAACCGTATCACATAACCTCGACACATCGAATACGCCCGAACCGCTCATCCAATCCGGCCACCGCATATCAGACGAAGCCAAAGAGCGCGCTCAAACACCACAGCCTCTCCCCAAAGACGCCCCAGCCCCCGCTTCCACAAACGACATCAAAGCCTCACCAAACGCCCGCTCAGACATCCTCTCGCAAACCCTCACACCCTCCATCCGCAAGCTCCTTCCTCTCCTACAATCGCAGCCCGCACATTACATAACCGCACATCTACATGGCCGCCCGTATCTTCTCACTCGCGGAGACACGCTTCGCCTCCCCTTCCAAATGCCACATGTACGACCAGGCGATGTTCTGCGTCTGAACCGCGCTACACACATTGGATCGCGCGACTACACCTTAAAAGCCCCGGAGCCTGTCAAGGGAAACGCAGATCGTGGGAAGAAGGTGTATTATCTGGACGAGCGGTTATTCACATGCAGAGCGCGGGTTGTGGGTGTGGAGACTGAGCCGTTGAGGGTGGAGGAGAAGACCAAGAGGAGGCGGAGACATGTCAAGCATGTTATGAGCAAACAGTACTTCACAGTCTTGAAGATCAGTGATTTGGAAGTCAAGAGTCTGGAGGAGTATGAGGCTGTGTTGGGGCAAGAGGGTAAAGAGAGTGTACAATAGTGGTGGCGTCGAGAGGCGGGATGCGTCTTTGAATGTATCATATGTACCGATAACACGAGCATGTCAGCCTCGGGGCTGTTATGTGAATGCGATATCTCAGGAATGGGAGTACGATATCATGCTCGTATTCATGTCTAAGTGTACATTGGGTATATGCGATCCCGGACGCCGTTTATGCTTTGCCTACTCATCATCACTGCTGGTAATATCGACCCGAGACTAGTGCACCACCTGCGCTGCATAGAAGTCGGGATATTGGTTCTGGATCATCGACGTGACCTTCTCCACCTCCTCTGCCAGGCCTGTGACGTTGGCATCCCACTTCCGTAGCTCTTTGCCGACAACGCGCTCTGCGTGCCCTGTCTTACGCTCACCACTGGCCTCGCCCTCGAAGAAAACGTATCGATCGATCTGGTCGATGTAACCGGCAAGTCTGCCTTGCTCCAACATCTTTGCCGCGTAGTCCTCGGCCTTCTCAGCGTCGATGCCCAGTAGTTCACCCAGCTGATCAAATCCGATGTTGTTGTAGAGCTTCGATGCGCCGAGCAAGTTGTGTTCCAGGATAGCCTTGTCGAGCACAGTCAAGCCATCAGCGGCCCGGGCGAGATGGTGAGGCTCCAGCTTGGCGGAGAAGGCGTTGATCTCGGCAGGTGTGAGGAGACGGTTCAGGAAGATCTTCTCGAGGATGGCGTAGTCGTCGGCGGAACTGGCTCGGTCGTCCTTGTACAGCTTGGCCAACATCTTACCTCGTTGCGGACCAGCAGGAGCGAGCACTGCACAGATGATTGCTTTCCCAAGAAAGTTGTCGCGCTCTTCAGCGTCCACAACTGGCTCGTTACTCAAAGTGTAGTATCCCTGGGCAGCATCAAGGAAGGACCGTTGCGAGTCGAGAATGCGGGCTTGACTCAATTGGAACATGACCTTGGTAGCCTTGTCTTGTACGTTGAAGATGATGTTCTTGATCTTGTTCAGATGTGTGAAGGCGCTTGTTGGATCGTCTTCCTCCAGGTAACACCGCACTATCCGGATCCAGACCTGCGCCTTGTCATCCGCGGAGACAGACTTTTGTGTTGACTCAAGGTTTATGGTCGCGAGCGTCTGCGCTGACCGTCTGAAGTCATCGTTCTGTTCGAATGCATCCGCCAGAGCATGCTTGATCTGAGTGTCCTGCTCCTCATACTGGCCCGCGCCCTTGGACTGTAATAGTGTGATGACCTTCTCTCCAACTTCAATCCTGGCGTCTGCGTCCTTGACAGTCCGGAACGCATCTACGAAAGCAGCGAGGAGCGGTCGTAGGACGACTATGCCGAGCGAGTCATCGAGGAGAGTTTGTGCGTATGCGTTCAGATCGGCGGCGATATTGGTGGATGATTCTATGATCTGCTGGAGGAGAGCAGTGTACTGAGAGGGCTTTTCGCTGGCCGGTGCCGCCTCAATCTGCTGTAAAGCCGAGGTGACAGCTTGTGAAGCCATTGCGGGGGGTTTGGATGAGCTGGGTTGGTTGAGAAGACGTTTAGGGCTCGACCTGAGTAGGTATGCGAGAATGAATGGCGAGGACAAGAGGATCACTCGATAGCTGCAATCGAGATTCGGTCGTGCCTGTTGGTTGTTGATAGGCAGCAGACGTGGGGCAAGCGCGACCTCTCCAGAGCTGCATTATCGATAAGGACTTGGCACGCTAGTGCGGAAGCGCGTCGGGGAAGAGCGCGCCCCAGTCAGTCGATCTTTCATCATCACTACCAACTCACCCCAGGCAACAACACACACACACACACACTCACACTCGCTACCATGAACGGCATCAAGACAGAAGCTGGAATCAAGGCGGAAGGCGACATAGGCTTCATGGACGATGACTTCTACGAGGACACCGGCGAGATGAGCATCAACAAGGACAATCCTCAACAGGATGTCTGGCTCACGCGTATTCCAGACTGGCTCTACGAGGCAGTGTCTAAGTGGGAAAACGTCGCCGACGGCAACGACAACGATCAGATACAGATCGGCGAAGTCCTCGCATTCGCGACGACGAGCGGCATCGACAAGGACAAGCCTATGCGCGTCTTCCTCGACGATCGTTGGCGCGCAAAGTCCAACTTACCCTCCGCCTTCCAGCTCGATCCTGCAGCCGCTTCCGAAGCGCAACTGGGCAACACATACATCTTTACAGAGAAGGATCTGCCAGGGTTCAAGGGACAAGGCTTCGGCTATGGGAGAGGCCACGGAGGCTATGGTGGTGGTGTGCAAGATCCGAATGCGCGCGTGCAAAAACGGAGCAAGTACAAGAAGGCGATCCCCAAACAGACTGCCCTCGTCGGCCACGCGACACGGCAGTACAACGCGAATCCTCTCGAAACCAAAGAGTTCAAGGACTTCAGCGCCGCGCGCATCAAGCAGGCCATTCAAGGCTCCTACACCACCACCATCATCACGAAAGACACCGAAGTCTCTGACGTCAACAACTCCATCACCCTCAACAACCGCTTCAAGAACTTCATCAAGCCCACGACGAAGGCCAAGTCACAGCAGAACAAGGCGGCTCGTATGGCTCGTTCCGACCTCATCGACGTACTGCACCAGCTGTTCGACGAATACCAGTACTGGCCGATGAAGGCTATCAAACAGCGCACAAAACAACCAGAACAGTATCTCAAGGAGGTGCTTGGTGACATTGCGCTGCTTGTCAAGTCTGGGCCCTTTGCGAGCAACTGGAAGCGGCAGGCCGTCTTCGACAACCAACGCGATACTAGTAAGCAAGCAGAGGCAGCTGCTCCAGAGGGTCCGGGCGATGGCGACTCAGAGGGCGAGGACGAGATGGAGGATGTAGTGTAGAAGACTGTGGTGGGATGGGGTGGTTGATCAAATTGTTGCGTTGGCGATACCCAGTCCGTGAAGGAACATACACGGCGCCGTAGAAAGGAGCTTCATCATTTCAGGTTTATTATACTGCATGCTCCCTCGAGAATGAACAGTATTAATGTGTTGCAGCATGTCAACGTACAACAGCGTATGCGATTAGAGTGTGAGGTTCTATCAACTGATCGTCGTGGCAATGACGGCATCTTAGCGACTAACGTCCATGACTCGAGCGGACCTGGCCGACCCGCTCATCTCACAATCTAACGGTCATTCCGACTCCGCCTTCTAACTCTATCGCTTTTCAATCTGTACATATGTTATCCTCTTGATACACTCTCTTCATTGTTGACATATGCTCGGGCTTCCAATTGCTCGCACCAAGAAGTGACGAAAGAATTTGCATGACCTTCATCTTCCTGGAATTGCACGCCAAAAAAAAGTGTCATGACACCACAAAAGCAAGAGCAGAGCCACTGGTTGGACAAATACGCATCAAACTATGCCGAGTGGAAGCTGTCAGAAAATGCAGATGGCACTCAGCTGTTCAAGCGTCCTCTCGGGCTAGTGGAGACTTCTTTTGACTCCGATGGCGCGTATTACGGTGGCCGGGCAGGTATGTAGGATCTTCAGAATATCTTATACTCATTTCTTGATGGTCCAAAGAGAAGTCTACTCGTCATATTGAGCATGGTTGAAACGCGACTGACTGTGCAACAGATATGACTGCCCTTTTCACATTAGCACTCCAACACAAGCTCTCGAAACCAGAGCTGAGGCGCAAGATGGCGCTTGCCTGGACTTCTCTTCGCCTTCAGCACCCTTTACTCCTGTCTCGAGTGATCGATGATCAAGAAACAGGAAGAAGAGCCTTTGCCGTCGATGTACCCAGTTCTCAAGATTCTACCATTCAAGATGTCGAGAAGAGCATTGTTTGGATCGAAGAAGCGTACGAGGAAGTCAACGAGCAAGAGCTGTACCACCACGCCTACAACGTAACTCGCATCATTGAACCCACGAAGTGTCTATCGAAGTTACATGTCCTACCTTTGCGACAACTCCCAGACGGGACATATGAGCTACACTTCCTCATTGTGATCGCGCACCAGATATCCGATGGTCTATCCGCGTACAGCTGGTTCAGCCATTTCGTTCGCATTTTCAACCGACCATCCCAGGACATCTTAGCAGAGATTGAATCGGTTCGTCGCCCTCAGAAGATCAAAACCGTTTTGCCAGCTGCCCAGGAAGACCTATACCCACCGATTGCAGGCAACAAAGCGAGACAGCGCTGGTTCTGGGCGCTCATCAGAGTGTTGCGGCACGTGAAGAAAGGAGGACTCCCACCCACCTTCACAAATCCATTGCGAAGAGAGAAGAGGCTAGAGGAGCCAGTACCACTCGAACCCAAGTTCAACAAGATCTTCGACTACAGCCCTTCAACCCGCCCTCCAATGTCCTGCGGCCATGTTTCCGCATCGCTCTCCCCTGCTGCCTCAGCACGTCTGATATCGCTATGCCGCTCCGCAAACGTCAGTATAGGAGCCGGGTGCTTCGCCCTCGCCGGCCTAGCAATGATGGCCATCCATGAAAAGCAATCTCCATCAACCAACCACCCACCATTCACAGCCTCCTTCCCGCTAAACCCCCGCGCCTTCTTCGTGAACCCATCACCGCCTGACTCATGCATGCTCGCCTTTAGCGAGGGCATAGTAATGCCCTTCTTATCATCCGACCTACCTGTAGAAGGACGCTTCAAGCTCGTAGCGAAGCACGCGAACCGCGAGTTGCGTGTCTACCAGAAACGTCTAAAAGGAAAGGGAAAGACAGGTACAGCTGGTATCCTAGACAAAGGTTCACCAGGCCGTCTCCTCGCAACAGGCTACGTCGCGCAAATCGAACGCGTCGAAGCAAAACTCCCACCGTCGCGTCGCTCACCTTCCTTCCAAAATCCACAGGGCTCTCTAGCACCCAGCACAGCAGGCTTCGGAGCGACATGCGGCGTTTCTTCCATCGGTCCTCTAGCCACGTTTTTCAAGCGCGGGACGTACGATGTGAAGGATCTGGGAGAGGAGGACTTTGCGGCTGATTTCCGGGATGTGAAGATTGGGGTTAGAGCGAGGGAGAACGAGTTTCTGGTTGGCAGCTCGACTAGTGCGGAGGGTATTGTGGGGTTCGGCGTTAGCTATGATCTCAACGCTATTAGTGCTGAGGCGGCTGAGGTGTGGAGGGAGACTATCGAGGGGCTGTTGGAGGGGAGGGAGGTGGCGAAGTTGTAGATAATCGATGAGTTGGCTACTAGTGGTAAGAGCAACGGAGGGGTCACAACTACTAAGAAAGTGTGCTCTAAGATGAGAGAAGAGCATGTTTTAGATAGCACCGACTCATTACTTGTTGCTGGAGCTGGAGATAGAACTGCGTAAATCCTTCCACTATGCAAAGCTCTTCTGGGGATTCTATGACTGAAACCCATACCACGCCCACATGTCCGCATACATTGAAGTCTCTATGCTGCGAATCAAGACCTCATCGTCCCATTCTATCCGCCAATCCCTTTGACTCCAGTCTTTCACCTTCAAAGACATAAGATCCGCATCCCACAAGTCGCCTACAGATCCTGTGAATCGTATGTTTGACGTTCCATTCACCATCTTGCGGACAGTTTCCGGCAAGCCTGCCGGTAGGTGCCATGGTAACGGAAAGGTATCGTATCTTCCATTTTCCTGGAGCCATGAGGTAGGCTGCACTCCGTTTTGTCGGGCTTGTTCGAGCATGGCTTCCTGCAAGGCTGCGGCATACTTGATGGTGTCGAATGCTTGAGCGGCCTCGTTCGTGCTACCATCTATGATGAGTTGGTACGCACCGGCAGGCATGCCGTAGGTGGGAAGCGACATAGTCTCCTCGATCCATGGAATGATCGCTGTCAAGCATTGGCCGCCTGTTATGTACGGCCGCCTACGGGGCTTTTCCGTCATTCTTGGAAGCAGACTATCAAAAAGTCCGATATGTTGTGATATGCGTAAGGTGGGGGAGCTACGACAGAATGGTATCAACCCTCGTGAATGACATGCAGCACGATTTAGAGATACGCGATCTTCCTTCAAGACGATCTTGCGTAGATTCAGCCACTGCTTTGGCGGGAGGCTTTGTACTGGAGATAAGGTCAGCAAACAAGGAACACAACGTGAGATACGGGTATTGCGTGTATGTCGATCCATCTACGATGACGGGAACGAGACATGAGAAAGCTTCACTTACAGTAGTCGATTGCTACAGCTGCAGCAGAGAAGTAGTATTTAGTGTTCTCCTTGCAATAGTAGTCCACATCACAGTCCATGTGATAAGGTGGTTGATGATCCCTGGTCAAGTAGAGCATCGCTTCCATCTGAAGTAAATCTTTGTCGTGGGGTACCCACCATGGGTCAGGCGTCCAGGAAAGTATCTCACTGTGACATCCTTGGATGAACAGGTTGCAGCGTTCCAGATTGCGCTCGATAGGACATATTCCGGGACCGAAGACTTTGTCCGTGAGCCGCGCGGACTTGTCGGGATCGCGTCTATCTGCAAGAACCAATGCAAATCGCAAGGCGTTGACAAATGTTTCACTGACTGTATCGTTCTCCAAGATGACAGGCATCTCGAGTCTCAATTTGTCGGATTGCCGAGCGACCGCTTCTTGTAGGATGTTGCCAAAAAATGTGCCCATGTATGGATGACGCGCGTCAATATCGTCGAAGTCTGAAGGGTGTAGTAACTCGGCGACACAGACGAGCATTCGTTGCCTCTGAGTTTGAACCAGCCTGGTCACTGGAGCGCGGCGTCATTAGTGAGATTCTGGGCTGATGATAGCACGGTACCGTACTTACAGTAGTGGAAGCGAGCGGCCTTGGAATGCAACTCTTCGAATTTTGATCCATCATACGCAGAGCGCCGTGTGCTAAACTCGGCTTTTTGAAAAGCGATTTGTCCCATCTCTCTTGCCGCAATCTTACAAGTCGCTAGCAAGCCAAGGTTTTCCGTACGCGCAGATGCATCCCGATAGCGCAACTTATGCGTGTCTTTATTGTACTCGTATGATCGCCTACCGCTTGCATAGTATTCGTAGATTTCATCGCGAAGTTCTCGAGGTAGGCGGTATAACGGGGATTGTAACTGCGTCGAGTAGGTGTTCGCCGACTGGGCTGTAGCCATCGATGGAGTTTTACTCCGGTGGGTAGAGTTGCTTGTCGACATATCTGAAGATGCAGATAGTATACAAGGCATGAGTGATGGTTGCAGTGATAGGGTTTAAGAAATCTTATATAGTTGGAGATGACTCTTTCTCTTTTGGAATTCCGTGGATGGTTACACTCGACATACTCACTAGCGGTTCGCGCTGGCTGGGAGAACCAGGAACGCAGTAGTGGTGACTCGCCTGCAGGACTGCGTCCGGCCATTAAATGACCAACAAGACTCACCGGGTAGATTGCAAGTTGAACCAACATAATCTGTTGAGAAGACACAGAGGCGCAAGAAGGGTGAGTCAGTAGCAGGCGTGGTAACTGCGAGCCGGTCTTCTGTAGACCTTGGAAGCTATGAAACTTTGACTCATACTTCTCGAACCACGTGCATTATAGTAGCTCGGGAAAGATACGCATTTGCGGCCAGTGAGGCATGTTCTCTGGCTTCGTAGGTAATTGTACGAGGCATGGGCGACATCCGCGCAGGAATGCTAACTTTGGTTAGCGCGTGCCGGGATTGATGACGCAATGCGTAGCTAACAGGGGCTGTCGCGAATGTCATTCGCGCCGCGATATCGTGCAGGTTCATCCTCATATCTATCGCATATTTAGAAGTCTGTTTGATTCTCATTCGATTCAACAAGCCATATATCAAGCTATGTGTCTCTTGACTGCATCGTTACTCGGCCCTACCTAGTTACTCAGGCATTAAGAGTACCTACATAGGTAGGTAGCACAAATACTCGATGTCTAACTTCCCTAGGCAGTTTCCCCTACCTCCCGAGGTCCTCTTCTCTGTCTTTCGCGCTCGAGCCTGAGGGTCTCTTCGCCAGAAGACCTCTCAGTGGTTTCTAAGGAAACGCCTCGATCTTAGAAATAACAACGCCTGGCAAACGCATATTTATCCGTCGGATCAGATTCTCGTTCCACCGGCCATGGCTGTCCCGTATCTCAATCATTTCTAAGCCCCTTAAAGAGGCCACATCGTCCTCTAGTCCCATGACTATACTCCCCACAGCTGTCCTAAGTTGCATCCTCTTAATAGCCTGTAGTTGCTTCTGGCCGGTATGATGAAGTAGCTTCCATGCATTGGATCTAAAACCCGTCATAGCAAAGACGTTGAGAGTGTAGGGCAGCATAGCGGTCTCTGTGTTTATCTGCGAGCAGCTTCCAAGGAGGGCGAGAAGATGTCGCTTGGGGCCGGCTCGGTCCCTCATCGCTGTTCTTATCATCTCTATCGGATGATTCATACGTAACACATACTCGTAGATGATGTTACGAAGCTCAGGTGGAAGACGGAGGAGAGGGGAGTTTGCCTGGTTCTCTTGGGTTCTGTCAGACTGTAAGTAAGTTGTAGCGGATATGCGAACTCTTGAACTCACCGACGTATGCGCTCAGCATGCGAAGTACTCAGGCGGTTTATGTCCTGAAGTTCTCCTGAATCCTCCATGAAAACTCCGTTGGTTTGATTTGGTTGATTGAGTCTATTGGATGTATTGATTGCCGATCAGGGTATGGTAAAGTGTTCTCGATAAAGGTAGAAGGCAGAAGACTGGCAGATTAACAGGTAAATGAAGGAGCTGGACTAGGTGTGCACGGGCTTATGAAATTTACAAGCAATATACGATCGCATGAAATGACCTGACACCATAGTCTATTGAAATGTGCGAGGCAAGCGCACCTCACCGAACGCAACTAAAGGGATTGAGCTGTCTCCCTAACCAGTGCTATGACCACGGCAGAGGTTCCAATGTGTATGGCGACACAAATATAACCTCGATATCACCTGCCTGGCCTTTTGCAACTGCAGCTTCCGCTTCTTTCACACGAGTAAACTCCTTCTTGGTGCTCCATAGACCCCTAAGCTCTCCCATATACAGTTTCTCCAACCCCTTGCATCTACCCAGGCTCCTAAGCACCATCTTCAGAGCCTCGCTTCCACTCTGAAACGCGCCCCAACTTATATCAACCATAATCATCGTCATGGCTTCGAGCTGAGCATGTTTGCGTGAAGCGACAAAGCGATCGAGTTCAAAGACGTTGTTAAAGGAAAACAAGTTCTCGGAGTATACTAGAATAGCTGTTTCGGAGTAAATTTGACGACAGACGCGCGGTAGGGCGATGTTGGCAGGTGTTGACCGGAAGACGTCGTTATCGCTGTTGAGGAGGCGCCATTCGCGGGTGCTTCCGTGCCTAAACATGGGTGTACGAAGTCAGTGAATGTCTCACATCAATTCGTATAGCGATATCTCTTACCACCGGTGTATGAACCGGCCGCCTCCCAAAGCATACCTGAAGATATTGTTTCGAAGTTCAGCGGGAAGGCAGAGAAGGGGAGACTGTTGCGTGTTGGACTTGACGCTTTGGATGCTATTAGCTGTATGCAAGTCTTCTGCTTCTGAAGGGCTCACATGGGAACGAGGTCTTTTGGTGTTTTCCGCAAGGAGACAAGACCGCCGCGAGTACGATAGACGCGCTTGGAAGACTCCGTGATCGGTTTGGAAGGGCGCTTGCGCATGTTATAGCGCGCTTCAGGGATGGATTGAGCGGCCTCCGCTAGGAGCGTAGACTTGTCCATCGTGGTGGCAGTTTCAAGTAGAGACACAGAATGGATAAATCGAGGTCAAGTCAAAAGGGGCCGAGCTGAAGTACCAAGGGGGGCTTCCTAGGTACGTCAGCCGATGTCTCTAGTAGAGTGAACCATTCATCGTGCAGTAAGGCAGCCATAGCTGCAGAAGCATGTGTCAGTGCATCGGAGTGAATAGTCGCCGCACTTGCCACTGTTTGTGCTCGCTCAGGCCCTTGGTCGCTCCAACTCATATTCAAAGATTGAATTGTCTCCTACCACACTTTCTCCACTACCTGAAACAATTCCCTGAACATACACCGAGCCGTTCGGCCAGAAACCCAACTAAAGTACCTCCAATCAAACGATAAGTACCACAGGCGCAAGACTGCCCATGGTTTCTCAAACCACCCACAAGAAGCGTGATCAAGCAAGCGCCTCAAGTAATAAGATGCCAGTCGAAGAGCCAAAAGAGTATGGTTTATTGGATCTTTCACAAACGCCAGACCATCTTGTGACGATGTAAGTAAAGACTTTGACGATCCTCATGTCTCTCTAACAGTATCCAGTGCCCAAGACAACAGTGTGAACTCTCCACTCCTGCGACTACCAGCCGAACTCCGCACAAAGATATGGCACTACGCACTTGGCGGTATAACCGTGTATCCCAACCTCAAACGATTGAGATATCGCAAATACGGCTCTACATCGACAGGTCTCTTCAAAAGCAATCTAGGGCAGCTTAGCCTCCCTCGCACCTGCAGACAAATCTACTCCGAGGCCGCTCTGATCTTCTACAACGAGAATACTTTTGCTTTCCACGATTACAAAGCCTTCAAGCGTTTTCGAGATCGAATCCGAAATGCCCACTTCGCGATGATACGATCCATTTCCGTGAGGACCATTGGCGCTCTTCTGACGTTTCAAAAAGAACTCATGGAGGCTGACAGGTCTCAAGCCTCCTATCAATATTCCCACAATCTTAAGGAAGAGTTTCTCAACTACTACGATCCTATGGAAGAGGATCTGCGATGGATCGTACGACTGGTAATTCCTGGTCTATTGTCAACATTTCCCAATTTACATAGAATCGTGATTGCGTGTTCTTGTCATGCGATTGGGATTCAGGGGAAATGCAGTTTTGATACTCGAGTTTCGTGGGCACCGTTTCATAGTGAGGGAGTCGAAGTTGCGTTCCGTGAGTAGGGGCGACTCGGGACAGACTGTGGGGGCAGGACTCGATGGCTTCATGCGGAAACATTAAAGAGATCACTGTACACGCTTGGGTGATGAAGAAAATCGAGAGCGAAACGATTGGGGGGGATGTGGCGGCTCAAGACTGACTCAAAGAACTCTCCTTCCAATACACACACTCTTCTCTTGGCAGCTCATGTTTACCCCATTCGTGTACGTAACGCATTACGCCTAAATTTTGCTGGCTCTTCACTTTGTCCAGGGCAGACCCAGCTTCTTCATCTCCACCGCCAACTGCAGGATATAATCGATACTCTCGCACTGCGTCTTCGCCTTGTGTACGTTGTCACCCCACACGTAAATGCCGTGTCTCTTGACAAGAATCGCGTACGAATCGGGGTATTTCTCCATCGCCTCCTCCAAACTCTCCCTCAAATCCTCTTCGTGCGCAGTATTCTCGATGATGGGTATACGCAGCCGGTCATAATAGCCTAGGTTACCCTGCTTCCCTCTTCCCTTCGGTATGCCCTTAATCTGTTCAATCTCTTCGATCTCAAAGCACGCGTCTTTTCCGAAATCGCGCTCGACGAGGAGGGTTACGAGGACGGCCCATTGCGAGTGTGTGTGAATGCAGCAGCCGGCGCCGCGTTCGAAGGCTGCGAGGAAGAGAGGCGTGCACGCTGAGGGTTTAAGGACCTAAATGCTTCTTAGCCATCTTCCCATGGTCTAACATCGCGCGATATACCTGTGGTCTCCTCAAGTACTCCTTGCTGTTGAAGTCCATAACAAACATATCGGTGGGCTTCATGAGCTCTTTCTGTACGCCGCTGGGCGCAATGTATATCTTGTCTTCATGGCGTATGCTCGTTCCTCCGCCAGTGCCTGTCACCTGGCGGAATCTCCGTGTTAGCCATCACTCGATCGTGTCTTCATTCGCGTCCCCCCGACGCCTGGAGATCATCGTACCCAGCCCAAGCTGTAAAACTTTGCGCAGAGCGTGCAGATGTGGTTCGCGGGGTGACTTGGGTCATCGGAGTGCACGAGGGCCTCGGCATCATGTTCGCTGGAACTCATTGTGATGTTGCGCAAAGGTGTTGTTGGGGTGTGAAGTTTGGTGGATTTTCTGGAGCCCAATGACGCGACTTGCGATCGCGACTACCCCACGTGGTCCGCGCTAGTGTTCATCCCACCATCATAGTCAGGCACGATGCAGACATCAATCCAGGTAGGTCATACAAAACTTAAAGACATGGTTGAGGGAGTGTCTGTGTCTATTAATTACCAAAGAGAAAACAAGGCTGTCTCATAGTCGAGATTATAGCCTGAGGTATCATCGATGTCCAACGCTCATACCACTACCAGTCCTCCAGGAAAGTCGCTTGACTTGGGTATCATATCTAGTTCGTAGTCGTGTTCTGTGCCAAAGGAGATGGCTCATGTTCCTTCTTCTTGTCCAAATGAAGTACTTCCTTGACCTTGTCGCCCAATCCCTTGCGGTCGGGTGACTGGCTGTGACCGCCATGCTTTTCTTTATAGACGTTTCCGGCTCCACCTCGCTACAATTATGTCAGTTGAGGCTGCTATTACTCATATAACATGACGTACGCCGGTGTGAAACTCGTCTTGCGGGTTGCGCTGGTTGATCTCGGGAACCATGTCTACTGAGCGACGACCTTCGTCAGACTGCGGCCCAACACGAGGTGACTTTCCGATGTTGCCAGCTCCCCCACGGCCAGTGGAGAAATCTCCATCGAGAGAGTCGCCTTGAACGCCCTCGCGAACCATGCCTCCATCAGTGTAGACGTTGGTGTCGGGGCCAATGTTGCCGGCGCCTGCGTCAGCGATCAGCTTTTCCTGTTTTTGCATCTTGAAGTATCATGCAGGGCATACCTCCGCGGCCAGTTGAGTGAATTGGGGTAGTAGTCATTCTGATGGTTCAGCTTTTGCAATGATTGTGAAAACAAATGTTGTCTTGTTGAGATGACAAAGAATTGCTGTCAAGGATGTAGGATATGCTAGGGTGGTCGAACGGCAGGGCGAAGCGCGTTTTCAGGCTCTTATATTTGCTCCTCCAGTCCTACAAACAGGCCATCTCAGAGTGACGCAATGACGCAATCGCATCTCCAGGTGCTCTAATCGATTGGCGACGCGGGATGGAAGTAGTTTCCGAGTTGGAAACAGGCGCCAGCAGGCTCATGGCTGCTAGTCGTCCAACTAAGACGACGAGCCAAGGAAAGATGCGAGCATGAGGTACAAATTTCGATGGTTTTGACTCTTCTCATCGTCCCGTGGGTGTGGTTTATGCGATGGCGTGAGGTGATCTTCAATGTTCGCGCGATAAGGCCGGGTGGATTGATTCGCCCAGCGACTGACTAAGCGGGCTGTATCCCACTGCTCGACCTGGTGATTGCGTTCTCACATGTCATCGCCGACATGACACGGCTTGCTCGGAGGTCGGTGGAAGCTCTGGCGAGAGATGCGCTGCACGAGGGTTGCTGGGATCTGTAGTCTTGGAGCTCTTGCCACCCCTAACGCAGGGGCAGGCGACGTGCGGTTCATCAGACTACCTAGGTACGTCGGTACACAAATCTAGCATAGACCAGACAGAAATCACCTTTGGTTTGTTACCCAGCACGTAAAGTTGTGATATCCGCAAGACAGTTTCACACAATCGAATGCTGGTTTTGATTTGGGCATGCCTTTTGGGAGAATATTGAATTACGATTATGCGGTACGAAGCGCTCTAACAATGTTGTTTATACAAAAATTGAGAATCAACAAAGGGGTATCATCATATCGAACATCTGATACTTCAAGATCTAAGGCCTTGCTCATCACTCGGCCTGGTTTGACCTTCCTCCGCATTTCTAGCTTGCACTTTGTCTTGGTCTGCATGCTTGGCCGGATCAAAGACATAGATTGGGAACTCGAGGAAAATTGTTCTCTTTAGAATGACGGGCAGCTTGGCGTATAGCTGGGGCGGGAACGGGATGAGAATGCTCGTTCGGTGGAGGTATTGCTCGTACTCGGGCCAGCGGTTGCCTTTCTCGTATCTCTTCTTTGCGCCAGGTCGTTCCTGCAGCGTAAGACCGGATACGAACATGAGCAGTAGAGTCAGGAAGAATGGACCGAGAATAGACGCGTACAGAGCGTCATATGCACCGCCCGAGACGTAGTTGTTTGCAGCCGGAGATACAGCGATCGTGAAGATACCTGTCATGATCAGTTTCGGTCCAAAGAAACTCAATGAGCAGCACCTACCAAATTGGATGAGCATCTCGCCGAAGTAATTCGGGTGGCGCGTCCAGGCAAAGAACCCGACGTTGCAGACTGCGCCGTCGCTACCGTGAGCAGTACGGAACCTGTACTTCTGAACGTCGGAAACACTTTCCATGATGAAACCGATTGACCACAGGATGATGCCAGCGATATCACAACCTGTTCCAAAGTCTGGCTGATTGAATCGAGTGACTTTTGGCGAGTTCAGAATAGTGACCGGCATAGATACAGTCCAGACCCAGAACATTTGACTGTAACCCATCAGTAATGACACCCAGCTTACGTCTGTAGCTACTCACAACACCCAGAATCCGAGGAACGACCAGAACTTGTCCCTCTTATCGTCGAAACGATCATCTTTGCCAGTCTTGAGAATCCTGAAAAGAAGAAAGCCGCTCAACCTTGCCGCCCACAGCATGATAAACAGCGATACCACAATGTTGCGCGCATCGCCGCGGTTCTCGCTGCACGAAAGCGTGATAATCGCAAGAAGGATGAAGTTGGTGCCGCCGGCAAAATCAGTAAGTTTGTCGAATTTGAACGAGAAGGCGATCGCAAAGCCGATCAGCTGGTATGCAACAGTGACGAGGAAGGTGATGGCAAGATAATAGTCATCGAGGACGTGTATGGCGGCCATGATGACCTCTGGACGATCTGTTGTTGTGTGCGCGAACCTTGACAGCAGAGTTGCGCCTACATATACAGAAGCCTAGAGCTTACAGCTACGTCGCTACGTACGGAAGCCGAACGTTCCACGCTGCGCTGGCAAAATTTGGCCGACTCCGACGAGCGAGAATCGTATTCTTTGCGATGGAAGTTGGCCCCAGGGGCTGGCAAGCGTCAGGCCCAGGGTAATGACGCACGTCATCGGTCGCCAAGCCACGATTACTAGGCACGACTTTCTCCCGCGATCACCAGCCCTACGCACATGCTTCACAGCACAACGCGACTTCGCAGCTTCGCGATTGATAAGCCTTTTCGACCGCACGGCACTTGGGCGGAAATAGATCGGTAATGGAAGATCGATTTCGTTCATGCACGAGCGGAAGGAAGAAAACGCCATGTTCCACAGAGTGAAACGCCTCCGGTGTGAACCCCATCGCCTCGCGCACATCGCGTGTCAGACTACACCACCATAGCGGCTGGCCAGACGATCGTGAAGCTTGACTACCACCAAAATCGCTTTTCGCGGGCCTGTCGATCATGGGTCGCGCGTTACTGGCCTGGAACAAACCCTGATGACTAGGCTGACCCGACAATGCCATCACCGGCTGCACTACTGCGCGCTGGGACTCCATTTGAGGAACACCGTTCCGACCCTTGAGACGCACCTGAACACTGTTCGAGTAGCCGCGAAGGCTCGAAACCAGCACCACACGGTTAGAAACATGCTGAGCGGGGCTGACATGTCGGACCCGTTAAGTAGGATAGTTTTCGCCTCAGTCATGAACCTTTGAACGGTTTGGCACGCTCTCGCACTATCGGAAGCTTACATTCGTTTGCATCCGGACTATCTGTTTCCATTGTGTGTCCACACGTTTCCGTTCCATCTTCAACTCTTCGGTCTTTCTGCTGTGCAGGTACTGAGAGGTTCTGCATGTCTGTGACATCGCCTTCGATTCTACTCCAGCTGGACTGTTGATGTACTAATTACTAATTTTCTTTTCTATCGTTTCCGGTTCTCACTTCCTCAAGGATTCCACAATGACTAGAACTCTATCATCCTGGGTACCTGCCCTGCTGCTCATAAGTGCAGTACGTATGTCATTTGCTTGTATGGAATCTTCACTGACTGCGTATAGACGGTCACTCAGGCAGTACTTGATCTTCACAATACTCACATACGAACCGAAGTCTCGGGCAGACGTATCGATAACTTGGTATCGGGACTCGACTGGCAACGACGGGATACAGAAGCACTCAACGTACCTGCTGCCGAGCAAGCCAGTGCACTGGACAATGGAAACATCGCCGCCAGGCTTGCACAGAACGGCCTGGACGCAAACGCCTTGTTGAATGGGCTCGCGCAAGGCCAAGGACAAGGCCAAAGGAGTGGCAACGGAGACATTAACACGAATGATGTCGGTGGAGACCTCGCAAACCAGATCGCCGGTGGGGGCTCTACGAGCGTTGACGACATCCTTATTGGGCTTAACGGGCAAAAGCAGAGTACATCAGCAAACCAGACTAGCAACCCGCAGCCGCAGGGCCAGAGTGGTGCGCAAGGAACGACACAGGGTGCCAACCAAGGAGCAGCAGGTGATATCAAGTCGAGCGACATTGCTGGAGATCTTGCAAACCAGCTGGCCCCCAGACCCGGTTCTAGTCAGAGTGGCAGCGCCGATATTGCTGGAGATCTAGCGAATCAACTCGCACCGAACGGACAAGGCCAACTACCATCCCAGTCTGGAGCACCACAAAATGGTAGTAACTTTCAAACTATTCAGATAGTTCAGACTATCGTCACTCAACCCAATGGCCAGGAGATCGCAGCAACGCTTGTCGAGGCACCGCCGCAGGGAGCGGCCGAAGCGACACCTCCCGCTGGAGAAGCGCCAGCAGCAGCCTCGCCAGCAGCCCCAGCTGAAGCGACATCAGCATCATTACCAGCAGCTGGAGAAGCCACTGCCATATCGTCATCAACCGCCGCAAAAGCATCAGCTGAAGCGTCTGCTTCAGTACCGGCTGAGGCAGAGGCACCAACTACGTCGTCTTCAGCTAAAGGGGAAGCGCCGGCAGAAGCAGCACCCGCATCTTCGCTAGCCAAGGGAGAAGCATCAGCTTCGTCATCCGCTGCCGGAGAAGCCTCAGCTGCATCGTCGAAAGCTGCGGCCGAGGCACCAGAGGCAGCCACTGCATCAGCATCATCTGCCGTCGTTGAGAAGCCAGCAGAAGCTCCCGCTTCGTCCAAGGCGGTAAAGACAGTTTTCCCCGCTGGAAAGTCAGCTCTGCCAAAAGTGACCCCTATTCCCTGGACGAATGCGCCTTCCCAGATGGGAGGTATGGCTGCTGGAAACTCAAGCAGCATGGGTGCTAAAGGGGCCGCTATGCCCGCTGCTGAGCCTATGCAGACAGCCAGTCTAGCGGAAAGCAAGAACTCTACTGTACGTTGTTGTTCGAGGTGTCAATATAGTCGTCGCTAACATTACCAAAGGGTTCAGCAGCCGCCATGGCACCTGCAGCTGCTGTAACTGTATCAGCCGGATCAGAGCTCGCAGCTGGCGCTCAAGGTGCTTCAAACTCTACTTCCACCAGTACTGCAGCGATCGACTCGGCCAAGCTTACGGCCGGAGGTCTTGCTGCAACGACAACAACTGCAGTAGGCATGGCAGTCACAGTCAAAGCCGATGGAAACAGTACTGCTGGAGTTGCTAGCGCTTCTGGTGGAGGAGGAGCAGCAGCCGCGGTTACGGTTGTCGCTGGCTCAGGATCTGGAATGAACGGCACTGCATCCTCGGGTGGAGCAGCAGCCGCGGTCACCGTCGTCGCAGGCGGAGGAGGCAATGGGACCGCCGCCGGCCTTGCGGGAGCTACAACTACCTCCAAAGCTGCGGCTGCAGTCACCGTCGTCGCAGGATCTGGTGGTGCAGCCGCTGCTACGGCAGCTTCTCAATGCAACTGCGCGTGCATGTGCCCGGCTGGATCTTTCCCCATGTCCGCACCACAGGCCCAGCCTTTCCAATTAGGATCCATGAGCAGCGCGCCAACAATGAGTCAAAGTACCATGCAGACTGTCGTGGGCAGTGCGGTAACAGTTGAGGCCGGGGGTTCTCCACCGCCTGGAACACAGCAGGCTGCTTCGACCAGCTCAAGCAGCACCGTAGCTATCGACTCGGCTACACTGACTCGGCCTGGCCTTGTCGCAGGGACTACGACGAGTGCGGCTGGAGCGGGTGTAACTATGATGGCTAGCGGATCTGCTTCTGCTTCTGCTTCTTCGGCCGCTGCAACATCATCATCTGCAAGTGTAACACCATCTGTCGAGGTATCGCTTGCATCAGCGACTTCTTCCTCTCCTTCTCTAAAAGCAACAACAAGCGCGCAGGCTCAGAGCCAAGTCGCAGCCGGTGCGCCTGCACCTACGCCCGTTGAAGAGCCTCTGCCTTTCGATATCAGCACTGTTGCGCTACAGAGTCGAGTCACGGTAAATCTCGGAAGGAGGTTGGTAAAGCCGACGCCGGAGGTTCAGGCAGCGATGTGGTGGTGGTAGATGTCTCATTTTTGACAATATACAGATGTCTATGCTTTGTTAGTTTCTATGTTATATAGTTGATTGTAGCAGTTGAGCATTGAGTGTTCCTGCGAGGTAGTAATGTTGAGAGAATACAAAGGTGTGGGTATGATCTTTCTTGTGCATTGCTGCTCGTGTCTATGGGTATCATCTGCCGTCTGTCTGGATAGAGTCAAAATGCTCCTTCCTCAGGATTCTGTCACTTCTCCACCCCCCTCCTGTACTTTTGCCTTTTTGTTCTTGGCTTGCTGGCGCTTCGAGATTGGCTTTTCCGCCTTGGTCTCGTGCAGGGGAGTGCCCTCTAAGCTCTCGCCTGGCCGCTTGCCGTTCTGGTTCTTGTTCGCTTTCCCCTTCGGATCTTGCTTGTCCTTGCCCTTAGCCACAGAGCTTTGTGCTGGCTTCTCTCCACCATAGACGATATCTATGATGCCCTTAAAGCTCTGGCGCTTCAATCGCGCATACTCGACTACACTCCTAGGCTCCTTTGTAAGACCATCTTTCCCTCTCTCTGTGCCGAGTCCCCAGACAGAAGCCAGGTTGATGACATCGCTCGGTGCGCGTATGCCTAGCACGCTCTTCGCTTCCGAACTAAAGATGATGCCCCGACCACGGGTCACGCGTATGAGCTGTGTCGCATTGCTAATCAGGTTGCGCTTTGCGGCGGGGTCGCTCGACATGATACCCTGGCTGTAGCA